>NC_055695.1:15517661-15825153 GCF_017639745.1 Melanotaenia boesemani | reverse complement strand
AAGATGTCAGTAGTTGATACACTCACAAATCTGCGCACAGAGGCTGCTGCTGAGGAAATATTCAAGAAGGCCATGGATGTTTGCAGGGACTGCAACATCCAGATTCCTCAGGGACCGCGGCACAAGCAGAGGAGACTCGATGGCTTTGTGGTGGAGTCCAGCTGTGGCGCAACACCAAGTCTCACAAGCTCAGCAGAGTTTAGGTGTGAGATATTCTTTCCTTGTCTTGACCGAATGTTGAAGGAACTAGCAGACAGATTTTCAGGGGCAGGACAGAAAATAATGGAGGGGATTCAGGCCTGCAATCCATCTTCCCCAACATTCCTCTCTGAAGATGCCTTAAAACCCATTGCAGCCCACTACCATGTGACCATAAAGCCCGAAGAACTCCTTGTGGCAAAAAACTTCATAAAAAGAAAAATGGAAAAAGAGGACATTCACAACATTACAACAGCCTTCCACTTGCTGGATGAGGACATGTTTCCAACTCTGAAGGCCATCTTTAGAATTGCGTTAACCATTCCTGTCAGTAGCTGCAGCTGTGAGCGTTCTTTTAGTGCCCTGCGTCGTCTCCACACATGGCTAAGGAGAACCATGGGACAAGAGAGGCTGAATGATTTGGCCATATTATCTATTGAAAAGGAATACCTTAATAACATTGAACCTGAAAATGTCATTGATAGGTTCGCAACACTCAAGCCTCGAAGATACAGTCTTATATTGCCAAAGTAAATGGTTTTGTCAGTGTAGTGCAGGTCAAGATCTATGATGATGTTCAGTGCTACTATTGTATTGTTTTTATTCTGGTTTTGTCTTGGTTTAGTCCTCAATTGTCCTGATTTTAAACTGTTTTGGTTCTGGTTTATATCTGGTTTAATCCTGTATCAGTCTGGGTTTTGGACCTGGTTTTTGTTCTGTTTTATAGGAAATTTTGTACTGGTTTAGTCATGGTGTAGTATGGATAAATCCTGGTTTAGTCCTGATGTAGTGTAGTGCTGCATAAATCCTGAGTTAGTCCTGGTGCAGTATGGATGAATCTTGATTTAGTCCTGGTGTAGTGCAAAATTTGCCCTGATACAGCCCTATTTTGTTTGTTTGTTTGCTTTTTTTGTAGTTCTGCATTGTTGTTTAATGCCAGTTCAGTGGTTTTATCCTGGATTGAAGTACTTACTGTGTAAATGTTAAAAGTTACATACATTTTGAAAAATGTTCAGCATCTTTTGTATTGATTATCATTCTCCTTCTTATTGTTATTATTATTATTATTATTTATGTGATACAAATGTGATATTTTTTTTCTAGAGTAGATTGTGCTGGCAATAAATCTAAAATTGTACTCTGCAACTGTACTTTTTTCAGTCTGTTTTTTTTTACCCTAACCCCTTCGGCCATTCTGGTCTAAGCCCCGGGTGTTTTACAGGTCTGGCTCCGCCCCTGTGGTAATTCTGCAGAGAGAATACGTCCACAGACTCCTGTGGATTTCCGCCTGACCTTTAAGTGTGTCCCCCAAAAATAAACCACATGCTGGGCCATTCTGCTAGTCACAGGATGGTTTATGACTTCTTGAATGTGGGAAATGTTGCCCAATAGATTGTCCTTATGGCCATATAGAATTACATAGTTTGTTCATTTCATGGTTTACATTATGCATAGCATAGGCCAGCCAGCTGCTTCCCTTGATGGTGAATGATGTCAAAGCCAAATGTTTACTTTCTGTGATGACGGAAAGCAAGTCTAGTTTCTGTGCATACGTGTTGATCCTTTTTAACTTTTCAGTACTGATTTTTGTTTAAACATACCCCTAGATTTGCTTTCTTAGTTTTTGCTGAATGAGGGTAAAGTGAGTCATCAGTGACCCCTGGATAACATAATCTCCTCTTGATTAGATTTTTGTTAGATCATTTTGAAAGGGATTCGTTTTCATTGTCTCTAGCCCTAAAATCACCCTACATGAAAAAACAAATGCCATTTCTGATTTGGGCAAGTGGGTATGAGGTCCATATGTTCACAATACCCTAACAAGAACAAAATGCACTTCAGGGCAATCAAAGCTCGCCTGTCTTCCTCAACCAGAAAACTTTTGATGCTCTCAACTTATTTCTGAAATGTCCTGGTTTGATGGAGTTGCTTAAATTTGTTGGCAGACGATTAACAGTTTGCAACAAGATGACAGATCAAACTTGCTTTACTTTTGGCAACACATATTTTAGAAACCGCATTTCTCAAGATGTGAGCTTGCCCAAGTTTTGTTCATTAGCAGAAGGTTTTAGGGGAAACATCCAAAGGAAAATAACTTAAATCAATTGCAGCTGATATTAGAGAATAAATGTATAAAAACAAAAACCAAGTCTTTACTAAACTGAATGTTCAAGACGAACACTTGTAGTTAAAGATAAGCCAAACAAGAACAAGAATATATTGTGTCTTTTCAGAACTAAGAAAAACTGACCAGATTTAGGTACAGCCTCTTAACATTCTCTTCATCCAGCACCTCTATAAATCATTTGTCTGAACGCCACTGCTTCCTGCTGCTGACCAGCTCGACCCATTGGCCAGGAGCCAAGCCTGTGTCCGTACAAGGCCCTGACCCGTGAACCTTGGCCGGAGCCCTTGGGCCAATGGGGCGAGACCGTCAAAGCTACGACCCCAGCAGCCAAGGGCTACCTGCTGCTCTGGCATAATGCAATTGGACACAGCTATCAAAATGATGGAACGCACTGAATTCTCCACGCTGACCACTCCAATGGTTGCTGCTGACCGTAGCAGCTAACTCTGACTCCAGACGCTCAGAAAGGAAGAAATAGTTTCTTTTCATTTTGTGTCACAGATGTCTTTTTGCGGTTTTTACTTGTGTTGTTAAGGTTCCTAAATGCAGTAATTTAGATGTTTTGGGGGCTGGTCAAGGCTGTGTCTTAATTGTAATGCCCTATTACAGTAAAAGCAAGCTGAACAAGTGTCTGAGTTTAGGTCTTTTTTGTTTAAACTGATTTAATATACAAGCGTTACATTACTGCATTTCTAAACCCCTCGTGTTTGCTCCAACTCGTACTGATTCATTCACATTGTTATGTTTTATGCTAGGTTGTCCCAAAACCCAGCTCCTGCTGACATTTCCTCTTTCTGTCTCCACCTCTGTTTTGTTAATAGTATGAGGTTCACACTGGCAATATAATTACAAACTTTAGATGCTTCCAAGAAAGGCTCTGCAGGATGCTAACCCCATGAAGCCTTAACGGCTGTTTAGTGATCAAGAGAAAAGGTGTGCCAGTGATTCCCAGCCTGGCTCTCTGTTAACTGCAGGGGTACTAGTCTATTCATACAGGTGCAAACCCCCCGTCACCCCCTTCCTAAAAAAAAAACAAACACCTGAACAACCCCCTCCAAGTTACAATTAGCATCCTCCATGCCCTGTGGAGTTAAACTCTGAGTGCACACAAATGCATCTGACTGACAGGCAGCTTAGGCAAATGACTTGTTTGGGGAGTGGGCCGAGTCTCTTTGGGCTTACAGAAAGGCTGAGTGAATCTCAGCTGGGAGCATTTGCAATACATAACAGTGTGAGAAAGAGGAGCATCTGGGTATATCTCACCTGAATTCACACAGAATATCTTGTTGAAAGCAGGATTTAGAATTTCCTACATCTTAGGTTTTTACCCCCTAACTGTTAGTGTTAGAGAGCGTGTATAGCGAGCTGTGCTCTGGTGGAATTTCAAATAAGTGGTTGTATCATGAGGTTCATGGTACTGAGAAGCAATAGAGTAAGGTGTGTTTTTTTGTGATCCAAGTGGTTGGCCTATAAAGGAACGGATCAGCAAAAGTTGCTTTACTTGTGAGTGGTTATCTTCAGCCCTCATGTTACTTAATAGCATAGCAAACTGAGTCACAGCAGTCATTCATTTCGAAGGTCCTATGCACATAGGAAAATAGTACAAACCAAATACTTTTACACTCACTTAAAAGTACAGCAAGTCAGTTTTTGGTATATTTGTAAAACTGAAAACTTTTCATTTTATAAACCTCATGAGATGTCTTTCAGAGAGATTTCTCAGATGTGTAAAAATGCATATTGAAATATGTACAGTTGTGATTAAATGTTTAAAAAAGCATAATCCTATCGCATTAGAGATCCAAATTCAACATAAGACATAAAATAATGTTTTTCTTTCTAATTTTCTGCCAGTTTCAGAAAATTTAGGTCATTATAATCGCTTGTTTCTCCATTAAACTGCTTTTTTCCCCCTCTCAGTAAATGTTTTTTATGTGTTTTCTAAGTTTGATGTTACCTTTTTCAATAGATACTTTTACAATAAATAATTAAATCCTCAAAGGTATGAATTTCCTCTGGTGGAAAAAAATGTGGCATCTAATGAAGTCTAAAGTTTGCCCTCACTATGAAATTGGCCTTTGTGTTACTTTCAAAAACTCCTGGATTGTCTTCAAAGAATTTCTATATGGGCTAGTAGATCTCATTACTCATCTCTGGAAAAGTTTAGTTCAGGGTCCTGTCATTTTGAAAGGGGTAAGCTTGGTACAATGTCCTCTGTGTCTTTTTGCGATGGACCAGTGAGTCCAAGCTGCACAGAGGGAAAAAGCGAAGGAGGTGGGTGTGGTATTATGCGCAAACAGACCAATCTGGACAGACAAACGGATAGCAGCATCTGCCTGCTTTGTCAGAGGAGGAGAATTTAATGGAAGAACTGAGTGCCAAACATCCAGCAGGACCAGATGAGGACAGAGATGGATGGGTGAGAGGTCATAGGCTTCCCCTGGCCAACGGGTCCAGCTTCTTATCTCTAACCCTTACTGGCAAATTGATTGGTTGTGGGGCATCACTCATCAACTAAACCCAGGTCAACGCTTTCTTCTCCACCCTCTGCCCACAGGCGAAGCGTTGTAAGCCTTCGTGTATGTGCCAGAATATGGAGATGGATGAATGTACAACAAAACATAAGGCTTGTAGATGAGTTCATAAAGGTCATCTTGATCTGGAAGTGCATTAAATAAAATTACAATCCAGTTTAATGAAAATTTATTTAATCTAAAGTAGAACAATTTTTTATGATTGTGTTTATATTTAAAAATTCATAAAAGGTTGTCTTGGTAGGAAGGCCAATGGATTACATTGAACTTTGTCTTCAAATTTCAAACCCCCCTTCCACTCTTACCCATGCATAAGGGGACAGTTGCGTGGACAACTGTAACAGGAAAAAATCCTTCAGTAGAACCAGACTAAGGAAAGGCGTCCATCTATCTTGACTGGCGGAGAATTGAGAGAAACCCAAATATTTTAGAAATTAATTACTGAATCACTATCTATGGGGGACAGGTTTGAAAAAGGGCATGTAGCAATAGTGGCCCTCCAGGACTAGCTTTGGACATCCCTGCTCTTGTTAAATTAAGTAGCTAATTTGGCAATTGATTTTTGCTTGTCCTTTAGTTTTCAAAATTAAGAATAAATTGAAAGTTAAAGCAAAATTGTAAATTTCTGAGGATGAATAAACGTGAACAACTGGAAATTGAGTTTGTGGGGAGCACAGGAAGTGCAGGAAGTAACTTGAAGTAAGTGATCAGTAAATCCTACACAATCAGTACCAAAAATAACATTTACTAGTTTTTGTTATAACAAGAAATACATCATTAGTCTCATTGTTAAATTAGATGAACCACCTTCTTAAATGTTTTACATACATAGTGTTTAACTTGTTTTATTTGGAGGAGTAGGAGGGGTATGGGAGAATCTGGTTACAGACAGAAATCACAGTGCCCTGTGGGACAGCCATTAATGCACAAAACAAGGGGAGCCAAGAGGATGTCTGCACTCCAGGGATCTAATCTGGTTCCTTGGACTCTGATCAGGAATCAGGAAAAGACTAGTTCTGCGACTCCTGAGCTCCTGATTCTAGCAGGTGGCTTTACTTCACCAGCAATTAACCGCCCTCATGCTTTTGCTATTTCTGTGGCTGAATTAAGCTCATAGGAACATTAGCTCTGGTCATGTTAGCTGAAAAAGAAAAATCAGCGAGAGCTTATTTTTATCCGCTTGTCTTTCTTTATTGTTTCATCTTCTTTTGTTGAAACTTTAATAACATCTAAATCCCAACTTAGTCCACAGAATCATTGTCTACCATGTCAACAGAAAAACTGAGAAACATTAAACTTTGCTAGCATGTTGCGTTTTGGTTGAAATCAGTCATTTGTGACTCAGCAGCAAAAATTGACCACAGTTTATTCTACAAAAACATGAGGAGTAACTTTGTTTGACTCCATACAATTTACCTCTTCTCATTAGTTGTGTCTTCTGTTCTCGGTTCTTTGGCCTATGAACATCTGCTCAGCGTTCTTCGCAACAGACTTTTCACAGCCTCACTTTTTAATCTTGGTTTTGGAATCAGCCCTCTTTATCTGGAAGCTTTGAGTTGCTGCTTGTGAGTGAAATTAATTGTGTGTTAAGAAGAGTGGAATTAATGGCTTGCACTGAATCCTGTGGCCTCGGCTGGCTTAGCTACTGATCCTGCTTGTTACAGGGGCTTGGCCATTGTAGATGGTGAGATGATTGTGTGGTTTCAGCCTCTTGTCTCTGTCTCTTTTGTCTTTTAGGGGAACACAGGGGTCTCTTCTTTTGTCAGCCTCCATGTTCCTTTTAGGTGATATCACAGCTGGCCCTGTTAATTTACTCAGGACATCGTGTGACCCTACCCCCCAGGAGGGTACTGTAAATGTGAGCTCACACATGCTTAAACATGCTAGACAGCAGAGTATGACACAAAGTATTTCATGTGGTCATATACAAAGCTCGATCTTTAAAATGAGTGCAGATATTTGTGCAAGTTTTGTAAGAAATGTTGAAACTTATGGACATGTTCATTTTCCATGTTCTAGTTTACTTTTAAGAAAAGAAAAAAGTACAAGTCAGGTTTAAAGGTTGTCCTTGGGAATCCTAAACATGTGTTGTCTAGCCATCTGCCTTCCCTTCAAGATGCTGACTCATTAAGCTCAACAAATACAACTACTATACAGTTAGACAATTACTGTAAACAACTTGGTAATGGGTTTATGGTGTCTAGAATGATGGCCTGCTAAATAAAACTACAGGATTCCCACAAAAACCTGACATGGCTGTAAATATGTATTAACCAGAAAATGGGTCTTGTGTGGGATGATTTAGACAAGACAAAGAGTGGCCCTCAGACAAAGCAGGGAGATGCAGTAAGAAAGAGGGGATTCCACTTTGCTAATGAGTTTCTCCATAGAAATGTAAAAAGGTGGGTGTTTAGGAAGAACAGTTGTCCCGCTAGTTAGGCCTGATAAACTGTAAAGTGCAGAGGTCTAACTGCTGTGCCCACTGTCCATTGTTGGCATGCTAATTCACCCAGGCCCAGCAGTTATGTCTCGAAGGGTTTTTATTGTGGCATGAGGCAAGAAGGGGACAAAGTCATTATTGGGAGGAAACCCTGCTAAATCAGAGAGGAGAAAGAGGCTTTGTTAAGTGGCCATTCTTCAGAAGTCTAAAAGAGAAGCACCCCCTTCTAGCCACAAATAAAAATTAAACTTTTGACTCAATAAATGAAGGACCTTCCAATTTTGCTCAGGGTCCTTCAACATCAATGGCTAAGAGTTTCTACTCTGCCTCAGCAGAAGTGGTCAGCCATTAAGAGTAGCTGACAGAGGGAAACCCTTGTGCCAAGTGAAGGTCATATGACGAAGCTGACATCAGAGCACGCAAACCAGCCTTCTTTGTTTGTTTCTCAAGGTGTTCAAATGTAGCAAAATGACTTTCTGGAAATAATGAACAAAAAGTGCTCTGATGCAGCATCTTTTAAAGAAAACACAATGAATGCAACTGAAGTTTATACACACATACATCTTTAAAGTGTCATGTGAAACATTGCCTGAAATAGTGGACTTTCTTGCGCAACATAGTAGACTTTATGCCAATCCTTTCATTATCACATCTAAATGGCTAAGTTAAGGGGATATCAGTGGTTTTTGTGTTGGGGAAGATGAGGACTAGGAGATTATACAACCGATTGAAATGTAAAATAGCTATTGCAATTACCCATAACCTCAGTGCGAACCTTGCCTGAAACAATGCATCTAGTTTCAAAGGCTAAGAGGCAGGCGCATCTCTGAGAGGCCCAGCTAGATAACAAGGAGGCATCATTAAAGGTAAAGAATAGGAACAGATATTGCAATGATATGGGGGAACAGAGGAGCTCCCTCCTTCAATCCCTCTTTTGAATCTACTTTAAGTCATTTAGAGTAAAATATGAAGCCAGGTAAGTTCGGGATTTATTCATTTTAACATCAAGGTGGAAAATGGGACTTATTCGGTAAATAAAGAACGGGTTTAATTCTCTTAGCCAGTGAAGTGATACTTATGAAAGAACCTAACAGCAAGTGTGGGATTTATCTGACAAATAGTGTGGAGAAAGCTGATCAAAGTAGGTCTGTCATTTTGGGAGGAGGAGGAGGGTGTCTGGTTTTGCTTTGTGTGGTTTCAAATTATTCTTTTTATTGGTGGTATCAGCTGTGCGTGAAATACCTCTCACTGACCTGTCATGTTCTGCCATTTCATAGAGCTGTGAAAGGTCTGTTTAGTCTCGGACAGAGCTGGATTTAACAGTTATTTGCATGCTAATGTCTCCATTACAATCCAGCCTAGAGAACAGATACGGGATCAGAACAACTGCTACCTTTTAAAAGAGGGCTGTGCCCCTTTTATACCAGGGAGGTCTTTTGACAGTTGAAAGTAGTGGAGCACACTGTTTCAGCCTGTGTGTTGGAGGGGTGGGGGCTGAAACACACAATACAGTACACTGAGGACATCTAATCTCACCCACCTCAATTCAACCAGATGGATGGGTTTCTCTCTCTGTTTTATGTTTGCTGCTGTCCCCTTAATTCCAACTCTTAATCACTCTGCCTGTCGGCGCACTGACCTCAGCTTGCCCTCAACCCACTTGAGAACGACCTCGATCCCTCTTCGAATCTGCTACACCAGCAGCCCCAGTATGAAGGGCAGATGTGGATCATGAGCCAATCTGCTCTCTGATGTGTTTGCAGTCTCCATCCTCTCTGTCAACACATTGCTTTCTCTGCCACTCTGTCACTCTCACAATAAGAGGCAGTGCTCTTTTGTCTAAGAAGAGTTTAGATGAAGAATGCAAACTCCAGATTGAGCTCAGTGGATGGAAAAAGAGTTCGTTTGATGTTTGATCGGCTGATGCCATATGAAAAAGGCCTGACTGTTTGGGTCTGAGTTGTGTCCTAACAAATGTCCTTTGGAACTGTGTTTGCATGGATTTGCATAACAGGCCTGAAGATGAGTTTTAATGAAGAGGTGGGTTTGGGTCTATTTATTTGGAATGAACTGTTCTGCCAATTGATCAGCAGATTTCAAATGTTGAGCCACTTATAGTAAACAAAAATTCTATCTTCAAAATCCATTTTTCCATTTCTTATTTTATTAAAGTGGTCTTATGAGCTGCAGATAACCTGTTAAGGCGGATTTATGCTTGTGCGGCATCTGCGTGTGGCCGGTTACATCATAGCTGATGCTGGTGAGTTTGCTCTTGCACTCGAGCGTAGGGGGTGCGCGTCGTTTTGATGTCATGTTGCAGTTTCTCCTCCTAATCTGAAGGTGGCAGCAGGGGTGATATCGGCCAGTAAACTCACCAGGTCGGAGTTCTTTTGATGGTTCACTTCAGTTCGGTAGGTGTTTTCTGTTTAAAAACAACAATGGAGTTCAGTATGCTTCAGTCTCTTTATTAGCTTATGGAAGAAAACGAAGAAATAATTTGATCAGCCTCTCATCAACTTGATGCATTGGGTGTTGTTTTTAAAAATGGCAGTTACTACATAAATTCAGCAAGAAGATCCAGAAATCCTGAAACTCCTAATCCCACATTGACCAATTATAAGGACTACATCCGTGTAACCATCTACGTAGCTGGGGTTCATGTCAGGTCTGGAAAAGGTGGGCTTCGGGCTTCCGCGTAGCGCGCTACACAGCGCCTATGGTGGTGACGCAGACGCCACAGAGTATAAATCCGCCTTAATGCTCACATTCACTTCCCAAACTACATATTCCATAACCAGGTCACCCACAAGGCCACTTTCTGAAAGGGGATGTTAATTTGTATAAATATGCCTTTTAAAACATGCACGGCTTTCCAGCAATCTGATGGCACCCTACTTGTTTTCTGTAACATTTTACAATGGTGTTCTTACTTAATCAAACCCATTAAACTTATAACTGTGAGAAAACTGTTAAGCAGCATGTTTTTCCCTCTGGTAGTTACTTGTATCACCTGGAGGCTATTAGGTTGTTATGAGAATACTGTAACTTTATGAGGAATTGCAGAATTTTTGGAGGTGTTGTACTGTCTCACATACAGTGGTGAGAGTGCAGATGGTGTCCTAAATTCATGTAAAAGATCCCATTTTTCTCAAGCTGAAAACAACATTGTCACTGTAAATGTAATTAAATCCTTACAAGTATATTAGGTGTTCAACAAGGGATATTTTTAACTTCTTTCATCCACCACTGCTATATTTCACACAGCCATTATATGCTTCACATAATAATATCTGTTTTTGGAATATCACATGTTTCTAATGAATCCTGTGACTTTATGGAGACTCTAGGGATTTACTCCACTTGACATATGGTTTAATCTCACGCAAATGACAAATATTGCTCACATACTGTACCTCTCTCTATCACTTTCCACAGGTTTTTCTGAGAGGAGCACCAAAACAAAAGTGAATAAAATATGAATGGCTAAAAACCATTGCTTTATCTGACTAATTAAGCTATCAACGTAAAGTAGCTTAGGCTGAAAATGGGTTTATTTTATTCATTCTTTCATTAAGACCTCATTGCAATTCATTGCTAGAAGGCATTCATGGATTACTGAAAACTTCACTTTTGAAGAAATTTTAGTTAAACGCAGTGATGTCTACATCATAAGATCATGGCTATAAATTCTGGTGAAGACAGACAGTCGAGCAAACAACGGTGGATCCTCCCTTTCTGGGCAGCCTGAAGGCCTTTTTGAGGTGAACAATGCCTCACTTGAGGAGATGGGTGCCACTGTTTGCAAAAGGAAGCTGTGACGCAAACCACTGCCTTTAGCTTCAAGGTGTGAAACACATTAACATCTCTTAAGCCCAGTAACACCTTACCTGATGTATTTGAAGTCTATAGAAGCAGCAGGAGCTCTCATTCAGGCCATTCACCATTCAGCTATCTCGCACAGCAACAGCGCATCAGCTGACCTCCATTTTATGGTAACGTGACAGGCAGGGGTTTGTGTGTGATAACATCTGCGATAATGAGCGTTTAGATGATGAGCCCAGTCCTGTGACCCATGTGGCTACTTTATGGTCTTCCCCTGGCTATGCTTCAATTTGAGGTTCACTTCAACAATGGCTAAAGGCAATAAGGTCTGGTCATGCGGTTGGGTGTTGTGATGCAGGCAGGCAAGAGGATGGTGGGGGCTGAGATAACAGTAAAAAAGCAATATCACTATAGGGTCCTCTCAAACAAGAGGACTAGTTGTTGAAATTTTATGAACTAAGGGGATGATCATAATACACTTTCATGCCAACATGTTTATTGCAGAGACCAGGTGTGTGTGACAAACAGATGTTAGGAACATAGCTGGTATGAATTCATGCACAGATGTCGGCTGTGTGTCAGTGCAAATAGAAAAAGCCATAAATCTGAAATAAAATTAGAGCATATTGGAACATACAGTAACATGAAGAGGAAACATTCAAGACATTAAAGCAGCAGGATATCAGATCAACAGCTTGATGTGATTGAAGTGTGCTGATGTTTCTTTCATGTTTTAAGTAAGTCCATGTGGTATGAAATGTCATACATAACAAGGGTATTTTATTTTATTTTTCATTTTGGTTGATACAAGGAACACGTATAAGCATCTGATGATCAATACATGCCAGAGTTTTGCTGTATAACATACTTATCTTGTAGAAGTTTTTCCTCAAGTTGACTTTCTGTGTTCATGCCTGGTCAGGGTGCCACATTGCAGTTTTGCCATTTCCACATCTTTAATTGCACCGTTCAGCTTGTGGCTTCCTGTAGCAGGCGTAGGTGTGCCACGTGTTCGTAAGGAAGCTGCAGGAACCAAGGCAATGAGATGCACCTGCAGCAATTAAACCTCACCTAAATACATGGCTGCCACCACATACTGAGTGCATGTGCTTTTTAAACAAGTTGAAAAGATTTCCAACATCCTCAGAATGTACTTACATAGCTAAGGTCAGTCTATCTACGTTTTTAAGTCTTAAATTGCAAATACTTTATTGTTATGAACCTAAAATATCACTATAGAAATGCTGACTATATTTTAGTAGGGAAAGCCAGCAATAGAATTTACTGTACACTGATAAATGTACTTGTAAAGAGCTTTAAAGTTCGTTTCTTACTTACATACACACTATGAATGAGCAATGGTGAACCAATGTGGCTTAACAAAGTAATATTTTCCCCACTCATACAGCATGACTGTTGTTGAGAGCTTACACTTTTACTTCTCTGACCTGTAAAACTGAAGCATCTAGTTTTGGATCATCCTGACAATCTTAAATAACTAATTTATCACACGTTAAGTTGACAGTTGTAGCAATGCACATTTGTCACCTCTTAACTAGACGCGCTCAGTCAGAGCTGCTGTTCATCGTGGTTATGGTTGGTCATTAAAGTGGTGATAAGTACAATTTTATATTGCAGCACATATATACTATTGATGTAATGGCTGTTTAATGTCTGTGTCCACTCCAGGTTTACTGTGTAAATGGGTGCTGATCGCCAAATGCAGGCCAGGTCTCTTCCCCATGGACACATCTAAGGACTAGTCTAACACAAGGTCAAGACCTGGCTGCATATACACCGTCTGTACCCACTTTTTCCTCCCCTGTGACTCTTTTATCTCTTTTCATCCATTTCTTTGTCCTGTCATTATTTTATGAGGTAGTGAGAAAGTGGTCATTTTGGGCGAGAGGTGGTTGGATCACAAGGGGAGTGGAGTGTGCCGTCCATCAGACTGCTCGGCCCTCGCTGTCTCCTAATGATGATATCACTGGAGCCAAGCATGCAGCGCACACACTCATCTTGTGTCGCCTCACCTCGAGCTGCTTGTCTACCAATCTGTGCAGGTGACTCACTGTGGCCCTGATAGAGTATGTCACCACTGAGTCTGGTGCCTGTCGCAGTCTGGGTGTATGTTGCGTCAGTGTGCATAAGCACAGCTGAATGCACTGGTGAAACAGAGCATGATTTACCCGATGACCCCCATGAAGTGCGTCTTCCTTATGAACTCATCTGTGACTCAACTAATAGCTAAACCTGCCATGAATTTAGCTGTGGCCTCATCACCCCTTGACCCTGCTGCAGGTTTATTGAGGCACGGCAGAGTGTGCATCACTTAGCTGGCATCTAGAGAGCAGCAGATGCTGAGTAGGTGGGTGTGGGCATGCACTCATGCACATAGTTGTTGCTGACTTTAGGTGAGCTCAGAGTGGACATCCTTTGAAGGAAGAAAAGCCAGCAGATATGAATGATCACTAATAGTCTGTAACTTTCAGCACATGACATTCCTAATGAGTGATCAGGCTGTTTTACAGCCATCTGGTGACAAGACATTCATATGACTGCAGCTCCCTGTTAGCAATGAGTTTGAGCACCAGGCAATGGAATGGGAGAGATATTAGATTTAATTGGGAAGCACAGAAGCATATTTTACTTTATGGCCTGATATTAACATGTGTATGTGTATGTTAAATGGTCGGTTAGGATTGTGAGGGGTCAAAGTTCTGTCTTATCATCTAGTGTGGGTGAACCCACCCACCTGCTGCTGTTGGATGATGTTTATAGTCCTTATCAGGCTCAGCAGCTAACTGCACACACACACACGCACACACACACACACATACATATGCTCTAAACATACCAGCCTCTGCCCTCTTGATTGCTTTGGTGGCTGAAACTAAGAACCCTCACACACACACACACACTCGTAGCCACTTCACATTCATGCACACAAACCTCTGCCCACTTGATCGCTTTAGTAGCAGAAACTGCATACAAGCTAAACAAACATGTGTTCAGACACGCACACGCATTCACATAAACACACATTTCCTCCGGCCTTCCAGTCTTTTCCCACACTGATAGAGATCAGGAGTATGCCATAAAGCCCAATCTTGCAGTGCAGGGCACAACAGAGGCCCTCCTCTTCTCTCTCAGCCCACTTAGATCACTTGCGGCTCGCAGAGCTGATAAGACCGTGGTGCCTCCCTTAACCCCCTCCAGCACCTCCTCCCTTCTCTGCCTCTCCTCATCCATTCCTCCTCCTTCCAGTGCTGCCTTGTCTTCACCTCAATGCCTCGTCATCCTCTTGAAATATTAGATATTTTCTTTTTACAACTTTGCTATAGCCATCACTGCCCACTAGACATTCAGCTATGCTCTAAAATCACAGCTAAATCAATCACCTGGCCAGACATTATTGTGGTAATTCCATATAAAACTGTGCATCATCAGCTATGACTCTCCTGTTTCCCTCATCTCATTGTGAACTAAATCTGCCATGGCCGCAGCTCCAAGACGAAACTTTCTCCCCACACAATCGTGTGCCCTCCTCCTCAGAGCAGATTTCTACATAGAAACATTTCTATGATGTCATGATTTAATGTCCAATTAATGGATAACACTGGAAACTGAGATTGTTAAAACTTCTGCAAATTATTTACTGGTGTTTGAGCATGTCCAGCCCTTTGCACTTGTAAATCATCTCTCCTCTCTTGACCCTGGCAGAACAGCAAAGTAGGCTTTATGGGAGACTGCAGTTCATGTTTTCACCTGTAGATTAGATTTTTTTTTCTTTTTAGCAACAATTATTATTTGATTTTGAGGACAGGAGGAATGATGAACCGTACAGAAGGAATGCAGGATTTTGTTCATTTTTGTTGGTGGTAGATCCTCCCATGCATGGAGCCCAAGGAAAATAGTCACTTATCTAGTACTGCATGCGCAGATACAGACGCATAAATATTTTTATAGTTTTTGGAAATTTGATTTATTCATTAATTTTAGCTATTTTTAGTTTGGGTTTTGAGAAAAGAAATCTCAGCTGTAAGTTAACCACATTTTTTTTCTCAGAACTGCATAAAACTAATGTGCATTTTGCTTAATTATCAGTAAAAAAAGGAGCAGGTGCAGTTAAAATGGAAAGGATTATATATGTATGTATGTTTTTTTTCATTGGTATGTGGGGTGTATATCATTTTATCAGCGCACACAGCATTCAGTATGCAGGTATAGAGGGAGTAGAAGGGAGTGACTTGTGCAGTTATTCACTACAAATTTTTAGATTTTGACACAACATGCAAAGCTGTCCAACAACTGTCAAACAGTGATGTTTTTGTTTTGTTTTTTTTTTATCCTTTTTTTTACACAATGGTGACTCAAGACAGCGTTTTGTCAAATAAATGACAGTCGTAGTTCTGTACAGTTTTCTCGATTTTATCATCATTTACTGATATCATCACAAGTCTTTTAGTATGCTGTACTTGTAGTTTGGAACACATGGAGAATTCCTTCATTTTTAAAACATGCACAATGTAAGCCAAAGAGCTGCTTTGTAAACCGGCATAGAATGTAAAATTACTGATTTATCAACCTGCATTCTGTAAGCATTCACGTTTTCATATGAATTCCCTTAATTTTATGTGTTTTGTTCTGGAAGTACATTCTATAAGACTAAACTATGTGTACTCATTAGTCTCAAGCCTGTTTTTCCAAAACAAAATTGTAAAGTTCTTGCACCACCACCCCTCTAAACTCCTTATGAATACATTGGTTGGTAGCATCAATTTTTTTCCTACAGCCAGCAGTACCATGTCCCTGCAAGAGAATGACAATTGGTTAGAAAAAGAGATTTTATGCAGATAAAGATCCACCTCTACTTATCTGACAGGTCATAGGAAACTCCAAAGAAACTCAGTCACCCTGTACATTTACATTCATTTCTCTTGTTGAACTTGTAATGATTGGTATGAGACTAGATGAGATAAAAAAGACGGAAAAGACTTGATGAAGAGAAGGGTCAAATAAAGAGAGTTTGTTAGTGACCACCCCAGACTGACTTTGATGAAGGGATGTGTTTGTGTGTGTGAGTGTGTGCCTATGATGATGGGGATTCCCAGCACCAGTCACAGAGCCAGATATGGGAGTGTGGGAATGAGACTGAAGGCTGGCAGGCTAACAAGGTCTTCTACAGGAGGGGGAGGCCCAAACCAGTATAGCACAGAGACTGCTTATTCAACCAGCAGAGAGAGCCAGAATTGTGTGTGTGCGTGCATTTGTGCTTGTGAAACTCTTGGCCACTTATCCTCCCCACTGGTTCAGATAAATTGCACCCATCCAGTGGTATAACATACACACATATACACACATTATTCTGTCTCCTGTCCTTTCCTCTGTCTTTCCCAGGGATATTTGTATTTTATTTCAGCGGGGGTATTTGGCACAATCTGTGTGCTGATGTGCAGCGGGGAAATTTGGACGAGTTGTGGATCTGCATTTGGCGCCTGGCTCAGACCCAGGATTGCTGTAAGAGTTTGTAGCTGACTGCCCAGAGATGGTACTGTGCAGACAGTCAGGAAACCACTTTCAGTAACAATCCTGAATATGCTGATCACACACGTGATGGGATGTGTTTGATGTTTTGTGTTATAATAAGCAGGCCTTAAAATATACAGTTGTCATTTTTTTTCCTATACAGCACTGTTGCTGTTGTTACTACAAGTTAGAGCTGAAATATATACAGAACTTGGATCTATCTCAGCAGTTTCTTCTCTTCCTCTGTCCTTCCTTCATTTGCTAAGTTGATCACCTGATGGATTCTTGAACCTTTTAATTCCCATATGTGTTTGTTTGTCACTCAACTCGAAAGTCAAAAATAATACACAAATGTGATTGTACTGGTGTGTAACCAAAACCTTAAGTGAAATATATTTGGAAAAAAAATTGTTGTGTGGGGGACTTTAATTACATATGTGAGATCCAGAGGTAAATCTGCCTCCTGTCCTCCTCCCTCTCTTTTCTTCCAACACAACCTCCATATATAAGTAAGTAAGTAAACCTTTATTTATACAGCGCCTTTCAAGATAAATAACAAAGTAAAACAACATGAGACTTACTCAGCAGCCACTGATGATGGGCGATCCATTTCACTAAAGTGACATGGGAATGTGTGGTAGTTTGAAAACAGGTTGGGGCAAATGATAGATTTTAAAAAAATCTTTCCCCTTTGCTGTCGTGCGCTATGCCTACCACAAGTGCACACTGAGATCACAGACACATCAGAGGAGGGTATTAAAGATATACTTGACTTGACTGCTGTAAAGGTGAAGAACCTGAAGATCACTGAAGTGTTGAGGTCACCTAAGGTGAATCATCCCTAAGGTCTGATACGCAAGATCTGTGGCTGAAGGAGTTGACCTGAGGTCAACATTTATTTTGTGACACTTTAGATGTCACGCACAGGAAACAGCAGATCTCCTTGTCTTTCTCCAGCTGGAAGAAGGATCAGGAGGGTTGAGGACTGCTCATGTCATCAGCGTAATGTGTCTAAGAGCAAATGTGTGTATCTCTCTTAAATAACATGATTTATGTGGGTAGGCTGGGTGAAGCTCAGCAGGTGTAGGGAGTGTATTTTTAAACCCTGTTGCAGAGGAGAATGGAATCATTGACATACATGCTGTTGTGAAACCTGCTGACCAGAGAAAAAGACAATAACACAGACAAAATTAAAAAAAAAATAAAGACAAAACAGATGTGAAGTCCAAATACCAAAAAGAAATGGGAGTAGTAGCAGATTATTTACTGATGTAAATGTAAATCTTAAAGCATTCATGTGATTTAATGAAAGCAAAAGAGCGGGGAAAGAAGGAATAGGTGATCAGAGGAAAGCCACCATGCAGGATGTAAGGTTGGAGTGTGCAAAAATGTAACTATTTTGTTCTTATGTATTTATTTTTCTTTGGAATATGAACTCCTCACTAAAAGGAAACAGTTGGACGTGTGCTTTTGATATTAAGAAGACTTTTAGTTGTATGCTGAATTAGTCATTTGTAGGAACTCTAATGTTTGTTTTTGGCAAGCAGCAGAGAACTCAGAGAGCAGCACCAGATCCTCAAAGCGATGAAAGCAATGTACACACACAAAGACAAAGATGTCAGTGTTTGTGTTCAAGAGGAAGAGGCAGAGGCAGAACGAGGGAAGCGGGACACAGAGATAAACATGCAGAGCAACAGAGGGTAGGGGCAGCCTTTATCCTTCTGGGGGCATCTTCATGGTTCCTGATGAGGAGTTGAGGCAGTTGCTTGTGTGAGTGTGAATATATGTATGTCTGTGTGTGTTGAGTTGGCAAAGAAACTGTCTGCAGGAAGCGGGAGTTCCATGCCGCTGGCAGACGCTCTCCACTTACTTCCTGTGTGCTGCGAGGCATGCAAGCAGGCACATGCATAAACACACACACATGCATGCACACCCACTCGCACTGGGTTGGAGCAGGTCAGGGCGCTCGCCTGGAGAGTGGACCAACAAACTGAGAGAGCGAGGGAGGGAGGCATGGAGGGAAGAAGAGAGGGAGGGAGGAGGGAGTTCAGCAGAGAGCAGCACTTTCCCACAGTCTGGGGATTTGACACATGGCTCTCACACATTCCTCAGCCCTGCGGCCGGGCGAGCACCAGCACTCAGGGAAGGGAGGGAGAGAAAGAGCAGACTGATAGAGGGAGGCTCCCCCTTCGATGTTTGCAAGCAGTATGGCGTCATGGAAGACAGAGTGTGTGCCCACATGTGTCCTGTGTGTGTGTTTTAACATGTGTTTGCCTCGTGCAGCAGTCAGACAGACACCAGCCGTCTGTTTTACTGACCTACACCTGCTGTGTGGTGTTCAGCCTGTAGCCAGCACTATGAGTGCAAACACGTTAATAACTTTTCAAACTCACTTAGATCTTGTCTGGGTTATTGTTGCAGGGACTGGTGTGCTAATGCATTGTGAGGAAGGGTTTTTGCTTCTGTAAATGCTGAAAAACTTCTGTTCAGGTTGATATAGTGATGCTGTTTAAGATATCAAAAACATGTTTCTTCTTTCTTACAGGTTACAATTCTTTGTACATCTGAGAAAGAAATATACACTGGAGTTGCAAATTTAAGGAAAAACCTGCATTCTTGACTTGTTGTCATATATTCCCCTAGCACATCTGAAGACTCTTTTATACTGCTGCAGACATTTTATTTGCATCATTTGTTTCTATTTAACTCTTTAATCCAGCATTATTCCTAGCATGTTATGCATAGGGTGTAAGAACTGACATTATTGCTGTAGCAGCACATTCTTGTGTTTAATGTGTCCTTGATATCTTTTATCAAATTCTGCTTTTACATTAAAGGTGTCACTGCTCCAAAAACTGTGTTGCTACACTCCTGGAATAGTGAAATGTTACATAATATACAGGAAGTACAAAGCAATCCCTTTGAACAGTTTTCTGTTAAAATGACATCTTTTCCAACTGTTGCAGAGATTTTTCTTCATGAGTTCTGCACCTGACGGAATTGCTATACTCATGGTTGATGGATCCCAGAGACTTGTTCTAGGTTAAAAAAGAAAAAAAAAATCACCTGCAGATGCATGAGCAACTGAAACAGCACCAAGGTGCACCTGACAGTAGCAGTGGTGACATCAGATTTGGATGCCAAACAGTGATCATAAACCAGCTAGTTTGAAGCCTCACTGCAGATCTACACCATATCTTTTACCAAATGGGTTGGCTAGTATGAAAATTATGTGTATCATTGTTTTTGGCTTTTGCATTCACCAGATCTCAGCACAACTGAGCACTTATTGGAGAATGTAAAGTATTATGCTGCGCAGTACTCTTTACTCTTTATCATCTGTCACTTGTCTATACATATTTTTTACAGACTAACATTAAACGTATCTTTTTCTTATAAATGTGGCACAATATTAATCATCATACATACTAATATGTACTGCAAATGCAAACCATTCTTAATAAAAAAGAGTAAATTAGATGTAGCTTATGTCTATTTTTTTTTTTTACCAATTTTAATCATAAATGCTCTCTATAGATTATACATAAACCCAGAGCTGAATTTAAAAAACTAGAAATGTCTTTTATTTGTGGTTCTGTGTCTGTATTGTCTCCGGTCTTTCCCTTGTCTAAATATTTAGCTCTGTGAGACTTTCAAGGGAAGCCAAAGTCACCGTCCTTGACTCGTACAATGCAGGCTGAGAAGAGGTACTTCACAAAGCTGCTTCAGTTGACCACCTGTGCCCACTTATGACTGATTTTGTGCCAATATGTGTGTGTGTGTGTGTGTGTGTGTGTGTGTGTGTGTGTGTGTGTGTGTGTGTGTGTGTGTGTGTGTGTGTGTGTGTGTGTGGGTGGGTGTGTGTGCAACCATCGGAGCTAAAGACCTGACAAGCAGGAAGGAAAATGTTTGCAAGAGAAACCTGTGGTAGAGTGAGGTAGCATGAGGTAAGATAAAAGTACATCTTTTCCTACTTGAGTGCTCATCCGTAATGGAGGATCCCAAATTGCCAATCAGGATGTCCTGTCTCGTTTCTCTTTTCTGCCCCTCCTCTTCTTTTTGTGTTTATACTTAAGATCAAACTAAGCATGCAAGTCTCTCATGACTGTGTTTCTCATTTACAAGACAATCAACACAGTTAGGAGGAAAATGTCTGTGATTCAGGCTGCAAGAACTTTTGATAGTGGGAAAGTGACAACAAAAGCATCCCCTCAAGGAATCAATAGAGGGATGGACCAGCCCTGCTCTTCTGCACTACATGCCTGTGACACCTTGACACTGCAACTTCCTGCTAATTAAGAGCTGGCGGTCTCTTGCCTGTCAGCACATCCTCAGCCTGCCTGTGTTTACGTGTGTGTGAGTGTTTCTGGGGCTGAAGAGGTCAACTGGACTGATGAGCCAGGGGAGTCGAGATAGGAAGGGATGGGTGGGAATGAAAATTTGAGCTTGAGTGTTTGTGTGAGGCAGCAGGTTTCTGTATGACTGTTGTGATGGCTAATCTAGGTGGAGTTTAATCAGCCTCTTATAGTTTGCCAGTTTTTGTGTGTGTTTTTGTCAGTGGAGGCATCAGGGAGCCAGCTGTCAAAAAGCTTAGAGTGTGAATAAAGGGGGAAAAGGAGATAACAGAATAAGTATAAATAAGATCCTGTAAATGCCTTAAAGCACCAAGAAAAAGGACTACAGATGTTGCGGCATAACATAACATACATATTATACACAGACATAAATATTAAAGGTCTTACTGTCACTAAAAAAAATTAAAAGTGAGAGGTGCTCATAAACTGAATAAAGGCTTAGAAAAAAGTGAACTCATTCATGTTTGGACTGTAAAAACTCACACTTCTAATAATCCCATTTTGTGTTGCAGCTTCTCCCTGATTCTTCAAACTGGGAGAATATCCCTCTAAATGCTGTTCCTGTATAGTGTCTACATTTACTGTATGTTCACACTGTGTGCTGAATATTCATTATGACATAAATAGAGAAGACAGTCTTCTCTATGTGAGAAACTTTGCACGCTGGAATGTGATGCTCTTATTCCCATCATGCAAGTTCGGACTTCATAGTGGACTCACTGGGACAGAGTGGCAGCTGCTTCCTGGTAATGTCTGATTTCAGGGGCAGCCCAAAGTGGTCTTTTGTTTCCAGATGACTTGCTGGCAAAGAAAACGTCTGTCCTGCTCAGCCATCACCATGAGCAGATAGCAGTGGCATAATGACTCGCATACACATGAGTTTAAGTTCGAGGGACTTGAACTAGGAGGGCTTTGATGTTTTCTCAAGATGTTTTGTTCGACGTGGCAGACGCCGTGGACCACAAAATCATTCTACCCCCTGTGTGTGAAAGCAAGGGATTAGCAGTTTCTGGAGTCCCCCTAATGAAGCCTGTTTGATGTGAGGGTCCAATTATCGTATGGGAGCTTAGAAAAAGGGCGGGGTGTGTGTTTGTGTTGGAAAGGGTCCATCCACTGTGACAGCTCAGATGACCTCATCATCTATCCATTGACTCACATTTACACCATCCCCCAATGTTAAGGTTTCAAAAAAGATTTGAAAAAAGCCTGAGATATCCGTCCATCCATCCATCCATCCATCCATCCA
Organism: Melanotaenia boesemani; assembly: GCF_017639745.1. Taxonomy (NCBI): domain Eukaryota; kingdom Metazoa; phylum Chordata; class Actinopteri; order Atheriniformes; family Melanotaeniidae; genus Melanotaenia; species Melanotaenia boesemani. The sequence continues at coordinate 15,802,901 of NC_055695.1, read as the reverse complement.
TCCATCCATCCGTCCATCCATCCATCCATCCGTCCATCCATCCATCCGTCCATCCATCCATCCATCAATGATCATAGAAGGCATTCTTCCCACTTTAAAATAACTATAGAAAGAAATCTGATTAAAATCCAGATGACCCGGCTTTCCACCCGTACTTAAACACACCATGTATGTGGTAAACTGTGAGACGTCCAAGAAACATGAATGAAGTCTCAAAATCCCACATGCACTCATAAACTGATTTATGTGTTAATATAATCTTGTCCATGAACATCAATTTGTGCTCACACATTTAACAATTTGCATGAACAGGAGCCTTTTGAACAAGTAAATGATCCCATTTGTGAGGTTGAAGATAAAAAAAAATCTGTGTGTAAAATAATAATGTTTGTGCAGGTTATAATCTATGAATGTGTAAATTTATTTTGTGCTCAGAATGGCTTGATATTTGCATGAGCATTTAAATATGAATTTGCAACATATGGTTGACAAATCATGTATTACACTTGATAATGAGTCAGTTGTTTCCCCCCATATATTACAAGCTGATGGCTTCGAGTGGAAAAACATGACCTACTCACAGCATCAGTCTGCACTGTTAAAAAAAAACTTTTTCATTACCTACATGAAGAATTCTCCTCCAAACACCACAAGCTGAAATACATGGCTTTCAAAGTTGTAGATATTATAATGAAAACCATTCATGATTCTTTAACATCTGCATGTTTCGTGCATATTTTGTCCCCTGTATTGCATGAGGCTCACAGAAAAAAAGATATTGCCACAAAATATTCCTGAAATGGTAAAAATTTGTTTTTCGTATTGCTTGTACTTAAAAAAAGATACATTGTCAAAGATCACTTTCAAGGAATTTGTTTGCATACTAATAACTATAAACAATTGTGTTTATGTAGCCTTTTTAATTATACTTTTACAAGTGTATGAGAATGAACGAGACCAAGAACTAAAAGAAACTGCTCTAGCGCTTTCCCACCATTCAAAAGAAAGAAGAGTACATTCTGAAGAAGAGTAAATATTTGGCTTGTGGGAAGGTAAGCGGTTGAATTTGTTAGTGAACATGGAGCGTGTGAGTGCACCTCGCTATGTGTCTAGCGCCAGTCGTGTTTGTGTAAGAGGAGTGTGTGAATATGAGTGCATGACCAAAAACATGCATATGTTTATGAAAGGTTGTGTGTGAGGATGTACAGTATTTTACTAGAAGAATGAAAGATTACAGCTTCACTGTAGCTGAAGACCAGCCTCACTTTGAGTGTTGAACTTGTGATTAAAACAGCACAGCAAAGCCTTTTAATTTTAATACATTTCAGCACATTTCACCAGCATCAAGCTGGATTAAACTTTGTCTGCCGGCACGGCTGACGCTACTGAAGTGAGCTTGGGCATAGGGTTCGCCGTCGCGTTGTAGTTTCTCTTCCTCTGTGAAAAGCTCCAGAAATCAGGAAACACGTAATCACAAACAGACAAATCACAGGGATGTACTTCATGCACCCCTGCTGGATGAGGTGCATGTCAAGTCTCTGCATTCCTATGGAGCATACGGCAGTAATACTGTAACCAACCGCACGCAAAGGCTGCACAAGTATAAAATCCAGCTTTGATTCAGACCCTGATACATCTGATATATCGAACAATGTCTCAACTCTCCAACTATATCTGGAGCTGTAAAAATCAACTCCAGCTTGATCAACTCTGAGGCATCAGAGACAATCTAAGTAGCATGGCAAGATGTTATTTTGGAGTGCGAGAGATAATCTGTGTCCTAAACACTTTACAGACCACCTTTATGTGAACCATGTGACTACAGCTGTTTCATTTTTGAGTGGGTGGTCTTTGAGGAAGCAAGAATGGCTGAAATGAGCAATCTGTGGCGTGGGTGAATTCATAAACAAAGACGAGAGAGGAAGTGAATGACATGCACTCTGTGGCATGGCTGTACTGGGTCAGTGGGGGTTACAGTGGTCAAAGGAGATATGTGTATCTGTGTGTGTGTATGGATGAAGAAAGGGGGGGCGGTTGTGGTGCGGTGCTGCTGCGTGCCAACAGGGTCCTGTTTGCATCTCGAGAGAGGCCCAGAGAGGCGAGATCTTATCTGGCGCGTGCCTGAGCCGCTGTTTCCCACACTCTGCATGCTCTATTGCCAGGAGGGGGGTGAGAGGGGAGTATTATGATTATGTGTGTGTGCATGCGGTGTCAGCAGGGGTCCCATCCTGTCAACTTTACGCTGTTTTGACTGCCATGACATAATGTGCCTCAATACAGTGACACCCCAACCACCCCACCCTCCACCCCCCCATCTAACACACACACTACCCCCACTCCTTTCCATCTTCTCTCTCACATACACACACTCTTTCTGCTTTTTCTTTCTTCAAAGGTTCCGCACATCAACGAGGGCCTCCTTTTCTGTGAATGTCACATATTTGGCTTTTCACCAGTGCCCCCCCCCCCAAACACTGAGCCCCTCCATGTTTTTTTTTCTCTACTGCCTATGTTTTTCCCCTTTGATTGAGGCTTTGCTATGGATTAAGACCCTCTCAGCTTCCTCACCATTATCGCATGCCTTTCTTATGCTTTGTGCTGTGAATGAGGAGCGATAAACCATTACAGGACATTTTGCAAAGATGTGTTGATGATCTTGGCAGCCTTGCTCCTCTAACCCTCAAACAAACGAGCATGCACACACACATTACCACCTCGTTTTTACAGGTTAGTTTTAAAATATGAACTGAAGCATCCTGTCTTTCGACATTTGTCATGTTGCAAATTGCAGACAGTAAGTAGTAAAATGAGGTTACTACTAATGTCCTTAGTTACAAATAATTAAGTAAATGTTGGTAGTTAAAATGCCAAAATACTATTAAACTGAGAATTATCCATGTTTGTTTTATTAGTTTTACCTATATTTATGTAAAGAACAAAGTGCTCTTTGGATTTTACATTTCAATAAATGCTAAAAAAGTATTTTGTCCCTACCAGGTTTTAAAATGAAGTAAATACTGGTGGCTAACAATGCATGACATAATTCATACCGATTCCTGGTGTACTTATTTGTCAAACACGATTTCTATATTTTGACTTAGTTTTCATTTTGTAAATAATGACAGTGTAATATGTGTTGCTGTTGTTGATCTGATGTTATCTATTTACACAATTATAAGAATTTGTAATAAAACATTTTTATTGTGTGAATATTTTCTGATGCATAAAACTCATTTTCACATAACTTTAGACTAGTTTTGCATAATGGCTGCTCTAAAATTCAGTTTTTAAATTAAAATTCATCATGTTAACGATTCACGATTCAAGGTCAACCATATTCCAATCAAAATGACAGCTATATTTACATCTTTCCAAGTATTCCAGGATTTTTGCATTTGTGCAGTTAAGTGCTTTGGACAGCCCTCCAGAGATTAGGAAAGCTAAGCTTGGCAGATTTCATTGAGTCACACCAGGTGATCCCAAGCCTCCTTACAGTACATTCACTGCCACCACTGCAAGGATAAGCTGATGGGTGTATGTGTTTTTGCAGCCACCCCCACAGCTGGGAAAAGATCGATGCAGCCTCAGCCAGCAGGCTGTTGGCCCCTGGTTGCTACTGTCTGAAAATGAGAGGCAGTGCTGTGTGTGTGTGTGTGTATGTGTGTGTGTGTGTGTGTGTGTGTGTCAGGAAGGTTGTGTGGAATGAAGTATGGAGGGAGTGATTCTGTAGCAAGGGGAGGGATGAGGAAACAGAATGTGAGGGTAGGAGAAAGAGAAGGAGGTTGGGTGGGGTGAGATGATATATGCGTTAGCTGGCTGACTCACTCTCTTCTTACATCCCTCCTTTACTCACAAACACATACGTTCTTTCCCCTCAGTACATACGAACATGCAGAGACACACACTTATGAACACACTTCCTTCTCTTGCCAAGTGCTCCTGTGCCCCTGCTCATCTGCGTGGGGGGCCCTGCAGGCAGTCTGGGCCCTTACGTGCCCTCTCTTTACACACACACAGCTGTATGCACACTCACAAGCACAGAGAGGAGCTGATGTGTAAGACACGCTCTGATCCTGTATGCAGATGATGAAAGACAGGCAGCCAGGATCCTGTTTTAGTGCCAGAGGGCAAGACCTGGTAAGAACGCACTGATTCTTGATCCTCCGCTTCCGCCTCCTCCATCTTCACCACCACTGAATTAATTTGAATTTCACCACTATATTTTTTCAATAGCTATTTACCTCTCTCATCATAAATGGCATCCAGTCACGTTCTGCTATTTTCTTTCTAACTGGTAGATGCTCCAAACAAGCGGGTCCAAAAAAGCTAAAGTTCAGGACTTAAGCTATTTCCATGGAAATAAAAGCTGATGTATTTCCTGTTCAGAAACTGTGCAGTAACTAATGAATATTCCCTGTACATATATGGTTTAGCATAATGCTTCGCCCTGTGTTGTGGAGTGCAGTTCTTCATGTTTTTACGTGCATGGCCCCCAGCCTCACACCTGGCCTGGCAGGAAGTCTGGTTCCACCCCTCCTTTCTTGGCTCCTCCATTAAAACCCCACCCCCCCAGCTCCACCACCCTAAATTCAAGAAAGGTAGGGACAGCAGGACCCCTCTTTGGTTCTTCAACCACACATACCACACTCTCAGGTCTAATTTAAACCTGTTGCGCACAATTAAGTGTCGTTAGAGAATGAACTTCACGTATGTGTACGGTACAGATACGTGATGAAGGTATAAATAACTAGTGAAAGGAAAGGAAATCCCCCATTGTTCTGATGGTTTGCACATATACATGTGCACAAAAGCCCTGTCCATCTGGAACAATCAAGAAGATCACACACTCGCTGTCACAGACTTTCAGATCAGACTGCCCAGAGCTTCCTGTAATCCCTCCTCTGTAACATTAATTATAAACTTGTGCTTTGTGCCCTCCGGACCAACCATGACTTTCTCAGGACAATTAAAGTTACTCAGAAGAAGAAGGGGGATTGGGAAGAAAAGGAGGGAAAGGGGATCAGGGAGTGAGTCAGAGGATTTCACTTGAACTGCATCTAACAGTGCTGAAGTAATTCAGTGGGTGAGATGAGAGTGGGAGTTTTGGGGCAGGGTGTACAGAATGTCTAACTTCAGTCGAAAAAGGGATAAGTCATAGGTACTGGAGTCTTATATTGTTCCGTAAGTGAGGCTTTTAGCATAAGCTTTGGCCTCCGAGTGGAAAGTTGAACAGGGTAGGGTCTGGGTGGGCAAATGCCTGGTGGGGGTGGAGGTAGATTAGCTGCCATCTCAGGGGAGTAATTGGCCAATGTGTGGAAAACATGACCTGGTTATGCTTCTACATCTTAATCATTTATTGGGAAGGTGAAAATTTTTTTAAAGAATTTGTTATTTCTGTGTTTTTTTTAACACTCCTCAACAATTTTTTGTACCATGCCAAAATTACTGCAGCATACTACCTGTTTTTTGGGGGGCTTGCTATAATTGCCTGAGCATTTTTCCCACTGGTCACTGACCTTTAACAGACCACCGAATCCCTAAATCCTATTTGACTGGCTTTTTATTTCCTGCCAAGCGTGACTTACTCTGCTGAGAGCACCTGCAATGCAATGCACATGCCTTCAACAGGTGGCAAAAAAAAAAAAAAAAAAAACTCTAAAAATATGCCGCTGTTACGTGGCAGCAAACTGTGTCCCTGCCCTGCCCTTTGTCTTCCGGTATGAGATGACTGCACTTCTTTGGCTTTCTGTGCCAAAGGCAAACCCTTTTAACTTGCTCCGGATCTCTTTGCGACATGAGGGTTGAATTCTAGATAAGTAGGGCAGAACAGTTTGTCAGGCCAGCCAGTAAAGTGGTTCATTTGACAGATGTTGTTATCCTAAATGGATCTGATAGACTCCTGTTTAATCCTGTTGAGGCACCTTGCTCCAGGATATGAGCTTCCTTAGTGACGCCCTTTTTCTGAACCCTTGACCTCATGCTTGGGCTAACCAGTTGATCTACTCTGAGCTAAAAGGGCCTGTGCATGTGTGATCAATTGTTATTCTACTTATATATGCAACTATTTTGCATTAGAGATCGATGATATCTGGTAAATGATTTATTTACTGACTTCATTGTAAAGACTAAATTTTATTCAGACTGTTTGCAATTGTTGTTTTTGGATAGATGTGGTTGTTTTTGGACAGACATCAACACTTCATTTCCTTTTTAACTAAAAGTGATTCTGTCCAGCTCAGTGTCTTATTAGCATGAGCTTTGATCTTTGAGATCTTTGAGCTTTGAGAAAGATTTACCCTGGAACTAAGTAGGTATAGCCAATGAATGGATGGAGAGAAGGTTGCATGTTAAGCACAGTAACCAGACTTCAGTTGCATTTTCTTCTGAAAAGTTGGTAAGCAGCTCAGTGAACTAAGGCTAATCAGTTGTGTTATCCCAGTATAAATGAGCAAAATGTGGATTGCCACACAATGAAGTCAGAGGACAATACAGCTAACAGAAACCGGGAGTGCATGCGCCTCCTGAAATACACGCCAAGGGTGCCACAGGCAGAATAACTGCTCAACAACAAATGAGAATATCTTCTTACTTGGCTAAAGAGAGCAAGGACAGGTAGCGCCTCTGTCCACGGAAATATTTTAGAATTGTAAACAAGACCTTGGAATAATATTACAGCTTTCTCGCTTGCTTTTGTTGACATACCCAGGATACTTTGCAATACTAGAGGGAAAGTACAATGTTTTTGTGTTTGCCTTCTTTAGCTCCAGAGAAAAAGGCTCTTGGTCATTATTGTTCTTGATATATATTTTTCCTTCACCCAACCGTCTTTTAAGCATCTCATTTTTCAGTGTCTGTGTTAGCATCCAAGGGCTGTTCTGCAAAGAAGCATAATTAAAGGAACAGTCTGCCACAAAAGAAATCTGTTTCAAATAAATATTTTTCATTCTTACCTTCCCAGTGAAATGCCAGTGAATTATCAAAGACAATAAAACAAATGACAGTGTAACCAGATAATACTGGCTGCATTTCTGAAATTTTCAGAAGTTGCTCTAAGTTTTCTTGGACTTAAATTTAATGTCTTATAAATATGTAAAAGGTTGGCATAAGAAGGTCATGTTTATTTGACCACTTATTTTTGCCCTGTGGACAACTAATTAAGTGCTGTCTGTGACCATTATGTTTTAGTTTTTGCTTGTGATTTAGGCAGGTTTTGAGACAAAAAAAACAAAAACAAAATTTTGATTAAGCTTAGAAAGAGTGAATACACTCTTTTACTGCTGTCTGATAGGCTGGCAATATTTAAATTAAATGTTTGGGCACGCTGTTCCTTTTAGAGGGCCTACAACACAATTTTTTGCTGTATTGTAATCAATCGTGTAAATCAATCGTGTAAATCAACTGTTTGATCACGATACAATATTATATCAATTTAATGTTGATTCAGTGTTTGCCAAATTCTCAAATTCAGTCATGATCCAATTTTAATTTGATTTGATTTAGGATCCACCGATTGATATTAAAGGATATCACAGGTTTTTAAAGACAGCCAATTCCATTCTTATAAAAATCACAAAAAGCAACAAGAATATCATTTAACATTTTTATTCCCAAGCTCTGGGATTTAAATTAATCAATTTAAATAGAAAAACAATCTGTTCTTAAAACAAAGACAGACTAGTAAGAAATTCAGCCATTTTTAAAATAAAAGTGTGCTTGATAAATGGTTATTTATGGTATTGATTTTTTAACGATGTTTACATTTTGGATTGATGTCATTGGCCCATTGACCATATGATCAATGTATCGATGTAGACTGATGTATTAATACACCCCTACTGTAATGAGTTAGGTGTAATTGAGCCCTTTAGTTGATGCGTTTAGATGGCGTAAAAGTAATTTATTATTCAGTGTGCTTTATGGATGGTGGAAAAGCTGCGTTGCATAAATAAAGATATCCACACTACATTTTCTAGTTGTTGTTAGTGCTCAGCATAGAAAATAGTCCCTCTTTTGGCTATTGAGGAGCTCTTTTGAACAAGCAACCCCTTTTTAAATAACTGAAATTAACACACACGGATCAGCATTTAAATCCAACCCAACCACTTACATGTCACTGGCTTTTCCTGCACTCTTCTGCCCGCCGTTGAGGGTTCTAGCCTGAAAGAGTAAAGAGTAGAAACTGATTTGTAAAAGCAGTGGCTCAAAATTTGAGGCTACATACTTTCACTCATCTCCTCGTTGAAAGCTGAGACTGAATCTGAGTTGGGTGTGGCAGTGAGCAGGAGGGGGGGGCGGCAAGGTGAATCCTGGAATGTCGTGCTGATGAGGTCATACTTGTCTGTGTTGGTGTGTGTGTTCACATGTGCAGCCTAAGAAAGGATTTAGTTCACAGCCTCTTGAGGCCCCATCAGTAATGATGTCATGGGAAACTATTACAAAGCCCATCTTAGCTGTTTGTAAACTCTCTCCATTTCCTTGCAGAAATGTGCAGGCCTCATGAAAGCCTCTATTCTCAACTCCTGAATAAAAACACAGACTGTCCAAGAGGAATCTACTGTAACATTAACAGACTGAAGAAGAAAAAAGTGAATGAAAAGGTAATCAATCTTGGACATGATGTAAATCATTACTTCTCTTTTTGATCTTCTTCCTGTCTGTTCCTCCCATTTTTTGTCTTCCTCTTGTCTTCATTACTTATCATTTCTCTTGACTATAAACATTGTGAACTGATCCCTGCTGCCATCCTGCGAGACCACGGGGCCCCTCTCAGAGCTGTGCGTTGAAAAACAGATCAACTTAGAGGAGCTGGGAACATGAAAGAAGGGAGCTAACTACAGGGGATAAACACATTCCTCTGCAACCCGACCTGCTACTGCTGCTGCCAACGCTGACTGGTGGCCGTGCAGGGGAGCTCGCAGCGAGACACATTGTTGCCTCAAAGCAAGGTAGAAGGAGGACGGTGGGGAGGAGGGGTATCCCTGAGCTCCCTCAGATCTCACATGCAGCAAGCAGCACTTGACCTTTCCAGCACTAAAGGAATATGACAGCCGTGAAGCCAACAGAGAGAATGGGGAGAGAGGCGAAGGGGGAGAAGTGAGCAGGAGACAAAAGCTGCACAAAGTGCAGGCTGCCACCTAAACAGTTAGTTTGCAATCAACGTCAGTCATCCCGCCTGTCGGGACAGTTTGATTTTCACTTTTCAAATGAGCCGTTTATTTTTGGCCTGATAACAGGGCTGGCTAAATTGAAATTGGCAGCTCCACAATCTACAGATAATAGTCAACTACGCAGGAGATCATGCGAACAGCCCTTTCTTTCACATTGCTGGAGCCCCCACCCTTTTTCTCCTGTCGAAGATGAGAAAGGAGGAAATGAGGGGGGGTTAAGAGAAAAAGGGCTAATCTTAGCAACAATCAGAGAAGGCTGAGAAGGCAAAAAAGGAGTTTAAAAATGGAGAGAGAATAAGGGGTGCAGGATGTAAAAAGAAAAAAAAAGTAATGTGCGAGTGATCAGGAGGGGGTGCTGGAGGGGCGGTGAGGTGGGGTGGGGGTGTACAGGAGAGGTGAGGATAGAAAGAGAAAAGAAGTGAATTTCTTTAATGTTTCTGGCAGCAGACCAGCTGAGGTCTCAAGGTTATCCTGGCTTTGCAAACTCCCACGGGAAAGGTGGAGTGCTAAGGGCCGAGGGAAGGGAGGGGGATGAGGGCTTGAGGTGAAATAGAGGAGGGAGAAAAAGCTGCCCTTTTTCTCCAGGAGGGAGGCTAATGCTCAGGGGGAGAGTAATCCTCAGGCCCTCTTGTCTGATAAGGTTGGCCTTGGCCCAGGTAGGAGGAGAAAAAATGGCTGTGGGGCCTCCCAAGGCATCTTTACAGCACAGGAACAAAACTTAGTGATTTGATGAATTCTAACTTAAGCCATTATAAGCACATTCGAGTGATAACTATACAATTCCTTTGTGATTCTCAATGAGAAAATCTTTCTGGAGCTGCTATTTGGGATGTGGAAAAAGTCTGACGCTGCCTTGCTCTGGGACATCATAGTTGAGCGTGGCCTTGACAGGCTCTACAAACAGAAAAGCTTAATTATATGTTTCTGTGTTGATTTATGAGCATGTTCTTGTTTTAATGCCAGGTGTCCCTTCTCCTCCAACAATTCATTCCAACATGTTCACAAATGGGGTTGCTATTGTACTTTAAACTCATTCTTTAGCCATTTTCCATCTTCATTAATTTCATTTTCAGATGTAAGATGAAATGCATCTTATACGCTGTTACAAATCTCTCCAATCAAATTTCCTCGCACACTTCCACTGTCAGGAAAAAACCTTTTCATCACTAATATTATTCCCTCACCTCTCTGTTAGCCACAACAATATCTTAACTTGCTACCTTCATGCAAATATAATTAAACCCTAAAATTGACATGTTTTAACTTGCTATGATCATAATGGTGTCATTGACTGAATGGGAGATATCTGCATTGATAGTCTGTTTACATTCAACCAGGCCTATTAGAGATAATGATTTACACCAACATGCTGTCAGTTTTGGAGGCATGTGTGTGTGTGTGTGTGTGTGTGTGTGTGTGTGTGTGTGTGTGTGTGTGTGTGTGTGTGTGTGTGTGTGTGTGTGTGTACTGCCTCCTTAAAGGTTCACTTTTGTATCATCAGTCAGAAAAAGTACCTCCTAAGGAGAAAAGGGGGAAGCTTTATTTACTCAAACGCTCCAGTCTGGTCTGTCTACAGGTTCTCAGACAAAAGGAATTTGAATCATTTACACAAATTATTGTTCTGAATAGTCCTGACAAGTAATTTGCACTGAGTAACTATTAACAAATTTATTACAGGAGTTGTGATTCCACTTCAATTACAAACTAATAATATAACTAAAAATTGTTCATTAAACCATGAACACAGGAATCCACTCATCCATCACTTGACCAGAACCTATGAATAAGGTTTGAAACTGAGGCATGAAAAGTGAACAAACAGCTGTGAAGATAATAAACATCTGACCCAAATCTTGACATATCTTTAATATCTTCTTTCAGTTGACAGTGTGAGCTCTCTACACTTGTATATCCAGTAAATGATGGTTCATTTGCATGAGTGGCCTTCGCCTCTACCGGCATCACTAAAAAGCAGCAGAAGCTATATTCCCAGTTTGCTCCAGCCTCAGGCATGCTAACCAGAGACTCAGGCCAACACACTGGTCCTCTCCCTAACCGCTTCCTCTCCACTGCTGCTGGGTTTGACTCACCATGACCTCTCACCTTTAATGCTTCACCACCTCCCCCACACATGCAAATAGAACTAATCTGCTCCAGGATGCATCGAGGAAAAACAGAGAGATGGAGAGAAAGAAGAGAGAGAAGGAGGGAAGTGGATGGATGGATGTAAGCTTGGGGAACCGGTGGTGAGTATGAGCGAGGGAAGGGCAGAGCAAGGGAGAAAAAGTTATCCCTAAAGGAAGCATCTTGGTCTGTAAAGTGCAGGGAGGCAGTGGCAGCTGTCTGGGGAACCTCTGGTCTGCAGCCCAGCACTGAAGCCTGAAAACATCTCTCCGTTTTTACCAAGCCAAAACGGACCCCTGTGTCTGCGAGGCTTACAGTGACCCATGCTGATCTTTCTCTGTGTGTATGTGCATGATTGTATAGGAAAAGGAAAGTGTGTAAGTGTGAGTACATTCACTGTACTCATTGTTTTCCTTGCTCCCAAGCTGCTCCAGGCTCCTCGTTTTGTGTGTGTGAAGGGAGGGAGCGATGTGTGCGGCTGCATCTGGAGAGCCTCCAAAAAACCCTCATCTCCTCTCGTTTCTCCTCCTTCTGTTCTCTCTGCTCGGAGGATCTGTCAGTTCTCCTTCTCTCTCTTTGTCCCTGCTTTGATCCTGCTCTCCAAACCTTGGCTGGCCTCGCTAACAGCAGCTGAGCACAGGTCCTACTCCACTCCCACTAGCAACACACATTCATTCCAGGATGGGATGATGCTTGTGAATACGCACACACACACACACACACATACACACACACACACACACACACATGCTGTACTCTACTTACTCCCCCTCTCTTGCTAGCTTTCTCTCAAATCAGTAATAACAGACTTGGCTATCATTTTCTGTAAGTTGTTGGAGCTAATCGCTTTCACACAGCTCTCTGTAAACTGTAACCCCGGATTCATACTGCGAGCAGCTTGGGTGATGGGTCACTCTGGTCTAACTGATTGAGTGTTTGAGCTTCCAAGCACAAATTCATGATAATTTCCTATATACAGTGTATTGTTTCTTTTTAGGGAAAGTACAAGCAGATTTATTTTGCTCATCTGACTATTTCTTAGCATGCCTTATGCCTGAATCCCTTAAAAGGTGCCATTTTTAATTTCCATGAGATGGAATGATTGTGTTCAGGGTTTTACACCAAAAGTGTACTTTGCGTAATCCAAAGTCTAATTGTTTTTTCATTTGCAGAGCCTGCTAACAAATGGCTTAAAATCTGTATATCTTTAAGTCATCTTTTTTTCTATTGCAGTGCCATTTTTGAGTCTTATTATAACTAATAACAGTTACTGCCCCCTGCAGTCAGCAGAAACATGTAACACATCACATTTGTTCAGGTTTTGTGCCAGTGTAACCTTGTCTACAATGATGTGCATAACAGCACTGCAGAGATCCCAGTAAAACTGTGAACTTTTAGCTTAGAATATATCTACATGTAATGAAAAAGAGAAAAATAAAGCAACAACTGATTAAAGATTCATTAACTAACTTTTTGTGGTGCTTTCTGTTATATTTTTCTGTTATCTGTTATAAGTATCAATAAAGAATGTGGCCATTAATATGTTTAAAAATAAATCAACACTTCTTGTAGTGAAGACGGTGCCATAAGCCACATCATGCTGTAAAATTGAGTATTGGGCAGAGCAAAAACTAAAAAGAAGAAGAAAAATATGCTTAAAGAAGAGAGAAAGGGACAGAAACAGGCATGTTGGACATATTTAATTATTCCTTCACAATTATACAGCACAACTTAGGAAAAGGAAAAGACTTTAGGAAAGGTTTTTGTCTTCACTAATGAACATGAACTGTTGGAACAAAATTACTGATGGAAACACAACACAACAAAAGATAAGACAACTGAGTATCCTGAAAGTAATGGTACATGTAGCCATACACCCCTGCAGCTTGTATAGGAATTAGTGTTTTAACTTTTGCAGTTGCCAAGCAGAGCTGCAGAATTCCCTCAGTCCTGATCGAGTTGTCTGTGCAGACACTGGCCACACACAAGGGAATGAAAGTATACAACAATTTTGACTAATGGATAAGTCAATCAGTCAACCTGTTGCAGCCCATAGGAAAAGCAGTTTGCATCAACACAGTGCCACCCTCAGTTTGACAGTGACAGTCTGTCTGTCAGGGGCGGAGCCAGACCTGTAAAACACCCGGGGCTTAGACCAGAATGGCCGAAGGGGTTAGGGTAAAAAAAAACAGACTGAAAAAAGTACAGTTGCAGAGTACAATTTTAGATTTATTGCCAGCACAATCTACTCTAGAAAAAAAATATCACATTTGTATCACATAAATAATAATAATAATAATAACAATAAGAAGGAGAATGATAATCAATACAAAAGATGCTGAACATTTTTCAAAATGTATGTAACTTTTAACATTTACACAGTAAGTACTTCAATCCAGGATAAAACCACTGAACTGGCATTAAACAACAATGCAGAACTACAAAAAAAGCAAACAAACAAACAAAATAGGGCTGTATCAGGGCAAATTTTGCACTACACCAGGACTAAATCAAGATTCATCCATACTGCACCAGGACTAACTCAGGATTTATGCAGCACTACACTACATCAGGACTAAACCAGGATTTATCCATACTACACCATGACTAAACCAGTACAAAATTTCCTATAAAACAGAACAAAAACCAGGTCCAAAACCCAGACTGATACAGGATTAAACCAGATATAAACCAGAACCAAAACAGTTTAAAATCAGGACAATTGAGGACTAAACCAAGACAAAACCAGAATAAAAACAATACAATAGTAGCACTGAACATCATCATAGATCTTGACCTGCACTACACTGACAAAACCATTTACTTTGGCAATATAAGACTGTATCTTCGAGGCTTGAGTGTTGCGAACCTATCAATGACATTTTCAGGTTCAATGTTATTAAGGTATTCCTTTTCAATAGATAATATGGCCAAATCATTCAGCCTCTCTTGTCCCATGGTTCTCCTTAGCCATGTGTGGAGACGACGCAGGGCACTAAAAGAACGCTCACAGCTGCAGCTACTGACAGGAATGGTTAACGCAATTCTAAAGATGGCCTTCAGAGTTGGAAACATGTCCTCATCCAGCAAGTGGAAGGCTGTTGTAATGTTGTGAATGTCCTCTTTTTCCATTTTTCTTTTTATGAAGTTTTTTGCCACAAGGAGTTCTTCGGGCTTTATGGTCACATGGTAGTGGGCTGCAATGGGTTTTAAGGCATCTTCAGAGAGGAATGTTGGGGAAGATGGATTGCAGGCCTGAATCCCCTCCATTATTTTCTGTCCTGCCCCTGAAAATCTGTCTGCTAGTTCCTTCAACATTCGGTCAAGACAAGGAAAGAATATCTCACACCTAAACTCTGCTGAGCTTGTGAGACTTGGTGTTGCGCCACAGCTGGACTCCACCACAAAGCCATCGAGTCTCCTCTGCTTGTGCCGCGGTCCCTGAGGAATCTGGATGTTGCAGTCCCTGCAAACATCCATGGCCTTCTTGAATATTTCCTCAGCAGCAGCCTCTGTGCGCAGATTTGTGAGTGTATCAACTACTGACATCTTGTACTCCACAGCTTTGCCCATGTCTAGCCTTTCTCCCTGCAGGTAGCGGTGCAGGCCTTCAGTGACGCCAAGTACCTGTGAGAACATAATCAACATATACACAGTCTTGGGCTTTGACAGTTTGGACAAGATCCCTTTTGCAATAGGGGTATTTGTGGCCTCGAGAGTCGCTAAAACAGCAGAAATGTTGTTAAGAAGGGCTGTAACTGATTTTACTTGGCAGGCCCATCTTGTGTTAGAAAGCTGAACAAGCTCAGAAGGAACCAGTCCAAGGTCCTTTTGCAATTCTTTAAACCTTGTGTGGTTTACCAGAGAGGTGTTGAAAAATGTGTACACATTTTCCAAAAGTCCAAAGAAGTCAGAAGCAGCAGGGATAGCTTTACATGTATGGCAAAGGACAAGGTTAAGCTCATGTGCATAGCAGTGAATGTATACTGCTTCAGGGTGTCGCTGTCTAAAACGGGCCTGCACACCGCCCACCGCGCCACTCATGACAGATGCCCCGTCATAAGATTGAGCAACACAAAGTAAGTCATTGAGTGTGTAATACTGCAATAGCTCCTCAATTGTGTCTGTAATGCACTGTGCATCAAACCTTTCAAGTTTCCGTAAACCAAGAAAACACTCTTTGATATGGCCTTCACCTGACACAAAGCGTACACAAACAGCTAGCTGTTCTGTGTGCCCATCTCTAGCCTCATCAGCCATAACAGAATATATCTTTGCTTCCTTCATCTCTTTAACTATGTTTCCTGTTATTTCATGTGAAATACTAGTGATCATCTCATCTTGTGCAAAATGAGAAAGATAAGTGGTATGTGAGGGAGGTGTGTGATTTTGCAAAAAAGGATCAAATTTTTTTAGGAGCTTCATGCACTCAAGGAAGTTTCCCTGATTATGGCTGGACTCCTGCTCAACATGGCCACGGAATGGTATTCCTTGTTTGCCAAGGAAGCTTGTTACAGCTAAGATCCTGTGGAGGTACTGGCGTCTGTCTGAGATCTCTGCTGCATTTGCTGATCTAAGCTGCTCAAGCACATCACCTTGTTTTTTGGTGGTTTTGAAGCTATGCCAGCATATCATTGATGATGCATGGGTGGAACTTGTTTCGTGCTCCCTAAATGTATCCAAAGCCCTTTTCCAGTTAGAGAACCCTGAACGACTGAGGCCATCTTTTTTTATAGTGTTCTGCTTCCCAAAAAGACGACATGAAAAGCAGAAAGCCAAGTTCCTTGCTACAGAATACTCTAGCCATTTAAATTGTTGGAACCAATTGCTATTAAAAGCTCTCTGTTGGCCTCCAAACTGGCTGAGTGGATACTGTTGGAGTAGAGTTTGTCTTGGACCACTTTCTGCAGTTCCTAAGTCATTTCCTGCTATTCCACCTGCTGCTCCTTGCAGTAATTCCTGTTCTTCCCTTGTCTCATTTTGTACCCTTTCAGCTGTCCCTGGATAACTTCCTGTCATTCGACCTGCTGCTTCTTGCTGTAATGCTGCTGTGTTTTGGTGTTCTCTCTCTCCCCTGACTTCTCCTGACCTATCTAAATGATCAGAAAGAGAGTCATTAGATACGTATCTCTATATTGATCTCTCTAATTACTAGTTGGTATTAAACCATAAATCTAGAATTAGCGTAAAATTATAAATCTAAAAGGACACACTAGTCTAACGTGCTAATGAGATTTTGGCAAAGAACTGTCTCGACTAACATTGTCTTTCTCACCTGGATCTTGTTCCGTCTCTGTGCTGCTGTTCTCATTCTGCTCACTCTCTTTGTCTCCCTCTATGTTCCTCTCTCTTTGTGCTAGCAGTCAAACCAAACATCAAGAACATCAATATAAATCTACTGTTGTAATGAAATTTCACTTATTTCACCTACTACTACAAATATAACGAACTACACATAAAGCTTGATTAATATAATAACATTTACCTGTGTTTTTTCTTTGAAAGAAAACCCTGATGTCCATGGTTGGTTGTTTTCATATCAGTACAGAACTAAAACAGATTTAGATGGTACTTAATTTAGCCATGGCAGGTAGCAACTAAAAATATACAATCTATTTAGTAACACGACAATGATTTTATTAGTATATTAATTGTTTATTAACTCCAATTTCATAGACAACACACATGTAAGCTAGAAAACACAGCATCGTTGATGATTAGCCCCGGCAGAGCTAGCAAAGACTTATACAAGTAACGTAATACGTGTCCGGTAAGGTGAGCAGCGTGACATCAATCTCAACACAACTTTGTGATTCCTCATCATATTTGCGTAATACCCACCCGCTGTACTGTAGTAGTACTTTGGAAGTAGAGCGCTCCTCTATCCGACTCATTCAGCAGGTCACCGGTTTGTTTGTTTAAGCAGCGTCTCTGCCCTACGTGCGCGCGCCGTGCACAAACACTCAAGTGGCGCGCCCGGATTCGGATCATACCAAAATTAGGGGTTAGTTAGGGGTAAGGGGTAAGTTACAACTGTGCACTGTGTGCGTTGTGTCGAGTATGGTGTGTAGTTGGTTTTGTTTTATGCAGTTTGTAAGGCATCTAACTAAAAAAAAAATATCCGGGGCTTTTGAAAAAACTACCCGGGCTTAAGCCCCCAAAGCCACCCCCCCGCTCCGCCAATGCTGTCTGTTTGCAAACTTTGCACTTCTCTTCCCAGTCAGTAATGCCATAATAGGCATTTAAGCTTTAACCCAATCTTCCCATGGCTTAACACACACACACTCACACAGCTGTGTCACTCTTGGTGCACCAGGAGTCCCAGTTGGCAGCAGTGCCATTTGCCAATGGCTTACATATTAAGGCACTGGCACTGGCTGACAGCAGGCCACACTGGTTTTGTTAGAACAGTATCTCATACTCTCTCCCACACACACACACAAAGCCTCACAAGCTCCTGGCCTAATTGCATTATTGCAGTGTGGCGGTACATGGACAAAAGAGCCCAATAAAGATATGAGTCCTGGGAAAGACTTGCAGAGGAATGAAAAAAGAGGAAGAGGGAGATAAAGGGCAAGTGGGATGAGAAGTGGTGATACATGAAATAGATAAAAGCAGAAAATGGATAAGGATGTGGTTTTAGTGCAAATTAGTACAGCCTACATTCAGTCGTGGTAAAGAAAGGAAGTAAAACCCTCACTATGTTCTGAGATTCCATGTATCAATTTATTTAATTATGTTGTCCTTATTAGGAATTATTGTTAGGTAAATACAACTTCATGTGTTTTGGTTAAAACCAAACAAAGCATATCAGCTTTGAGCATGCTAACTTTCAAGCATGGTGGTGGTGGTATGATGATTTTGGCATATTTGACAACCACAGGACTTAGGCACCTTAGAGTCATTTAATCAACAACAAATTCTTCTGCATACCAAATAATTCTAGAGTGACATGTGAGACCATGTGTAACAACTCAAGCTTGACCTACATAGAATCATGGATAAGGTGTCTCCATAGTCCAATCAAAGTATAGACCTCAGTGTAATTCTGAATGCTACAATGGGCTCTTAAAAAGACTGCACATTGGCTCACTTTAAACTAAAGCAATTCTGCAAATCAGGATGGAGAGAAATCCCCAACAACCATGAGAGACTGATAACATCATACAGAAATATATTATTCCAAGTTATTGTTTTTAATGATGGTACAAGTTATCACATCATGGGGTGTACTTACTTTTCCATACACTCCTGCAATTTGGTTTTGTTAATGTTAAATAATGATTATTGTTTTCTGTCTGAGATTGTGCACTTTTTTCCCTTAAAGTCTTTTTTAACCAGATATTTTCTCAAAACTTGGAATAGAAATAGGGTGTGCTTTATTTGTTTGTTTGTTTGTTTGTTTGCAACTTAACCGAATTATTAGTCCTCTTCTGCTGCTGTACAGAGAAGTGCCATACAGGGTTTTTTCGTCAGTTATTTATTTATTTATTTATTTATTTATTTATTTTTATTATTATTTATGTGTTTGTGTGTGTGTGTGTGTGTGTGTGTGTGTGTGTGTGTGTGTGTGTGTGTGTGTGTGTGTGTGTGTGTGTGTGTTTTGTTTTTATTTTAAACAAATGACAGCCCAGAAAGCTTTGATTCACCCTGTTTCCCACAGATATTTTTTTTTTGTAATAAGTTGGTTAAACATTGCAACTGGTTACACTCCGGGGACCGACAGAGGCCAGGTGCGCCCGATAAGACGTTCAATTTGCAGGGAAGAGGGAGGGACAGACAGAGCCAGGGCTCCGTGACTCACTTCACCGCCGGAGACCTCTTGCAACATGAGCGTGAGAAAGTCATTCAGGCGGAGAGTGTTTCAAAACCTACACTCTGTTTGCCGACCATCAATACGTTTGTTTTGGAGCTCTGTCAGTGCCATTGTGTGAGAAAAATGACTCAGGTGCGCAGCTGACAACAATAGGTCATGTTAGTGATGTGTTGTTGCATGAGGGATGTGTGGATTATAGCTGGTTTAGGCGCATGTACAGACCAGCCTCTCTCCTGCCAAATGCAAAGTTTGCAGTTACACACAAGACGCGTGTGTGGCTTCGGAGATGTTTCATGCCAGTTTTTCGGCTGATTGTATAGCTGCTGGATTAGAACCAATTGTAACCTAATTTCTTTACGTTAGAACCTTCAGTTAATCAGTTTATTGATGTGGTCGCATGTTTCAAGGCACACAAAGCACATTCGCCTGTGTTTGTGATATTTTGTAGCTTACTAATTATCGCTGCAGCCTGAAGTGCGGGTTTGGAGAAAACCTAAAATCTTTTAGCGTCCTTCGTGTTTACTCGAGGATCTGAATTTCTGCCTTGCCTATCAGATCCGCGATCTCGCGGCCAGCCGCTGGCGACGCCCCGCCGATCCAGGCGGCAAGCCGGCGAGAGGAGCGCCTTCCCCTGGTCGCCTGCGCGCCACGTGTCGCGGTCTCTGCAGCAGCTGGAGGTGTGTGAGCACAGCAGAGAGCTACGCACTCTTAGTTTGCTGCAGAAAGCATTGAGACTATTTTGGGGGTATTTAAACAATATCATACTTTTGTTTAGCTCATTTACTTTTTATGATTTAACCCCTCTTTCCTTTCATGTACACAATCGGATATCTTTAGGTGATGTTTTCTGGACTTAATGGGAAAAGAGTTTTCTTTTTCTTTCTTGTCTTGTTAAAATCTAGAAACTTTTTTTTAACAGCGGAAAAGGTGATTATCACATTACATACTATAAATAGCTACAAGACTCCTAAACTCAGGTTCATAAACTTTCCTGTTTGTGCCAGAATGTGCCTGAAGAATGCAGAGCTGCTGCTTTTCAGTTAACCTCCAAAAAGCAATCATGGCATCATTTCACTCTTTATGTCAGTCTGCTTTTACATCTATCTAGCTGCAATAAAGATAAGTAAATGAAATTATGACCTGATGTCTACAAAAACCTTGAACGCTGTGGGGCGGCTACAGGCGGTAAAGAGAAGGAAAAGGAGGAGGAGGCGGCGGCATCGGTGTGATCGTGTGAGCTCTCCAGGCTCAGAAATATCTCTGTTCTGGCTCACATTCCGATAAGGGAGCCCGATCCAGCTCTCTCTGTAGGCGTGGTTTTCCCAGGCTTTTAAAACAGCAGCTGCTATTTACCTTCCCCTCTAATGTAAACCACCGCCACCGCCACCACATACCCTCCCCATCGCAACACTCACCCTCCTCCCTGGCCCGGCGGCCCCCCGGCAGCCCGGCGGCCAAACCTCCAACCACCGCGCTCATAAAACATCCTGGCACGTGCTTCACATTCACAACACCGACAGATGATTAAGTGGCAAATTTTGTACCACAGAGTTAGGAACTGAACTGTAATGTGGAAATGGAGTGTGTGGGGTTTTTTTCCCTTCTTCTCCCCTCTTAGGGTCAGCCAAATTACTTTCGAGGAAGTCATGACTGTTTTCTTGTGCTGCGTGCGTGTCAGGACTCGAGTTCATCCTCTCATGTGGTCCGCGTGTGTGGTTTTCAGCTTGTCATGAGTTGTCATCTTAGGTTGTCTCCTTTACGAATTTGATTATAACAGTGACTTAAGTTGGGATGAAAAAAACTGTTAATTCCTGCGCCTCTGATGCCACATGACCGAAACTCATATCACCAGATTCCCAGAAACATTTTCAGTTTCTCAGGTTTGTCTTTGTAAGAAGTTGACAAAAATGTTCAAAATCTTGTGCAACACCTGTTGCTTTGGTTTGGTGTAGAAGTATAATGTTTAATTTGTGTGTTTTTGTTTTACTGTTAAGTAGTTTTACTTCATTTTCTGCTATTTGTCTCGTGTCTGGCTGATATTAAACCCCTCTGCCTGCCTCTGGCGAAGGTGCCCAGTCAGCGGCTCCACTGTTAATATGTAAACGCTGCGATGATTGAAGACTGAAGGCAGTTTACCCGGCTGTGCCCTGAACCCGGGCCGCGCGCCATTGGCCGCCAGCTCCAGCGGCCAAACAACCAATGGGAGGGCGCCGACCACGAGCCGTCCTCCCTCGGGCCGCGTGTCCCTCGCCCTGATTGGTGGAAAGTTACTGTGGGAAAGAAAGTTTGGGAAGTTTCACACGAGCCGTTCGCGTGCAGTGCGAGATATAAATACAAGCCACACGCGGAGAGTTCAACAGAGAGTCTGCATCCGCTCCTGGTAGCTACCGCTGCTGCGCATCGCTGTAACGGATTCTAACTTGATACACATCTCAGGATTCTTTTTCTTTTTTTTTACCCCGAGGGAAAAGGGTTTTTGAATATTACCAGCTGCAAATATTCATCTCCCTTTCCCTTCATTAGTGGATCTTAATTTGTTGTGGTTTTGTGGGATATTTCTACTAAAAAGATGCCTGCTGATATGATGGAAAAAACGTCATCCTCCCCTGTCGCTGCCACTCCGGCAAGCATGAACACAACTCCTGATAAACCCAAGACAGCCTCCGAGCACAGAAAGGTTGGTATTCTAAAATATTTTATGTCATGTAATTATAAGCCTTGGTTATTTCAGCGTGGTCAGAGTTTTTGCTAGAGCTCCTTTGAGAACGGATTTCTTTTTACTTTCACGCACTTATCAAGCTTGTTGTTTTTGTTTTCACTTTTAGTCATCAAAGCCAATTATGGAAAAAAGGAGAAGAGCCAGAATCAACGAGAGTTTGGGTCAGCTAAAAACTCTCATTCTGGATGCTCTCAAAAAAGATGTAAGTCCCCAATTGCCATCCTGGTTATCAATAAGATCTCAAAACTATGCTGTTAAACAGCAAGAAAATGCGCGCGTAATTTTAACCAGGTGTGTTTTCCATCTCCCCAGAGCTCCAGACACTCCAAGCTGGAGAAAGCGGACATTCTGGAGATGACGGTGAAGCATCTCCGGAACCTCCAGAGGGCTCAGATGACTGGTAAGTTAAGTTTTCCCAAGCTGATAAATCTCTGTGATTTCAATCACAATCTGGACTAAAACTCAGTTTCCAGATATTTCTTGATATTTCCAGACAACATCCACTGTGCCCATTTGTGCCCCGACATTAAAAACCTGTCTTTTCTCTTCAGCTGCCCTGAACACTGATCCTACTGTCTTGGGGAAATACCGCGCAGGATTCAGTGAATGCATGAATGAAGTCACTCGATTTCTGTCAACTTGCGAGGGTGTCAACACCGAAGTCAGGACGCGGCTCCTCGGTCACTTGGCCAGTTGCATGACCCAGATCAACGCCATGAACTATCCCAGCCAGCATCAGCACCAGCATCAGCTACCTTCCACCGCCGGGCCGACGCACCCCTCTTTCAGTCAGTCGATGGTGCAGATCCCCAGCTCATCCCCGCAGGTCCTGCCAATGAATCCGGTGTCCTGTAAAGGGGGCTCCTCTCCAGCCACCTTACCTTCAGACGCCACCAAAGTGTACGGTGGTTTTCAGATCGTGCCTGCCACAGACGGACAGTTTGCTTTCCTAATACCTAATGCGGCTTTTGCGCCGAACGGCCCCGTCATCCCCGTGTACGCCAACAACGTCAGCACGCCGGTGCCTGTTCCGGCTGCGGTTTCCCCCGGAGCCCCGTCAGGCAACACAGATTCCGTGTGGCGACCGTGGTGAGAAGTGGAAAAGGACCACAAGAAAGACATTGAAATTACACTTATTAGTTCACTCTTTGGTCAATGATAGAAAGTTGTTTTCAGTATGTTTTTTTTTCTTGTAAAATGAAGAGTATGCACTATATTTGTACAGCCAACAAGGGAGTAAAAGTTCATATTGAAATGGGATTTGTATTGTGGAAGTCCGTTCACTGCATTTTTATATATATTTGAGTTGTCTTTTTTTACTTTGTGACGCCAAAGATATGTTCAACGCTCTTATTCTGTTCTTCGTTTTGGAAGACAAATAAATTTGTAAAGATATTAAAAACAAGTTCTCATTCCTGCGTTTTTTCTCGGAGAAATTAAAAACCCGATAAGCTTCTCAATGCATTTTACAATTCCCACTATGTCCATAAAGCCTTCATTTTAGGAACTTGTGCAAGTCTACATTGTAGTTTCTGTGCGTCAAGGCAAAACTGAGTTTGCCATCAGGCTGTGCATAGTTTTCCCAGTTTTACTCATAAAGTCAACAAGTGTCGAAAAAGTAATTTTCAACCATTTTAAAGCAAAAGAAAACTTTTTAAAAAATTACTTGATCAGCAGTATCAGAGATAACATTCTGTTATAAGTACTTAATCAAAACCTGCTGGCTGAGAAACACCAACCAGTAATGTTTTTGTTTAAGTCGTGCAAAATGAAATTTCATCAAAATGCACCAAATATTCACCAAATATTCTATTTTGAAATTTCAGAGCAGAAAACTTGAACCCCCACTCACTTTAGGTAACACACAAGCTGTCAGTAAACTGCAGTATAAATGTAATACCGTTATCTGAATGAGTGAATGAGGTAAAGAGGCATGGGTGCTGTATGTAATGAGACACATAAGCGAGATCATCTGTTGGTGTTTCGAACTGATACTGCAGCTGTTTGGGCTCTTGAAGCTGTTGAGCTTTCCAGAGGTCACTCACGCCATCTAGCAGCAAAGTTGGACATTGCAGTCTGGATCAGTGAAGTTGAGCAGGGATGGGTGCTGGATTGGGGTTGTCTTGAAGAAACTTGAGAAATAATTTAAGAAAATGTAAAGTTGTCTGATTATTGCTTTCAAAATCAGCACATCAAAGCCTTTTTGTTTCAGGTTCTATTTTGAGTTTTGAGTGAAGTAATTTAGAGAACATCACCAAAACTCCTAATATATATATGTATATATATATATATATATATATATATATATATATATATATATATATATATATATATGTATATATATGGTGGGATATT
Source organism: Melanotaenia boesemani (assembly GCF_017639745.1). NCBI lineage: Eukaryota > Metazoa > Chordata > Actinopteri > Atheriniformes > Melanotaeniidae > Melanotaenia > Melanotaenia boesemani. The sequence goes on along the minus strand of NC_055695.1, from coordinate 15,778,720 downwards.
GTGATTATTTTGTATTATAATATGATATGCAAACAGTCACTTAAAAATGCAAAGGCTCCAATAATCAGTGAGCAGTTTGAAGTCATAATGCCCCCTGAAATAAATTTAAAAAATTTATAATTAAGAGGATTTCTGCTATTTAGTCAGCTTTCACTTCAATAACAGTGTGATCCTCCTGACAGTAAGGAACAGAGAGAAGCCTTAGGCTGTGTCTTTAATCAGAGCTGAGGGATTTCCTTGATGCCAAGGGGTTGACAGAAGAAGGACACGTTGAACACATCATGCTGAGCCATGTGGTAGCGGTCTGCTCTGCCCAGGTGTGTTTGCCCCCTCCAGCTATCCGAGTGTGGCCCCTCTTTGAAGGGTGTGTGTGTGTGTGTGGGGGTGGGGGGGGTATGGGGGGGGGGGGGGGGGGGGTATACAGGTGTTTGCAATTATCAGTGTGCTAAGAGGCACAAAGTGTGGATAAGTGCCATCATTTTGAATTTCCATCACACCTTTTTACAGGGGGCCATACATCCCTGTTTGATTCAAGCCATGTGTGTGCCTGTGCACGTGTATGTTTTGTGTGTGTGTGTGTGTGTGTGTGTGTGTGTGAGTTGGGCTAAAGGCTTAACATGCCTGGCTAAAGGGCACAATGGGTGAATCACTGGGAAGTTTAAAGGAATGAGGGAGTTCAAGGAGAGGACTGCCACACAGGGTAACAGTTAGCGTCCTGTGTATTAGAGCGTCTCCATACACAAGCCGTCACACTCACAGACATGCACAGCAACACATGCATGTACAAAACATTCCCATAGCATTCCAGCTGTGCTCACACCAGTGTCGAGCTTCCTGCCTCGAGCCCTGGGGCCACAGCTGGACACGGGACGTCTGGGAGGCACGTGGTGTGACCCGGACAACACCCAGCTGCTGAGCACCTCCCATCCTGCCTCGCCTCAGACCCCCACAACCACCATCACCACCTTCAGTGGTCGCTTCCCCTCCTGAGAGCAGCTTTACGAGCCTCTCCAATTACCCAGTGCAGTGGCCGAGCTGCCGGAGTGACCGCACACATGTCACAACACGACCGGGGGGGGGGGTTAGCCGCCATGCGTGTCCATTAACTTTTCCCACACTCCGCGTGCATGCAGGGAGCGAAAGAGGGGAAAAAAAGTCCCTCTGCTTCCTCCTTGGCTCCATAAGTGCTACCATATGGTCCACTCTCCCTCTCTGCCTCATAGTCCTTCTTTCTCTCTCTGGCTCTCTCTCCCAGCCCATCACTAGGGCCGTCTTTGATTGCAGCCCAGACAAGCAAGAGCTTTATGATTTAAGCCCAGGGCTTGCTGTACCAAGCCCTGGACTCATTTTCAAGCCAACCCCCCCATCCCCCTTGCACCCCCCTGCCTCCTCTTGCAGTTGCAGGGGAAGGCTGTTCTCTGGCAGGAAATGAATAGCTCCCAGATGAGCGCAGGAACCTGAGAGGTCGTGAGAAAGAGGCGAACCCCCCTCCGCAGGCCCGGCTTGCTGCCAGCCGCCGGGGGAATGTGGGAGAGCGCCTCTCTGACACACGCATCAACCCCTCTGCCCTCCACCACACCGCCTGACTGACTGCCTGCCTGCCTCGGCACTGGGCCCTGAGCCTGGAAATAGACTGACAGACAGGACAACCGCCACTGAGTCAGGCAGCATGGCTTGTCACCCAGCTATAGGCAGGGAAAGGGAAAGCTGTGGGAGGGGAGAAAGACATGTTGGATTTATGTGGGCAGAAGTGGATCACTGTGTTTGTGCACACATTCAAGCGTGTGTTACATCGAAAAGCTAGATCTGTAATTTAAGTTTACTTAGTTTCAACTCATTTATGACCCATTTACAGAGATTTTGTATGCAGACAGACACACGTGTGCACACTTGCTCACATGCTCTGCTCCCTTTGTCCCAGAGGCTAACATTCATTCCACAGTATTCACTCACTCAGACAGGTGTTCCTTGTCAAGAGCAAAGGGTTTTCCCTTTGGTTCTCTGTGTGCTGAACTAACATTTATTCCTCCCAAGGTTGACACTGTTATGGTTGGACGTGGTCAAAAGTTTAACCACAGCTGTCCAGGCATATTTTAGGATCTTTTTAAATCATTGTTTTGTATCAGTGTGACATACTGAGATTATCTAATTAGTAAATGAAGGTCAACTGTTTTATTTGCCAAGTGCGACACATGCAGACAATTGTGTCTAATGACCTAAGATTACAACAGCAGATGTTAGATTTTATTTGCTGATGTATTTGACTTGTGATTTAAACTGAAGCAAAATGGATATCTGATGCCTTGTCTTGACCCTGGTTCACATTTAAGTTGTAAGCAGGTGGACCAAAAATACACTGGGCAGTACTATAAAGTATGCTGACTAGCAGTAGATTTCACACTGTAAAGGCAGATGGTCTCTGATTCTAACATGGAAACTTGTGCACTCATAAAAAGCTGTGAATAAACACCATGTACGACTTGGCTCACGTTTGCCACTTATCCATTAGGCTATAATAGTCACAGACAAGTCAAAGGGCTTGAAATGATGTCTGGTTGCTTAGAAAAGGTCATCCAGATCTCATGGTCTTGATCTTCAGTTCCCTATTATTAGTGCATTACTCATCAAAGTTATTATGCACCTAATGACTCAGTACCCAACTAACTCCACACACTGCCCTCCTCTCCCTTATGCTTCAATTTCCCATAGTCCCCCCCCCCCATACCCTGTCTTTGTCTCTTACGAACTCAGTTTTTGCTGGGCTTCTATGGTAACCTGTGGGCCCAGTAAACAGGACAAGCTGTGTGCCCACTTTACTTGGCTCACCCTGCATGACAACAAAACCCCCACCAGAGGCTCCCACCACCAGCCCATTCAGATGTCAGCCACCTTGTTTGAAGTCGCAGACCACTATGTAAATCCATGCTGTTTCTCACCAGCCCAGCCACTCACACACACTCGAAAACAAGAGGTCCAGCAAAGGTGGTCCTGTGATGCTGGATGATTGTTTCTTTTATAGTTTCCAGCCTTTAGAAGTTCCCTTTTCATCCTTTTTGCCTGTCCTCCCAGTTTTACTTCGTAAACATGTTTTTAGAATCACTTTTAAGCGGATGGTTTCAGGACATGATGGCATGAGGAGAGCAAGACATGGCAACCATACACAGCTGTCAATTACAAAGCTGGCACATCCTCCAGCTCGAGCGGTGACAGTGATGACCCCATCACACGGAGCCTTTGTATGACCTGTCCTTGAACTACTGTAGAGCCCAATGCCAATTGAGTGGGAGGACACCCCACCCCCCCAACTTTCAGAGCCCATCACAACAAACAAATAGACCAGGCAAACAAGTTCCCACCACACTAGAGTCCAAACAACTGCCAATGGTGACAGTTTGGTTGGTTTTGATAATACACAAAGAGTTTCTTCATGAAACACTTCACAGTCTCTCTCTTTCATTCTTTGAAGCCAAGCTTCCCAACCTTGGGGCGCAACCCTCAAGATTTTTTTCCCAGATGAAAAACAAAAAGGAAATTAAGATTAAAAACAGAAATTTATAAAATATTATCTCACTTACATATTCTTTTTATTGTTAATTTGTTCTACATATATGTTCATGTAGTTCTTTAAATACAGCATATTACTAATACTGTATGTACAGTAAGATGTATCTTTAAATTAGATAAATGTCCCTTCTCACCTTCTGTCTATTCACGCAATTGTTCCATTGATTTAATTTTTACTTCTGTCTTCTTTTGAATATATTAAACATGTTTGCAATAGAGAAAATTGTCCAGATATTAGGTCTTATCTGGATTTGGACTGTTTAAGTCCTGCTTTAATCTTCTTTTTCAGCCTCATTTCTTTACTACAAAGCTGGAGCCTGTCCCAGCATCTATTAAGTGAGAGACAAGGTATGTCCTGGAGATGTTACCAGTCCACCGCAGAGACAAACAAGACAAGCAAACATGCATGCTTATACTCGCTCAGAGGGTCAACTTAGTATTACCAGTTAACCCAACATGCATATTTCTGGACTGTGGGAAGAAGCCAGAGTACAAAAAAGAATCCACACATGCAAAAGGGAAAACATGCAATCTCCACACAGAAAGACCTCGGCTGAGACTCTAACCAGGAACCTTCTTGCTGCAAGGTGGCAATAGCTTTTTTCTCTCCTGCCACCAATGAAACTAATGGATAAGGATTGCCAAAAGATCACAGTGCTTCCCTATACCTTGAAGATTTCGCTGTTGTAAATGCAGACGCTGGAACTGATTAATTTCCCATTTGTATGTTTTAGAATATGTTGTAATGATTTGTGTGAGAAAGACAAATTACAGTAGATCACAGTTTATAGGTTTGTTTGCTATGTATCCATTCAGATATGGTTAAGTTTTCTTGCATCTTATGAACTGCTACTTGCATACTGTCATCAACAATCTGTTGGTTTTTGTGTTTCTTTGCCCATGTCAGTGAGGCTGAGATGAATTAATGCGGCCCAGGGAGACTTGTGCACCATGACATGGAGGAACAAACCCCGAAAACACTCAGCTTACTCACTGTTTTGCAGTATGATCTATGAGCTCTGCCCTCGCGTGGCTGGTTTTATTTTCCTGCTTTTAATAGCTCCTGCTTGACACTTGGGCCCCTCTGAGATGAAGGGAAAGAGAAAACAGATTTTTTTTGTTTGACCCATGAAAACATCAAACAGGTCCGGATGTCCTGCTCTTTTTCTCTCTGATGGAGGTTGATGTCAGTAAATCAACATACTTGATATTGTTGTAAAGTCACAATAATTGCATTAATGATGTAATGATGACTTCCAGGCCACACACACATACACAGGAGCATGCAATACAAAGGGAGGTGTCGGCACGGAAACTAATGGATCAAGTCTTGACTGTACAAACAGTTTTGTTTGTTTTCTTTGATTTAATGGTTTTCGCTTCAGCACAGGAAATGATGGTAATATGTTCTGAAAGCGGGAACTTCTCCAATAATAGAGAATCCTGTAGAGACACTTGCTTTGCCGTGTTTGACTATTGGGTGTGTCCAACTATTTGAACTTGTAGTACAAGTTGTGTCCATGCATACTCGGTGGACATTGTAGACATGACTTAAACTATCTTCTGCCTTTTTCTGCTTGCAGTTAAATGTGCACATTATATATACCACAAGCTATTTGACCCATGTTAGACTATAACTCCAAATTGTAAAACGCTGAACAATGTGTAAAATGGAAACAAAAACATAATGCAATCATTTGTAAATTTTATAGACCTATATAGCAATTTTAAATACAACATAGAAAACATGTCATATGATACAAATTAGATATTTTACTTTATTGTCTTGAATTTAATGGCAGAAACTCTTCTCAAAAAAGCTGAGACATGGGAAACAAAAAGCTGAAAAAGTGAGAGAATCTAAAAAAAAAGGCTGGAAGAACTTTTTGCTGTTTATCAGGTTAACTGGTAACAGGTCAGTCACATGACTGGGTATAAAAAGAGCACCTTATAGAGAGTCTCTCAGAAGTATGAATGGGCAGAGGTTAAGCAGTCTGCAAAAATTTGTATGTGGACTGATTTCATAATCATGTTTTTTATCAATGTAAAACTCAGAAGAGTTTTACTATTCCAAAATGTATAGTTCAAAGTATTACCAGAAGATTCAGGGAATCCAGACATCTCTTTTCATAAGAGACATGCTGAGAATGACTATTCGATACCAATGATATTCAGGCTTTTAGGCAGCACTGCATTAAAAACAGGCATTGTTCTGTCATGGGAAACACTGCATGAGGTCAAGAACACTTTCAAAAATCATTGTCTGTGAGCACAGTTTACATTGCCATCTGCAAGTGCAAGTTAAAACTTTATCCATATTCTCTGGGCTAAAACTTATTTAAAATAGACTGAGGCAAAGGGAAAAATCTAGATTTTTTTTTGGAATCATGGACATTGTTTCTCAAGACTAAAGCAGAGCGGGACTATCCTGCTTATTATCATCACAGAAGTTCAGATTATTGCATCTCTGACGATATGTGGGTGCTTTAATGCCTATTGAAGTGGCAACTTACACATTTGAAAAGTCAGTGCAGAAAAGTATATACAGGTTTTAGAGCTATATACGCTGCTACCCAGACAACACGTTTTCAGGAAGACCTTGTACACTGCCTGGCAAAAAAATTGTCTCACCAAAACAAAAGGAAAAAAACGCTGTTTCAGCTGTGGCATTTTTTCAATAAGTTTGGCAAGGTCACAGAATTTATTTCCATCCAGTGTTACATTTGTTTTTCACCAAGATCTTGTATTGATGATGGGAGAGTCCGACCTATGTGTAAAGCCATCTCCAGCACATCTCTAAGGCTCTCAGTGGAGTTCATTTCTGGACTCCGTGGTGGCCAAGCCATGTGTGAAAATGATGTCTCATATTCCCTAAACCTCTTTCACAATTTTAGCCCAATCGTGGAATATGCCCATGCCATCAGGGGGGAAAAAAAATCCATTGATGAAATAACCTGGTCATTCAGTATGTTCAGGTAGTCAGCTGACCTCATTCTTTGGACACATAATGTTGCTGAACCTAGACCTGATCAACTGCAGCAACACAGGCTTGTACAGTAGGCACTTGGCATGATGGCTCCATCACTTCATCTGCCTCTCTTCTTACGCTGATGCTCCCATCATTCTGGAACAGAGTAAACCTGGACTCATCAGACCATATGGCTTTCCATTGCTCCAGAGTCCAGTCTTTATGCTCCTTAACAAATTGAAGTCTGTTTCTCTGGTTAGCCTTACTGATTAGTGGTTTTCTTCTGGCTATAGATCTATTCAGTCCCAATCTTTGAGTTCCCTTTGCATTGTGTGTGTGGAAATGTTCAATTACTTTCACTATTAAACATAACCCTGAGTTCTACTGTTGTTTTTCTTTGTTTTGATCTCACCAAATATTTAAGTGATCACTGACACCCATCATTCAGGATTTTCTTCCTACTATATTTTCTCCTCAAGACAGCGGTTCTCCACTATCCTTTTAGTTGCGTTGGACTTAAATAGTTTCTGTAATCTCCTTAGATGTTTTAACTCCTTGATGCATGCCAGTTTCTTAAACAGATTGACATCTTTTCCATGACAACAGGATATGTCTTTCCACATGGTTGCTTAAGAAATAAGAAGCTATTTATTTAATCAGTTGGGGATAAATAACTTGTTGCCAGCTGTAAGATAATTGCCCATGCAGTAATTATTCAATAGGAGGCTTGTACCTATTTGCTTAGTTAAATCCAGGTGGCAATTTTTGTTTGGCCAGGCAGTGTATATTTCAACTAGACAATGATAAACCGCATGCTACATCTGTTGTAATAGTGTGATTTTGCAGCAGAGCCCCAGGACTGGGCTGCCTACAGTCAAGACCTTTTTACTAAACGAAAACATCTGGAGCATTATGAACCAAAAGTTTGTGCTATTAAATTCAAGATGATTCAGCTGTAGAACATGTAATTGTTTTGACTACTGTTTTATTTTAGAAGCATGGTAGCTTTATAGAAAAAAAATAAATAAAGATACAACTCAGGAATGACAGTTTAGTTTAAGTATATTCTGCAAATGTCAAACAACATTATGCAGTTATCTTTGTCTCACTTGCTACATGTGTATGAGACTAGATATTATTACTATGATCCTACAGTCATACATGAACTTAGAAAAACTAAACAAAAAGCATGTTTGAGTGTGGTTTCTTTTATCTAGCTTTATGTGAAGGGGAGGCTTGCTGTCACAGACTAAAGACCCCTGATTTGATAAGACGTATCAAATCAGATTATTGGAATAATGACGATTCCTACTTCCGCTGTTCTGTGATATTAACTAAAGTGTGAATAATTTAAACATTCTAACGCATAGTGCATTCATGCTTCTCACTTTTTTAAACACGTATTGCAACAACGGTAGCCACCGTACCTCAAAAAGCCTCAACAATACAGGTGAAAACAAAGAACTCACGTCTGAAGTTGAACATTAACTTTATTCACTGCCGCCATGTTCACAACAAAGCAGTTCGCCTACTTCCATTTACTTCACAATACCAGCAACCAGACTTCTGCCCCCTTCACAATAACAGTATACATATGTGACCACCATGAAACTAAAACAGAAGTTTGGATTAACCAGCAACAAAGTTACCATATTTCAAACTTAACACACTCAGATGAAGAAGTTCCCTCTGAATCATAATTGGTCAGGGGGGAAACATCTGGTGGATGGAAATTCACTGTCAGGTATCGTTCCTCTGTGTTTAGAAGGAAGAAGAGGTTCTGACAGGGGGACCAGATCTCGACGGGGAAGCTGTCCTCGACACAACACCGGCCTTTTGTCACAGTAAAAGCCAGCTTATAAAGTCTTCCCACCAGCTTTTTGTCTGCCTTTACTCTGGGAATCACCGTGACTATGAAAGTGACTGAAACCACGTAAACATACACTTCTGTACCAACGAAGCTGGTAGCGAGCAACACTGTCTAAGAAAATGAATAAAAAAAGTTTAGCTTTAGGCTTATTTAGGCAGTACCGTTGACTTACTTGTCGAGGAGAATGCTGGCAACTTCAGCATCTCTTGGCTAGCCTGATGTTTTTCCGTTTTGTATTTGTCCTTTTTGTATTGTCTGGTCATGCTGCCATTTAAGTCCCCATTTTTGCTTTTTTGCCAATGGCATGGTTCTGCATTTTTATGAATAACTATTTAACTGATTTTCTAACTTGCCTGGATGGTAAGCTGCTCTCGTTTATGTTTGCAGGCAAAATGCATAGCTAGTGCTATTTGTCCCTTGCTGGTGGCTGTTTTTTCAAGATGGCAGACCATCATGGCGCTGCCCTACTGGCTTACACGTCATATGTATAAACAAATCTAAAATTCTTTGCTCACGACAATGTGTCAGATCATTAGCAGAGGTCATGATACACCAATGATAAAATGTATGTACATGCATATATGTACATTTTTTGCCAGTAAACAACAGAAAATATTACACAATGTCCCTTTAATGTAACCCTCTATACAAAGCTGTCAGAGTAAACATTTCTGTTGGTAGAGGCTATTTGGATACTGTAATGTTTCCACTTGAATGAGTTACACTTCATTACTAAACAAAAGTTTAATATTTTCACACTTCAAAACATTTTGGATAAACTTACAGGGTGTTATGACTATGTGATCATTTGCAAGCATTCATTTTATGACAACTGTACTCATGTGTGTATATATATATATATATATATATATATATATATACACCTTATCGTGGTGGACAGTTTGTTCGTCCTGACGATCCTAGCGGCTATGTTGTCGGGGGCATATGCCCCTGGTAGGGTCACCCATGGCAAACAGGTGTCTAGGGGAGGGACCAGACGAAGTGCGGCTCAACTCACCCCTATGATGATGAGCAAGCAAGGACCAAGGTTTCCCTTGCCCGGACGTGGGTCAACCCACGCCCCCCTCTGGAGCCAGGCCTGGAGGTGGGGCATGGAGGCGAGCGCCTGGTGGCTGGGCCTTTGCCCATCGGGCCCGGTCGGGCTCAGCCCAAAAGGGTGACATGGGCCTCTCCTCCCATGGGCTCACCACCTGCAGGAGGGGCCATAGGGGTCAGGTGCATTGTGAGCTGGGCGGCTGCCAGAGGCGGGGACCCTGGCGGTCTGATCCTCGGCTGCAAAAGCTAGCTCTAGGGATGTGGAATGTCACCTCTGTGGCGGGGAAGGATCCTGAACTGGTGCGCGAGGTTGAGTGGTTCCGGCTAGATATAGTTGGACTCACCTTGACGCACTCCCGGAGTACCCCGGGGAGTACGCAGGCTTTATACCACTGTCCTTGAGAGGGGCTGGACCCTCTTCCATTCTGGAGTTGCTCCCGGTGAAAGGTGCCAAGCAGGTGTGAGCATGCTCATTGCCCCCCGACTTGGCACCTGTACGTTGGGGTTTACCCCGGTGGATGAAAGGGTAGCCTCCCTCCGCCTTCGGGTGGGGGGACGGGTCCTGACTGTTGTTTGTGCTTATGCACCAAATAGCAGTTCAGAGTACCCACCCTCTTTGGAGTCCTTGGAGGGGGTGTTGGAGAGCACTCCTTCCGGGGAGTCCCTCATTCTGCTGGGGGACTTCAGTGCTCACGTGGGCAATGACAGCAAGACCTGGAGGGGCGTGATTGGGAGGAACAGCCCCCCTAATCTAAATCTGAGTGGTGCTTTGTTGTTGGACTTCTGTGCTCGTCATGGACTGTCCATAACGAACACCTTGTTCAGACATAAGAGTGTCCACATGTGCACTTGGCACCAGGACACTCTAGGCCGCAGTTCGATGATCGACTTTGTAGTCGTGTCGCCAGACTTGCGGCCGCATGTCCTGGACACTCGGGTGAAGAGAGGGGCGGAGCTGTCAACTGATCACCACCTGGTGGTGGGTTGGCTCAGATGGTGGGACAGGATGCCGGTCAGGCCTGGCAGACCCAAGCGTGTTGTGAGGGTCTGCTGGGAACGTCTGGCAGAGTCCCCTCTCAGAAAGAGTTTCAACTCCCATCTCTGACAGAGCTTCAACCATGTCCCAGGTGAGGCGAGGGACATTGAGTCCGAATGGGCTGTGTTCCGTGCCTCTATTGTCAAGGCGGCCAGCCACAGCTGTGGCCATAAGGTCGTCGGTGCCTGTCGTGGCTGTAACCCCTGAACCCCCACAGTAAGGGATGCCGTCAAGCTGAAGAAGGAGTCCTATCAGGCCTTTTTGACCTGTGGGACTCCAGGGGCAGCTGATGGGTATCAGCGGGCTAAGCGGAGCGCAGCTTTGGCGGTCGCTAAGGCAAAAACTCGGGCATGGGAGGAGTTTGGAGAGGCCATAGAGAATGACTTCCGGACAGCTTCGAGGAGATTCTGGTCCACCATCCGGCGGCTCAGGAGGGGAAAGCAGTGCTCCGTCAACACAGTGTACAGTGGGGATGGGGGGCTGCTGACCTCGACTCGGGACATTGTCAGGCGGTGGAGGGAATACTTCGAAGACCTCTTCAATCCCACCAACTCGTCTTCCGATGAGGAAGCAGAGTCTGGGGTAGCTGGTGCTGGCTCTCCTATCTCTGGGGCTAAGGTCGCTGAGGTGGTTAAAAAGCTCCTCGGTGGCAAGGCCCCGGGGGTGGATGAGATCCGCCCAGAGTTCCTTAAGGCTCTGGATGCTGTAGGGCTGTCTTGGCTGACACGCCTCTGCAGCATCGCGTGGACATGAGGGACAGTTCCCCTGGACTGGCAGACTGGGGTGGTGGTCCCCCTCTTCAAAAAGGGGGACCGGAGGGTGTGCTCCAACTACAGGGGGATCACACTCCTCAGCCTCCCCGGTAAGGTCTATTCAGAGGTGTTTGAGAGGAGGGTCCGTCGGATAGTTGAACCTCGGATTGAGGAGGAGCAGTGTGGTTTTCATCCCCGTCATGGAACAGTGGACCAGCTCTACACCCTCTTCGGGGCCTTTGAGGGGGCATGGGAGTTTGCCCAACCAATCTACATGTGTTTTGTGGACTTGGAGAAGACATTCGACCGTGTCCCCCGGGGACTTCTGTGGGGGATACTCCGGGAGTATGCAGTGCCGGACGCGCTTGTACGAGCTGTCCGGTCCCTGTACGACCGGTGTCAGAGCTTGGTCTGCATTGCCGGTAGTAAATCTGAATCGTTTCCAGTGCGGGTTGGACTCCGCCAAGGCTGCCCTTTGTCACCGATTCTGTTCATAACCTTTATGGACAGAATTTCTAGGCGCAGCCGAGGTGTTGAGGGGATCCGGTTCGGTGGCCTCAGGATTGGGTCTCTGCTCTTTGCGGATGATGTGGTTCTGTTGGCTTCATCGGGCCATGATCTTCAGCTCTCACTGGAGTGATTCGCAGCCGAGTGTGAAGCGGCTGGGATGAGAATCAGCCCCTCCAAGTCCGAGACCATGGTCCTTAGCTGGAAAAGGGTGGAGTGCTCTCTCTGGGTCTGCAATAGGGTCCTGGCCAAGTGGAGGAGTTTATGTATCTCGGGGTCTTGTTCACAAGTGAGGGAAGGATGGAGCGGAAGATCGACAGGCGGATCGGTGCGGCATCTGCAGTGATGCGGACTCTGCATCGGTCTGTCGTGGTGAAGAGGGAGCTGGGCCAAAAGGCAAAGCTCAGAGTAGAACTCCTCCACATCGAGAGGAGCCAGATGAGGTGGCTCGGCCATCTGGTTAGGATGCCTCCGGACACCTCCCTGGTGAGGTGTTCCGGGCACATCCCACTGGTGAGAGGCCCCGGGGAAGACCTAGGACACACTGGATGGACTACATCTCTCTGCTGGCCTGGGAACGCCTCGGGATCCCTCCGGATGAGCTGGTGAATGTGGCCGGGGAGAGGGAAGTCTGGGTTTCCCTGCTTAGGCAGCTGCCCCCACGGCCCAACTCCGGATAAGTGGCAGAAAATGGATGGATGGATATATATATATATATATATATATATATATATATGCTTTTATCAGGAACGCCTTACATGCAGGACAAGAAACTGATTGAACTCAGACTTGTAAAACTTTTTACTGACTGCTCTTCATTTTCACTCAAGCATTCCTATGATCTCGACTTCTTTTGTTTCTTTTGGTTGGCTTCAGTTCAGCTACTGATTGTTCTTTTTGCACTTTCTGCCATTGAGGTACATTGCATCATGTTTGTATTCAGAGACATGAAATGGCATTATCCCACTTCCCTCTTTTCTGTCCATGCAAAAGCAGTATAAACTGTGACGTGGACCAGCACTTAATCCTCTTTCCCTTTTTGGAGGCAGTGGCGGGAACTGCAGAGGAGCTGGTCGCAGAGATACGACCACAAGACGCTATAGACACAAAGCAGCCCGTGTGCGTGAGTGTTTGAAGGTCTGCACAAAAAAAGAGTTAGTCCATGTTATTTAGAGTGTGAGTGTGTGATGATGAGTGTTTTTGGGTGTTTTTGCCTGTCTATCTTGCCTTCAAATACATTGACAAAGCCAGAGTGTGGATTTATACTAGACTGAGGGTGTTTTTCTTCTGTGTGTGTGTGCTCCATGCCTCCCACTTCATCTGTCTGTGTAACCTCACCTTTGTGAAGCGTGTTTCCAAACACTCCCACAAGACCCTGTTATCTCAGCTTCAGTTTGCATCATGAATAAGACAAATATGTGTGTGTGTGTGTGTGTGTGTGTGTGTGTGTGTGTGTGTGTGTGTGTGTGTGTGTGCATGTGTGTGTGTCAGTGTGTGTAAGTCTGTATGGGCTTGTTTGTTTGAATTGAGTTGAGGTTCTGGCAAGCTTGTCATGCTGTCTGAACTTGTAAACCCATTTTTTAGGGGGGGGGAGTGGGTCCAAAGTGATTATCCCAGAGGCTGTAATGTAGCCACCTAGTGTGGGCAGAGGAAATAAGACCTCAGAAGAATAACTAGCTATGTTTCTGGTGGTATTGTGTTGTCTGGTCAAATGCACAAAGCATTCAGTTATTTGTTTTCCTCAGTTTTATTTTATTATCTTGAGCATCGGAAACTTTTATGTTGTTTTTATGTTTTCAGCCAAGACTCTGTAGCCTGCTCTACAGTTGCTCAGCTCTTTACAAACCCATTGTTACTGGTTGATACAAAACCCATCACTACTGGTGTGCCAGTGCAGGAATGTTGCCAAAGACTCCAGATTTACAATTACTGAGTACAGCAAAATACAGAAATTTGCTTGGTTTTCAGTCAGCAATGTCTGAGGCTGTTTGACAAGGGCTTAAATGCAACTGAAACACAAATTATGTACAAATATGGGTATGTTCTTGGACGCATTTATATGAATATAGTGTAGTGTAGTGTGTTAAGTGCAACACTGACTCAAAGCTGCCTTATCTTGTAATTCATCAGGAGAGTGGAAGATTTTAAATGGTTTAAATGTTTTTTCCAATATTAATGTGATTGTAAATGTTCAAATTGTGTCATATGCTGATCTGGCTATAAGCAGAAAAACACTTAAAGTAACTAATAAGTAATTGTGAAAATAAAGACCTTAAGTCTGTGATCTTACACAATTTCAATTCACATTTATTCTCAATTCTAAGGATACTTACAATAAATAAGAAACACAAAATGGTAAGTGATTAACATGTATGTTACATTATACATTTAGTAACAGCCTTAGTTTTCATAAAGTTGATTAGTGTCTTTATTTCTTCACATTAATTTTTTTCTGAAGTAGCAGCTAAAGGCTTACAAAGACTCTTTGAAGAGGGTTGTATACGATGGCCGGTAAGTGCAAAACAATGTTACATCAAGTGAAACACTTACATTTCCATTAGTGTTGCAGCAATGCCACCGTAGTCATCTTCTTTCACAGTAAATCTCATGTTTGAGAAAGACCAGCAAATTCTCAATAGGAAGTGGTACTTATAAAAGAGGGGGCAAGGCTATTGTTTGGTCATCTGTAAAGCATTTACTTCTGAAGCAAGCCGTGAATTAGTTGGATGCTTGTGATGCAGCATTACGCTGCATTAGTAGCAACACACATTTGAACATTAAGGCCTTCGTAGTTAAAGAGACGATCTCCAGAAACGTCATCTACCTTCAAACTGACAAGTTGCAGGCATCTACCCTTGAAGTTCCCTTCTTCCATATTGTTGATTCCTCATTTAAATAAGTACCTGTGTCATTTTGTGATCCTGCACAGGCCTATCCATCTGTCCCATGAAAAGCCACTGTCACTTCATCTGCTTCTAAAACCTTTAAAAAAAGTACGTCTTTATTGTTGTTTATCTATATTGTTTATTATTGTTTATTTACAAAATCCTGATGCTTAATCTTGAGTTCTTATTCAGAGGCGATATCGTTTTAGCCTTCTTTATCTCTTTGAACTTGACATCTTGTATTATTGGACATTGAATAGATGAAATATGGTGACACAGGCTCCTGGTGCTTTCACATTCATTCTTCATGTATCTTTGTCATGTATTTTTTTCTGATGAATAGTGGTAACAAAAAAAAAATTATAATAAAAAATCCTGTGTTATGGTTCAATCATTTAACTATTTAAACAGTCCATCTTAAACTGAATTGTCAGTTCAATTTCTATTCTGTCTGATCTGATTTTGCCCAAGGTAAGTAAGACTGTAAACTAAAGGCTGAATTTATTCTTTTTATAGTTTTTATAGTTTGAAGTTTCTCCTATTCTGCATTGTAAATCAGAATTGGATTAAATTTTTCATCTGCTTAATTGTCCCAAGTAAAAACTTTTACATCTATCATTATTATCATGTCTTACATAACCATATAATTTGACTGTATAATACTCTAAAGACCGTGTTTCATTCCTCACTTATCCAGTAGACAGTAGTGTAATTAGTATGTGGCATCTGAGGTGGACATTTTAAATATCATAAAATCTCTCTCTCTGGCTCTCTGGCTCTCTTTCTCACACACATACAAACACACACACATACATACACGTACACTGATTTTGATTTTCTCACATGTTCCACAGATTCAGTGGTGAGCACCCTCTCTTTCCTCCTGCAGCGCTGGCCGCATGCGACCCTCCACAGCCGATATCAGGGTAATTGACAGTGACTGGAAATATGCAGCATCATTGAGTCCCTACCCGTGTGACTAACAGGGTTAGGTCCTCCCCCCTTGGAGACCAGCCCCTTCTACGGAGCCATCAGTGATATTCAATTTGTGTTAAACTTCTCTTTGAGGGGCCCTGAGGGGCCTGATTTGATTAACATATTTTTTGGGGAGCCCTTGGATGTTGCTAGAAGCCTCGTATTAATAATAGTCAGAGCCCATTATGGCTGACCAAGTGACGATAGTGACAGTGAGACCTGACAGTGGTTGACGAACGCCTCTGTAGGGAGATGCAAATAGGGAGAGAAGTGAAGGGGTGTTCAATAGGATGAAGATTCCTGATTTTTTGCAAGACCTCTGGGTGATTGTGCAGCTTCATTGATGCCTTAGCCATGCCAGCTTGAGGCTAATCAGAAGTGATTCTCGTAAGCGAGTCACAATGCTGCAGAGGATTGAATTTGTTTCATCTACGGTTCTCCTCATCACTTATCAGCGCAATGAACCCCTCTGCAAATAAATGGTGGGCAGACAATAGAGGCTGTTTGTAAGGGCACTTTTCCCACAGTCCTATCTGTCATGAAAATGGACACACACTGACACACTGACAAAGCGACAGACAGACGCACACTCAAACCCAACTTCCGAGAGTGTCTACAGTAAGGACATTCCTATGCTCCACACGCCTCGATCATTGTCTGCAGTAGCCTTGCAGCAAACAAAAGAGGCGTCCTCTCTGCCTCAATGCCACAGAGCAGTAAAATGTAGCCATGTTACCCCATAAATGAGACTCCTCTCCCCTCAGTTTTTATAGCTGGTTGATGGAATCTATATGCATGAGGAGTCCTTTTCACTGTCTCCTGTTAAAAAAGTTCTTCAATAAATGCTCCCATGACTTAGTTTATTTGAAATAGGCAGGCAAAGGAAACCCCCCTGTAAATCAGGGTTTTTGTTTAAAAGAAAAAAAAAATCTCCAATATCATTCAGCAGCGGCAACTCTTGTGATGCCTGTGCTGAAACTATAAGACCTATAGAATTCTACAAGATAACCCTTTTCTCTGTGTTTTTAATTTCCTTCAAATGAAGACAGACACATAAGAGGCCTCTGAAAAGAGACTGTATAGGTTCCCATACATGAGGCAGTGAGGGAGAAATTGGTAAAAGCTTAGGTTTCGCCCTGGGCCTGTAATGGTTTGAAAGAATGTAAAGCCCATGACAAAAGCAACTACGAGGAGAAACAGAGAACAGGTGGTCATCGCTGGATCCCCCAGTCTCAGCCAAAAGACATGAAATCAGCCAAGGGGTTTAGATTTCAGTGATAAAGACCCCAAGGTTTGTTTGCTCTTTATGTCTGCAAAGATGTGTGAAAAGACGCCAGACCTCTAACCCCTCCACAAGTCTCCCTCCAGCCTTGGGGCTGAGAACAAGAGGGTACAGATTCCAGTGAACAGGAACTCATCCGTCGGCGGTCATTTGGGAAGGACAGATTGGATACGTGGGTGGACGAGGCCTTGACTTCTGTTCTTTTTAGTATCTACAGTGTTTCTGGGAATCTTAATAGTGTGCTTGGGAGGAAATGAATAAACAATCAAGCCCAGTTGTGTGTAGTTGACTAAAAGGCATGCAATGTAAGATTAAATAAAAAGCTAAATGAAATTTAATCTTAATCATCATCGTGGAAGAAATAAGATAAACAAGGAAAGTCTGTTTAATTATTGCAGTGAATCTGATGCTGAAAACATAATAAACATAAACTTTATTCTGCTTTAAATCCTTCTAACATATTCCCAAATCTTATAATCATGATTTTATGACTTACTGTGTTTTGTTTGCTGCAAAATGACTGTGCATGCTTCATCATGGTGTTGCTTTATATGTGAAACCAAAAACAAAGAAGGGTTTAAAAGACACTGAATGAACAAGTAATTACTCTCTAATACCTGCACACATACAGGCTGAGAGCTGCCATGGGAGGCGTGCAGTGTTTAACTAACTGTGCATGTGTTTGACTTTAAGTGTATGTTTGTGTGTTTAATCATGTGTGTCCTCTGATTATCTGCGAGTGTGCATGTGTATGTGTGTGGTTCAGGGTTGTTGTAACCATAGGAGCATGATGATAGACAAGCAGAAAGGAGGGGCTGCTGACTTATGGGGCAGCAGACAAAGCTTGAGGTGTGACATAAGTGAATTTTATAGCAATGTGTGGTGTGTGAGTGTGTAGTGGAGTTCTGCTTGGGTGAGCTTGAAAAATGCCTAAGTAGATCCTGGCAGGGATAAAGGAGCTATCTCAGTATCTCAGTGCCCCAAACCCCACCCAGATTTTCCTGCTCCATCTTCCAATGAAACCTACCCTCCCTTCTTCATTATAGCTCATGTACACCTCCTCATCACTGCAGACAATTAGGAATAATTTAAATTTTCTCTAATACTTCCCACCCTTCTTCCATCTCTGCTGTAGTGTGGGAGCTGTCAGTGGCATTTGCTTTGACCCCCTCTTAGAGCAAGCAGGTCCCTTTGCTGTAAAGGGCAGTGGCTAATTAGCTATAATGGCTTCCATTTTGTTCTGGCCTTGCGTCATGTCTTTGATGCTGTGATTGGGAGCACCCCAGGGGGAATACCAGACAATTTTCCATGTCTGATTTGTTTGAAGGGGCGGTGAATGCAATAATGATGTCAGGGCAAACAGAAACAATGTTAGTGTTTTCCCACAGAGTGATACACAGACCTTATCCTTAAATCTTTGAAGGTTGTAATTACAGTGGAGTGTGAAAAAGTTTTGAGCCACCTTTCAGTTTTTTATACATAATATTGCCAGGAATCTGAGAAATAGCTGCAGAAATTTATTGAAACGTGCACAAACATAAATGGACAAACAGTTTAAGGCAAAAAAGAGGGGTCTGTTCTAACCAGGTTGAACCCTCTTAGACAAGCTTTTGTGTACTTTCTTTAAGTGGTCTTCATGAATATTTCTCCAGGCTTCTTTATGGACATTTAAAAGCTCTCCTATGTGTGTTTTCTGCCTTTTTTTTACGTTTTCTCTGTTGAGATGATCCCACACGGCTTTAATAAAACAGCGGCTTCTTGACATGAGCCCTTCCATGGAGACTATTTCAGATGAAGCTTCAATGATAAATCAACTAAAAGTCAACATGCATGTCTCAGGTCCTGTGGCAGATCTTTGCTGGAATATATTCTGTATTTCAAAGACATTATTATTTATTATCAGGCACTTTTTATTTGCTATAGATAGTTTTTAGGTCTGACATTTCTTCTTTTATCCCCTACTTGTTTAGTTTTCACAGATTTATAAGGACACACATCACACCATGCTAAAACACAAGTTCTCTGTTAATAGCTCTTTGTGAATGACTTTGCTTGTGTAGAAGTTTTGAAGTTCCTTTGCTCATCAAACTGTTTCATCTTTGGCATTTTTCATTGAAGAAATTGATAAGACTTGAAATAAACAACCTTTATTTACTTACCTAGCTCTGTGATTAAAATTTCTTTAACTGCCCAAAGTTAGGTCCATAGATATTTGAAGTTAGGTCCATAGATCTTCATGTGAGAATTTTATCAAAACATGTTAAAGTTCCAGTTTTATAAAACTCAGAACCAAAGTAATTAGTCCCATTTTTTTCCCCCAAAAGGTAACCTTGTGTACAGCAGGAATACAACACATGGAAAACATTCAACACAAATCACACAACAATTAACACAGCTTTAGCCAGAGTTAAAAAAAATGTTAAAAAGTGTTTAAAAGTGTTAAAATCATTGTTCAAAAGCACTCAGAGTTCTGAAGCAGACGGTAACAGCATATATGCAGCATACAGAGGATAAGTGGGGTCTTGGCTAATGTATTTGGCTAACATCTGATTGTAAAAAATGACAGTCAAACTGCTAAATTTTACATCCACTATTTTACTGATCGCATTAGTGTTCCTTAAAAGTGTACTTTTTTTAAAAGTGCAGACTTTAGCTTTAAATTTAGGGCTATGCAGTAACTACTTGAGAGAAAAGTTTAGGATTTACACTGCTTTAAAACACAGAATCTTTTTTAGGAGCTGAAATGTGAGCGGACAAATGGGCATAAACACAAATGAAGGATAAAGAATGGGTACCTCCTCTGAGATACTCTGTCTGGCCTATTCTGCAGCTGCTTTCAGTGTCTTTAGTCTTTGCCAAATCAAATGCAGCTTGAACTGGATGAAATCAAGTTATTGTAGAACATTCTTCCCCTTCAACAATTTCTGTGTTTGTGCATTATGATTTGGGTCCAGGTCCTTCTGTACTCCAAATCAATCTCCATCCATCTATGCTACATTCTTCTGAATATGAGCAGAAACCATATCCCACTTTTCTGAAATGTCATTGTGTGAGTCCAGTGCCCCAGGACCATTATAAACAATGTTACCATCCACATAGTTTACAGGTTGTTGTATACTTCAAATTGTGAAGTTCAGGAGTTCTAAGTCTGTTATAGTATTTTTCTTTTTCTGTCATTCAGCTTGATCTAAGTCTAATCATGCCTTCCTATTCTTGTTTCTTAATCTAAAGGCACCTTGTGGTGAGCTCTCTGTACTTGCCCTTTTAAAGTTGGCTTTTTAAGATAGACTTGAATGATGATATGCTAACGCTAGAGCCTGCAATTTAAGCTCACATTATGATATAAGTGTAGTTTTAATATATTTGATTGATCAATAATATTTGGATCTATCATAGTGAGGCATAAAAGTTATACCACGGTCTGTAACCTCCACTTGGACCCTACAACTGTCCCCAGCTTCCTCAGATCCCTATGGATAAGGTTGAGTAGTCAACAGAATGCTTTGATCCCTCTTGACACACACGGAAAGACAAACAGACATAGCTACAAAAATACACACACCATTGTGGCGCTAATGGTGCTTGAAGTCCAGTGTAACTCAGCTCTCCCTTGGAGCAAGAAAGCAAGAAATGAAGGAGAAGAGGAGGTGGGGGAGCATCAGGTTCCTCCTCCTCGGCATCTCTGAAATAGGTTTATCTCTGCCAGGGAGGTGTCTCTTTGTGTCGCCACGCCGGGGGCTGAAGAAGGAGAGGATGCAGGCAGCCAGGAGACACAAGAAGCGGCAGCGAGCGAGAGAAAAAGCGTGATAGAGGATGGAGGGGGAGGTGAGTCTTCTCAGAGATGGGACCACCTGCGTCGCCTCCTTTGCTGGGAGATTATGCGGGCACACAAAGCGGTGCCGGGGGGAGAGCAGGGGCACTCGGGGAGCCGTGCATCAGGAGAGTGAGCAGCGTGGAAAGTGGAGGTGGCGTGTGTGCCAGGGGTCTGCCACATAATGTACCACCTCCGCAAATCTACCTCTCATGATGCTCCCATTTCCTCCTCTTGTCCTCCCTCTGCCCTGTTCCCTTGTCTCCCACATCGCAGATAAAACAATAGAAACATCAGATGTAGCTGTAGTTTTATTTACTAATATCTTGACTGCAACTACTGATCCACTATTTACTGTGTAAAGTGTGCAGATAAGGAAATTGAGCTTGAAAGTGACAGATTTGGGTCTGTAAGCAAAATTAGTTACGTTTTATTCAAAATGCTGAATTTTATTTTATCAGCATGTAATTAATGAGTATTTGAAAGTAAATTTTACTAAAGTAAGCCACCAACCTGTCTTGAAAATTCATGTGAGCAGATAAAAACAATGCAGATTTTCTTGCTTACGTTCATTTTTGTACGTGCATTTTGAACTTGAATGTATATTAGATGACACCTTACCTGTGAACAATTTATTTGTCTTTTCCCATTTTTTTCATGTCTTGCTGCAAGCAGTGTTTGTGGATATTAGAGCAGCAAATTTGAACATGTATTATTTTAGATATGGATAAATCAACTTTGTTGTGACACCTGCTTTGTCTGTTCACTTTGTGCAATTATACATTTTACAGTACCAGTCCCTACAGACTGGTGCTGTATTTATACATTACTGTATTTGGTACTGTATGTCAAACATTTGGACACACGTTTCCATCAACTTTTGACTGCTTGAGTACATTTAATGTCATTCTTTAGGATCTTCTGAGCCTAGAATCTCTACCAGACAAATAATTAATGTTTTCTGTAATTTGCATTTAATCTATTTATTTACTTACTTGCTTACTTACTTAATAAATTATTCTTTTCTTAACTCAATTTTTCTCAACTATTTCTCACCCAAACCTATAAAAAAGAAAACATAAAAGAAAAATAAAAGAAGAAAAATACCAGGTAAGAAAACATGATAGATAACTTATTAAGTCCTGAGCCTGAGGACTAATGTTTTGGTTCCCAGGCCAGTTCCTGGTCAAAACAAACATGTTTTTGTTCCCATTTTTTCTTGTTATGTTTGTTAAATTCATTAAATACTCTGATTGTCATTTGCTACTAGAGCAAGGAAATTGCTTCGTCAGCAAAACATTCAAGTTAAATCCATCTCTCTGGCTTTGTGAGGTTTGTCTCTTTATGTCCACACAAAGCTGCAATTCATCCATCACTGTACCCTTTTCTCAGTGAAGCTTATTCAGTGAGGTTAAATTTCTTTGGTCTCTGCTCTTCAGTGTTATGGATAGTCCCACAGCTGTGAGCCCAGGTTTCTTAATGATCGGTCAGTCCTCATTGTTTCAGTTGCTGTCATTGGTTAAGATTAATAGCTGGTTTTGGTTAATTATTCCATGCTTGGGTATTGGTTTGTGGATGATCCTTAGCTAACCCCCAACCTCACCATCAGTAACTTCATTTGGAGTTCCCCATTCAAAGAAGCCAGCTCTTAAATCTAATAATTGCAGTTTCTTTTGTCTTTCTGCTGATGTGGCTGTTAGAGTAGCAGCTAGAGCATCTCAGGCCAGGTCTGGGTCGCGCCAGTTTTGACGAGGCTTTTCTGTAAAAGTCTGCCCCCCGTCTTGTCATCCTGTTTTCCATTTCAAAGGGTTCCTCGAGGAAGCTGCAGACCTCAGCAAATTCTCAGCCCAAGGTGAAGAAGAGAACAGAAGGAACGACAGAACAGTGGAGGACCGACCACAGAGCCAACCTGTGTTTCTCAAGGTCTCTCTGAATGGGGGTTTTTAGGTATTCATTATTGCCCTCTCTTTCACCCAGTCTCTATTCTTCAAAGTGCTGTTGGAGCCCTGGCTTGGCGTGGGTTTAAGCTTGCGTCCTTCCCAGTGAGAGCTCTGCAGGCCACACTGACGTTGTAATCGTAACACTGTGGCAGTAGCTTTGTGTGCCGCGCTGGGGGAACTGAGGACTGGCATCCTGCCGCTCACTATTCCTTTGTCCCACTGGAATATGACGCAGCTGAGATTAAAACCAGCTACAATACAGGTCACTCCAAAAATATATCCCCCTCACTCTTATGTGAACAGCTGAACAGGGTGACAACACTATAAACTGAACTTAACATTTGGATACATAATCAAACAGCAATTATTGTCCAACCAGAAAAATACTGTACCATCAAACTCCAAGTTACAGACCAAACTTAGACCATTGCTAAAAGATATATTGAATTCTTCTTGGTATGTTTGGGAATCTACAGAATCCATGCCTGTCAGTTTAAATGCTTATTGCTGTGCACACGTGTGAACGGGTCTGTGTGTGTACTCAGGTTTCAGACTGCAGATTTTGACTCTTCTCCTCTGTGACTACTTGAAATAAATAATCCCCAACTTATTAGCCTGTTGCTAGGCAAATTTAATATTAAAACAATGTTTCCATGGTAACATTCAGTGATGCCTAATAGACCCTCTCTCTCTGATTTGTGTTTTGCAGTGATTGAGTGTAAGAAAATGTCTTTTGAGTTTTAAGAGGCTAAGATTTAGAATTTATCCATTTGTGCCACAGCTGAGAGGATTGGACACTAAAACCACATGAAACTTTGGAGGTCTTCTGATTTGTCAACTTGGATCTTACAGGAGGAGATGACTCCTCTGCATCTGAAAGTTTCACTTACCGCTTGAGGTTCAAAGTTGTTATGGAATAGTTTATGGAATAGTCCCAGTTCGTCTGTATTTAAGAGAAACCTGAAAACTTTTCTGAGGTCCAATCAGGTGTTCAATCATGTTTAATTTGTAACTGCACGAGTAACACAGTATAATTTGTACTGTGGAATTGACCTTTTTTATTGACTGGTGAAATGCATTTTATAATGGTGAATGTGCAATAATAGGAATCAAACATACTTTGTTAATCTATGTAATTATGTTGTACTTTTTAAGACTGTTGTTGTTTCAACTAACCCAGGGTCAATAGATGGAAAATAGCAAATGGTTAAAATCTAACACATTAACACAAATGTGTAAAATTAATTTGTGCTGTCCCTGTTTTAATAAAAATTAAATTAAATAAAAAAACTTGTACACTTTAAATATAGGAACAGCTTCAACTTTCAGCTTCAGTCTCCCTGCACAGCCAGCATCATGCTGGGCCTGGTTAATAAAACAGTTATCAGTAAAATATAGCAAACAAATCCAAACATTTTTGCAACTGTGTGACTGGCCAACAAAAATAAACTGGTGGAGGTTTTCCTTCCTGTTATAAGAAAGTTTTTCCTTTCCACTGTTGCTCCATGCATGCTCAGGATGTAGGATTGAATTATAGAGAAGTTTCAATCTGTTGGCTTACTTAGCTGGGCAATTTTTTATCATAAAAGCAGGTAGACTAAAAACACCGTTCAGGGACAACGACTAAGAAGAAAGTGAAGGAATAAACATGATGGATTTTTTTTTCTCAGCTGAAGTAGCTTGTTTTCTTCTTAACAGGTATTTTAGTCTTCCAGTATAGGAAGCAGTTTTTTTTCTAAAGTCACAGGTGAACAGCTTTTAAGATTGTTGGCATTTCTAGCTTGTCCATATGTCAGTAGTTATTACACACTGTAACTTTAAAACCACCTCTGTATGTCCCCATAGTGTGACCAAAACACCTCTGACCTTGAGGTGGGCCATATTGTACCCGGGCATTTGCAGCGGAGTCGGTTGGTCTGTGTGGATCAAGTTCTGATGCAAGTTAAAGGAGTAATCTTGGTTTATTTGTGGTGTCGTATCAGCTACTCCTCATCCTTTTTTAGTAGAGCTATTTTGGATTTTACCATTATAGTTTTGTTGTTTGTTGTTAAATTTTCCTTAGTATGAATAAAATATCGATCTATAATTTATCAAGCTCCGTGTGCTTGTATCTACAACAGTGCTGAGAATGGTAGGTGGTATCCATTAACATATGAATGCCAAGACTCAAGATATTTCTGCCAAATATGTCACTGGTACCACATAAACAATGAGAAAGTATTAGTGGTTTTAATGTTTTGGGTGATCCATATATGTTAGAATAAAAGTATTAGTCTAATTTACACAAATAAAAATCAGATTTGAAGTATCACCTCTATGATGTCACATATGGCAACAATAATTAAGTTTATCAAGTTGTAAAACCTTTCATTTTCTGAGAAAGATCCTGCAGATAATCTCTTTAATGTGGTATTACATTGCAGTGACACTGACTAATATCTGCTTGTGTGCAGCAGCCTCAGACTGACAAGTGACAGAAAAGCCCTTGAGAATGTCACTGTTCTCCACTCACACTGTCTCTGGTCTCTGTAGAGACATTCAGAGGAGTCTTAAAACATACTGGTTGAAACAGCCTGTGATGACATTATTACATGAGCTGTACTCAAACTTATTATTTTAGAGACAAAAAGTTTATTGAAGAAAGAAACTATTGTGAACATTTCACATCTTTATCATAGAGAAGAGGATTCAGACCTACACTTGTGTTCAAGGCCATAATTTGTAATGCTTATATTTTGTAATTGACACATCAAAAAATAGATAAAAGTTATTAATAACAACAGATTATTACAGTTACAGTTTATAGCTTTATAATGTCTTCTGAAATTAAAATGCCACTGTATTTCTGATGTTTTTAGTTGTGTGTAGTGACACTGAATCTCTACACTTAATGGGACTGAGTAAGTCATCTGTCTTTATCATTTCTCCACATTTTCTACCAGCTCCTCTTCAAAAGGTGTGCGCAGTCTTCATCCCCTGTGATGCTGACAGCGTGTGATTGTAACGATGACCCGAGGATGAGCCCACATTCCTTTCCACAGCACGCTCCCTCTCTTATGCATCTCTACCATGCAGACCCCCAGCTGTCATGTAATAAATGTTCAGTGCCTTAATCAATTTGCAATGCTTGGGGAGCATCTCTCTTGATTTAGCCTGTAAAAAAAGAGGAATGAGTGAGAGAAAAGGATGAGACAGAAAACAGAAGACAAGAAGGGTTCCTCTGAATGTGGTAAGAGTGCGAGGCAAAGGGGGGTGGGGGGGTGGGGGTATTATTAGAGAAAAGGCTTCCTGTGGTGTAAATAGTATTCATGGATGACAGAGTGGTCATGGAGGATAGACAAGGGTCTTCTTCTCTGCGGAGCTGGAGTTGACTCATTCTTTGCTTGGCTTTTCTTCTTCACATGGCACACCAAGGGGCTTCTTTATGCCGTAGCAGCAGGTAGCGATGGAGTGGCAGGTCAAGTCCTGGACCAGCCTCACAACCCCCTTTTTCCACTGACCCCTGCTGATATTTTCTTTGCACAATAGTGAAAGTGAAATTTTATGTAAGGGTGAGTGACGCAGATGGAAAGAACCCCACTATTTATAAAATGGTCATATCAGAAAACCTTTTCATTTAATTTTCTTTTCTTTTTCTTTTTTTTTATTTTTTTATTTGAGAGCCTCAATCTAGTTTGTGTGAAAGTTTCTGGACAATCATCACAGCAACAACTGAATAAACAAATCTGATTTATTAGATTTCTTTTCTAAAATATTGAAAAGCTCTTTTCCTTCCACCATGCATCATCAGTCAGAGTAGCCATTGCTTTCACATTATAGGTCTTTTAACTGATTTGATCCTTTTTTTTAATCTCAGCTGTTTTCTTTTCTTCCCATGGTAACTCTAATAGTTTTCCCAGTGGGTGGTTCACTCAACCACAGGACTGCAGAAAGGAGTTGCCCACACAGCACGCGGCCTAATCGAATAACTACCTCAGCATGGCGCCCCGCATGAGTGCCGTTCCCCAGAGGGGAGCTTGACCGGAGGCTGCAGGTACTTTTCATTGCTGCCTGGCAAGCCGGCTCCTTTCCCCCAGAGTCCCGCTGCTAGAAATTTGTCGGCCCCCTCTGGCTCTCTTTCTGAAAGTGTCATCTGTGGGGCCCCTGATGGGAGATTTGTTGATATGATAACTCGATTAGACTGCAGGATGGATGACACGGTGGCAGCAGGCCAGTCAGCAGCACACAGGGAGGTGATGACTCCTCTCTTTAACCTCTCCTCAGGAGCCTGGCGTTCAACACCTGCCCTTGGCTAATAAGCCTCACTGCACAGGATGGTGGCTGTAGGAAAGGTTGAGGTCAGGGCCTGTTTACATGTGAGGGATAGTGCAACCAACATGCAGCATGCAGTCTCTTAGCCACAGGGTTGTCAGAAGATTTTCATTTAGTTATTGGCTAAAACCATGGTTATTGCAAATGTCTCTTGCTATGTTTTTGACTAAAACTGGTAGAGTAAATACAGTCATCTACTTAGGTCTATTATATAAATTGTTACAGCTGTAATTGTTAACAATGTGAGGATTGCCTCAGTATTTTCATTATCACTAGTATGGAAAAAGATGCAAAGCTTCTAGCTGAGCTCCTTATATAAAGAAATTTCAGTAAATAGATTTGAAAATCATTTTTATACTCTCTTATTGTTTATTATAGATAACCGTCCACAACTCTGGTGATATTCTTCATCTTGTTATCTCTACAATGATCACAACTGCAGTTTGGCTACATATCTTTGATTAAATCAGATGGCATAAATTCTCCAGGGTTTCATTGGCTGGGAATAGAGAGGCCATAAAACTTTCCTCACAGGTTTTCACCACCCTTTGGACAACCAAGGATACTTCACAATACTTTCTCTGTATCTCCTCCAGGTTATTTGCTACATGGTGTACTGGGACCACTCAAGTCAATTAAGTTCACATCCCCACTTTGGTCAAACAAGAGACTGTGGCAAAATGAGGAGCGCTAAAGACCAACAGGAGCCTCCCTTTCCTAGCCCAGGCATTGAGGAGCAGCAAAAAGGACACCAAACAAAGGGCGGCCCCTCTGTGTCTCAATGACTCCTCTCTTTGTTGCCTTCTTGGGCCCCATAAAGGAAGAGGGACGCTCTTGTTTGCCCAGGAGGTGGTTTAATGGCCCCTGGTAGAACAATGGCAACACATTCAAGCCATCCAGAGGGTCTCATTATATGGGGCCGTCCCAAAACGCACGGTCTCTGGATGTTCCCACTGGAGTGCTGGGTGAATGGTCCTGATGGGCGGGGCGGGCCAAGGAGGGCATACAGGGGGGAGAATGGAGACCATTGAGGTGACAAGCAGGTTCCATCTGCCCCCAGAGCCTCCTCACCTTGCATCACGGCAGCTAGGGGCCTCTCTGTGCACAAAGGGCAAATTTAGTGTGTCGAGGTGGTTTAAAACACTCACTTTAGAAAAGACCATTGAGGGAAATATCAACACTGTAGACCACGGAATGGCGCATTCAGTCTCCGCTGCCCCCTTCCCATTGACAAAGTTCCTTTTCCTTTCACTTCTTTTCTCCTCTTTGCTCCATTCAAACCCCACTTCTCTCATCTCCCAAGCTCTTCAGCTTAGGCCATTTTTCCCATACCTTGCAAAGGGGCGGATGACAAGAATTAAGTTAGTTCTGGCCCGGCCCAAAGGTTTTGTCCTTTCTAAGCAGTGGCAGGTAACTGTGGCTATGATGAAACGAATCATTAATCTCAAGGCAATCTTCTCTGCTGATGTGACACAGGCTCTAGGACTGTTGTGCTGTCCTGTCATAACTACTGCTGCACTTTGCACTCTTTCAAAGTTGGTGCAAATGTTGCATATTAAAATAAATCTGTTTCCCTTTTTCACTTCAGATGTCACACTGAAGTGGCCCTAAGTTTTTAGTAACCTTAACTATTCTGTGTTTTATTTATTTATTCTCTTCATTCTGTTTGCTATTATATGACTGCTGATGCTATCGTGAAGCACTTTGGTCAACTTTGGTTCATCAAAAATATTTGAGTTTTGTGGGATGAACAATAAAGAATCATCATTATACAAAGAAACCTAAAAAAATTATTTAATGTTGCATAAGATTTTGCAATGTCCTTTAACTTGCTAAGGCTCTTCGCTTCCATTTAAAAGTTCAGCCTTTACTACAGCTGGTGGCTTTGCTGTGCCAATATGAAAATAGTTTACTTAACAGGACTCATCACAATTTAGTTTGTTGATATTGTCCATTTTAAAAGTATATTGATAATGACCAGAATGGGCATTGTGTCTTTTGTGATGTAATATTAAACTTCTGTCCTAACTTCTTTGCTTCATTTCAAATTCTGTATATATGGGGTGGCAGCAAATGGTGGGATGGTGCTTTTCTGTTGGACACTTGTGCTGCAGCAACTGGTACACTGAAACATACTGGCTCACTTTTTCATGCATTCTGTGTAATCACTAAGATCATTTCATTTCAGGTGACCAAACAAATTTTTCCATTTTTATGTTCACTAACCAACAACAAAGTTTGCACACTATTAATCTGCATTTCATTTTGCTACAATAGTGGGACTTTTTTGTTTTCTACTTCAGCAGTTTGGGGGGACTGTGTATTCAGTTATAGTCTAACCCCCATTTCTGTAGTTCTCTTTGGCTATGCTCACTCTTTTCTATTTTTCTGTTCAGTTTCCTTCCTCAGTACGCTGGCAGGCCATTGCATTCTTTTTTTCTGACATTTTGGGTTTTCTAGGCAGTTAGCAACTAGCTTGGAGGTGCATTACTGCCAACTAGTAGACTAGTGTGCAGAACAGCAAAAGTAAAAACTGCAACCCAAAAACTGAATAAATTGATTGTTTCTCTATTGTTTACTTCTATTTTTATTACAAGCTTTTATTTTATTCTGGCCAATCAGTGAGCCAGATTTTTTCTTCTTTTGTCTTGGTCAGTGGTCATTTTGGGGAATATCACCCCTAGTGGGCTGTTGTTGTAACTGTGTGATGTTGTACAGGCAGTTTGCTTAGCTTGAGTAATGTGCAGTATGCGCAGCAAGCAATCCAAACCAATGGAAGTTAGAAAAATTCTCTGCATTCCCCATTCAAAAAAAACCAAATTTCCTGGACTATCCTGGTGTGAACACACCCTTAACAGGAAGAGCTCTGTACCAGCTGTAAAGCATAGTGGTGGAAGCTTCATGTTATGGAGCTGTTTTGATGCCAGTGGAATCTAGTAGCCTTCCTGAGAATTTTTCAGTGTATCATTAAACCCTCCAGCTTGTCTGTTAAAACCTGAACACAGAAGGATGTTCCAGCATCACAAAGACCCCAAACACACATCAAATCTGATTGCATAATGTTAACAAAGACTGGCATTAAGAAATGACATTCATTAATTACTGAGCTGCAACCCAAAAAGATGGCATGACATACACATTTGGAAACTTTCCAGGTCAGTGCTTCTATATTTGTATTGCTCACAGACAGCCACTAATGATTAGAGGTAAAATGAGAAGCATGTTTTCTTCTTTTAGAGTTAGGCTGAAAACTAGTTGTCTTTTCTTATTGGGAATGTTTTTCATTTTTTAAATTGTATTGTATAAAGAGTTCCATCTCCAAAAAAAGAAAAATATATTCTCCTCAAACACATGCTGCTCAAAAGTTTAACAAAATTCTTCATGAAAGCCTCTCACATCTAATCTTTGGCAGTTTATCATTGGTCACTTTCATTGTTTATTATAATGACATTGTTAGATGTAAAAATATGCAACAGTTGTCATGAAGCAGACCCTTGTACTTAACAGTTTTTTAGGACCTCTATTACCGTGAACTGAAGCACATTATTCAAACTTTCATGGAGATGACACCACTGTCCAGCATTTGCTCATAGACACATATAAAGTCTATTCAGCAATGTTTTTTGTGTGTGTATGTGTGTGTGTGTGTGTGTGTGTGTTTTTGTTTTTTTTCATGGGCCACTAAAGATGAAAACGATGATTAACAGCGTTGAAATAATTTCTCAGGACCCTTTAGCATAAGGCCATGGGAACAGAGGTTGCAAAGAGATCAACACAATCATCCATGTCTAAAAGCACATATCTGTCTCTAAGAAACGTTGTGTCTTTGCAGCCTGTCTGAGGGACAAGGCCTTCATGGTCACAACACCACTTCTAGCTTTATAGTCTCGAGGGCCGCATCTCCTAGACACCCCACTGTGCAGCTAGCAACTAGCTTTGGAGCTCCCACTGGGCAAACTCAGCAGGGGCCACGGGCGTTGGGCAGACTCTCCAGGGGCCAGATTGCACCCATTTTGCGCCAGGCTTTTGTGTTTATGTCTGCATATGTGAGTACACACTCTTAAATGTAGATCTTAATACACATAAACAAGTATTAGAATTTTGGTACCCATAAGTTACTCTGGGTAAAAAGAAGACAATTCCTACCAGTTGTCTTCATTCCCAGAACTCTTAGCGGGGTGCCAGGGAAGTCCCGCTGGGCCAGCACAGTAGGAACACATATCTCGCCGCAGGGAAGGCCATCGGTCCTAATGATGAGACACATCAGTCTTCCTCTCAGCCTGGCCTGACATGCCCATGTGTCTTGTTCATGGTGGCATATCCATGGCGAATGAATGCATATGGTAGGGGTGCTTTATGAAGCCCTGTGGGAACCTATGTTCCCTCTCAGCGGTGTAGAGTATTTAAGCACTGTTCAGCGCAGTTGGGGCAGTTTACTCGCTTGGCAGGAGGTTGTGATCTTACTTCCCTGCACATGGTGTGTTTTTAGTTGTATAATTGCCTTGTTTACCTCTGAAGCAATGTCCTAAACTCATTTGATTTTGATTTTTTTAATTGGATTTCTGGTTGCTTGCAAACTATAAATCAGTTGTCCTTACTCTTGTGGTTTCAGCAAAGCTGAGTTTGAGAGTTTTGTAAGGTTACCAAAAAGTTCTGTGGTTAGAAGGAATAAAACAGCCTGAAGTACTAGAGTGGAGTTTTGGTTTCAGACAGCCTCCAAACGGACAAAACAGGGTGCCAGGTGTACTTTGAAAACGCCTACGAAGGCGTCGCAGTCTTCAAGCCCTCGAACATGGCTGTTTTCGGTATTTTAGTGATGATACCAGTGAGACTGTGCTTCCTTCCAAAAAAGAGAGGAGCACATCTGAGGTCACTCTGCTCTGCCTCCCTAGCATCTCCCTCCCCCACTGTGCTTTCAACAGATCCATCACTGGGAGCTATCCACTGCTGCAGATTATATAATGATAAGCATTTTACTTCGGGAGCAAAAGCACATCATAAAACAAAGCAAAAAGCGAGATGAAGAAGCAGAAGGAAGAGCACAGAATAAAAAGAGTGAGGCCCATGCGTGGCTGAGGATGACTCCAGAGGTTGTTTTTGCATAAAAGACTGTTTTTCACTCACCCGCTTTTTCTTTCTTTGTCTCCCTTTTTTTTTTTTTTTTTTTTTTTCTTGCTTGCTGTGTGAAGAGCAAGTGGTGCTTTGCTTGCCTCCAGCCAGGAGGTAAAACTGAACTGCAGAGCCAGGCTGCCAAATGATGAAAGACTCTGGCATCCAGGGATGCTCTGTGCCTGGACCAAGAGCTCAGAGCGAGAGAAAATGCTCGCTTTTCAACTTAACACTTTTTCCAAATACATTTCTTCTCTCTTGCTTTTGTGCATATGTGTGTGTGTGTGTGTGTGTGTGTGTGTGTGTGTGTATGTGTGTGCGTGTGTGCGTGTGTGTGTGTGTGTGTGTGTGTGTGTGTGTGTGTGTGTGTGTGTGTGTGTGTGTGTGTGTGTGTGAGTGTGTGTGTGTGTGTGTGTATGTGTCAGTTTTTCCATCATCAGGGCAAGCCATTTTTTTCTTTTTTTTCTGTTCTCATGAGCGCTTGCACCACAGCCTTGGAGCAAAAGCTCCTTGTGGGAGAAGGGTGGATGGATGGGTGGATGGGTGGATGGATGGATGGATGGATGGATGGATGGATGGATGGATGGATGGATGGATGGATGAATGGGAGCAGTGAAGAGGAGGCGGGCAAAAGGAGGGGCAGAAAACTGCGTTTTTATGTAGGTCTCTGTGTGTGTTTGTGTATAATTTAATTTTGGGGAAGCTGGGATGCAGCCTAAATGTGGGTGTGCAGTTGCCCTTCCCCCTCCCATTGTTTTAAAATCATCATTTAAATTTTTCAGAGATTTAATAATATATATATATATATATATATATATATATATATATATATATATATATATATATATATATGTATATATATATGTATATATATATATATATTCTGCTTTTCCCCACTTGATAACAAAGTCATCCCATTTATGATGGTGGCTCATGAATGTAATTAATTGAAAATGAACAGAATGAGCCACGATTAATATTTAATAATTATTAATAATTCACTTCCAAGACACAGACAGAATTATCTTATTCAGAAACACTGATACAAAAATTCATCGGTAGGAAACTATCTGAAGCCCCAGACACTAAATATATAAAATATATAAAATAAATACTAAATATATACTATATACGTGTAATTTTGTGTATTTCAAGATATAGTGATGTTCATTTGTGTCTATTTATTTTCTGATTCATCTGCTGCAAAGACAATGTGTTTGTCAGGTAAGGACCACATATATGGGGTGGTTTTTTAGTAACTTGACATAAAAATGTTTTCATCCTTTACATCTCTTACTTTACAAGGCAGCTGAATTCCTTTGAGGTTTCTGTGATTGTCTTCACAGGAGAATCTATATTTGCCTTGTTCAAGCTTTGTGTTTGCGGCAAAAACACAGTTGTTTCTGACTAATCTCTGTTTTATACAGGCAGCTAATGGTGGGCTTTAGGTATGACATCAGTCAGAAGTATTGACTCCTTGGGGGTAAGAGAGCATAGTTGGTCACAATCAAACATTACAAAGATGCAACAACTTTTTTTTGTTTTCTTGGCAGCTGACATGCAACAATTTGGTGCCATATCAACACCAATTTGTAAGGAGTGTGGACCAGACTGAGTGGTTAACTGTGTGATATATCAAACGAGTCATCCTGCAGCCATCTTCTAAATGTAAGGCTTGGAAATTATCATAGTTTTCAAAACAAAACAAAAACAAAAACAAAAAAAAACAAGGATGAGGTGGTTTTTGGTGAATTCTGTTCACCTCAGTGACAAGGCACTTACTGTACCTACCTCATGTTCTGTTTTTTCCTACTTGTGATTCAGAGATCCTACTGGAGATCCAAACTGGGCATGGTGGTGATGCTAATGGGAGATTCCACTCACCTGCTGCTGTCTGGCTCAGCCAGCCTACATAAGAGCCAGTCTGTAGTCCACTCATTGCCAGATCGTTGCCTTACCGTAGTGGTACAACACCGGCCATGCAGAAATTTTTTTTTTATGTGCGTGTACAGTCTGACTCTTAGTGTTCCTGTTTTTGTCTTGTCAACCTACCTTAACAGAAGAGTTCCAATTCCCAGTCTGGAAGACCCACTACAAGCCGTTGTTTGCCCTGCTGCACCACCACCACCTCTACCTCCATTTTTGTTACTCCTTCAGGGACTCTGGATTCACCAAATAAAACTGTTACCGCTTTTCTGAGTCTGCTGTCTGCTCCTTCCTGGTTCCTGTCTGTCTTCCGGCAAACCATAACACCTATATAACCAAAATCAGTTTCTCCCACAGAGGTGATGCTAAATTTGGGTTTTAAAAATAGCATCAGTAATAGCTTTGTTTCTAGACACTTGATGATAAAAATTCTAAATGTAAGATTTGAAAACCACCAGGAGCCTCTCTCCCATAGATAAAAGCAATTACAGATTTTTAACGTGGCAAAAGTGATATCTTTGTTTATGCATTATTGTGTTACTAAAATTACCACATAAGTGTATTCTAGTTTGTGATAAACTACATATTTATCCCAGATTACTAAAATATCAAAATGAAAATCGATTCTAGAACATAAATAGCTGGTATCGATATTTCAGTATCAATCTGTACATCACTACCAGAGATCCAGAGATCTCAGGACTGTGCTGTCTGTTTTACCAGTGTGCTCCTTCCTCATTCTGCCAGTTTTGTTTTGTTTGTTTTGAACCTTAAGATGTCTGGGAGTTCAGTGGGCTGTCAAATGATGAGCCGGACTTATCTGCCAGTTAGTTTTTATGTTATTTTGGACTGTGACCAAACAAAGTTTTGTTCTTTTGTGCCAGTCTGCCATCATGCGATGTGTTTAGATGCACCTATGCAGCACTGAAAGTTGAATTTGAAGAAAATACTCTTTAGTTTTTAGTTATGAAAAATAAGGACTTACAAACTAAACTTAATTTTAAAAAAGGGATTAAAATTATTAGAATATGCCACATTCTTCTGTTGTTCCTGATTTTATGACACATTGAATGTGTCATAAAATGAATGTGTTTCTTGCAGTGTATGTGGGAAAATGTGGGTGTAAATCATAGCCGAATTCAACCACAAACACAGAGGAATCCCCTCTTACTCAGGTCAGGCTGTGAGCACCCTGCAAAGACTCTGGTTCCCCACTGTAATCCTGTCTCAAACAGAGGGGAAATGTGATGCAAGGTGCCGGCAACACCATCAAGATTGTATTTTTCTGTCTGCACTGTAAAGCTACTCCCTTCAATGTTCCATCCAGGGGTGTAATCCTCCATCTTACACCATTCCCTCTATTCATCACTTTTCATTTTTCATCCCTGTGTGAAGAAGTGAAGGTGAGGAAACTGGAGGAAAGACTTCACTGTGTTTGTATGAGCAACAAAGAGGATGTCGCCAGCAACCTAATCATTGGGTGGGGGGCTCACAGAGACTGTGTCTATATCCTCCAATGCAGATGCAGACATTTAGTCTGCAAGGAAGGTTGTCTGTAGCACATATGATGGACTACTTTTTCTCTGTTAGATTAGATCTGCCACAGCTTTTAATATGTACGTATAACAATCATTTTAAAGCATGTGTAAGTGTGTGTGTATTTGATGTATGTGTGCATACAGAGGAAAAGCATGTATGCATGTTATATTTTGTGCATGTGTGAAAAGGGAGAAAAAAGCTCTGAGCAGAGGCCAGTGTACAGATCCAAAACAAAATCAGTCTCATATGTTGAGGTTGGAAGAGGTGGTGATAGAGTGTCTGTATTATATGTGTGTGTGTGTCTTTGTGTGTGTTTGGATGGTGGGGGGCAGTTTGTCTACCACTTTCTGTCGACGTTGAGGCTTTAAATTGAAACCATGCTACAAGGGATTTGGTCTTTACAGCAACAAATATCTGTCTCACCAAGACTACATCTTGTATCCAGTCTGGAGAACCAATAAAAAAAATGCTAGTTTATTTCAGTAGTAGGACCTGAGTGGGTTCCAATAACAATTTAGAGAATCAGTAAAATCTTGAAAAAAATAATCACATTTTAATCAATTAAAGGATAAATTTTCTCTTTTAAAGCAACTCTCAAAGGAAATATGTTGTTTTGGATCCACTTTGAAACAATTTATATTTAAATTAAATATATAGATATTCCCTCTAGCTATAAAGGGGTTTAGAGTCACTTTCTTCATCTATAGTCTTGATTCTCTTGAACAAGGCACTTTACAATGTGGAGCAAATTCTCAGGAAGTATAATGTTAAATTTTTATCTGTCAACCTTCAAAAAAATGATTAATGGTTAACAGGACAATGTAAATGCTAAAGGCTGCTCAAATTTATGTTTTTGTGACCATTTTCTTGCCTCCTTGTCACACACTACTATTTTTCTCATATCTTACCAATAAAATGTTCCAAAAACTATTTTCAGCAGGTTAAATTTTCGACTTGGATGGGGCATTGAGACATATGTAGTGG
This sequence comes from Melanotaenia boesemani, assembly GCF_017639745.1. Classification (NCBI taxonomy): domain Eukaryota; kingdom Metazoa; phylum Chordata; class Actinopteri; order Atheriniformes; family Melanotaeniidae; genus Melanotaenia; species Melanotaenia boesemani. The sequence continues at coordinate 15,742,205 of NC_055695.1, read as the reverse complement.
TAGTTGGCTCAAATGATGTGTTGATTGGGAAACCGGCAGGCAGTCAATCAGCAAGCCAACCAGCCAGCCAGCAGAGGCCGAAAAGGATCACCACAGTCCTCCATGTGTAGCGGATGTTTTCCACAAGCCAAGCAGCCAGCTTGGCCACAGCTGTCCAAACCGCAGGCCCTGGGAGAAGATGATGATGAGGAGGAGGGACGACTGGGGAAGGAGGAAGAAGGCTGGGAGCCGTGGGGAGGGTGGCGGGCTTGGCAAAGGTCAGACGGGCTGAGGTGGCCGGGAGTGTGGGAACCGTCCGGGAAGGCATGTGCGAAATGCTCAGAGAAGAAGTATCATCTTACAGCCAGACCGCCTGAGGGAGTGGAGTGCACCGTGTGTGTGTGCGTGTGTGTGTGTGTGTGTGTGTGTGTGCCTGTCTTTATGTCATCTGCATACCTCTGTGCATGTGAGTATTTGTCTGCTTACAATCGAGAAACTACCAGGATTCTTGGGAAAAAAGGGTAAGCATTATGATATGAAAAGATAAGGAATGAAAAGGGGAAAGATGCGGTGAAGCATGGAGAGGAGGAAATAACTCTGAAACCCCTATTGCACACACACACAAACACACACACACACACACACACAGCTGTGAACATTCCTGCTGTTAAATTGGGTTTTGAACACAAGTCATTTTATCACTAAAGGCTGTAAACAGAAATATGTAGCACATGTGAGTAACATGATTTCATGTCATGGAAGCACTGATACTATTAACTGCTCTGTCATAGGAAAATTAGCCTGCTGCTCCATTAATACTGTTATGGTTTGCAGTAATGTTTTGTGGTGCTGCTAAACTGTCTCTAGATTATAAATTGCTCTGGACGGACTCAGAGAGCTCCTCAAAGCTGCAATATCAGTCAGATTTCCTCATGTTTTAAAGGAAACTATCTTCATAATTGTCTCTGTTTTGTTGCAGCTGAGATGTGTTGATGGTTTTAATAAAATAAAGACATTCTTTTTTTAATTTTCTTTGCACTCAACACATTGACACACAGATGCACAAGTACAAACACTGTGGCAATCGTTGTATGGTGAGCCTGGCTTGGCTTGACTGAGCGTAAGACTAACACAAAAACAGGTGAGGTGAAGCTTGATCCTGCTGTGTAGATGCCTCAACATGCAGTCCTCATTCTACTACATCTTTTTCCAACCAGTACCCTCACACACACACAGCCACCTTCCTGCTAATGTGCTTGATATTCTATCAAAGAAAAAGTCAAAAACAGCTCAACAAACCCACACCTCAGCTAGATGAGCTGTCATACACTATATGAACTTTCTATGTGTGCGTTTGTTTATGTGTGCGTGCACCACTTACTCCCACCTTTGTCTTCTCCTCCTACTCCTATCTTTCACAGGCCCAGGCCTTTGAAGAGGCCTAATCCGGGTTATTTACTTTCTCATGCATGTGTCAGGTCCCAGTCTGAATTGACTGTGGAGAATACACTCTAGTCTGCCGGCCGCTCCTTGTGTCCCTGATTTATCCGAATAGGATGTGGTGGATGGGCGTACATAAAGCAGGCTGAATAGTGGGTAAATATGATCTCACTGCTACTCTTTTTATCCACAAGGCAACACTCTCACTGTTGCTGCAAAACTTTTATGTAGCCTGACATCCATTCAAAGCTTGTTGCATTCAGACTGGTTCAATGAGAGGTCCCCAAGGAGCTCTCCACTCAAAATTGAGCCTTGCTCATTATAGTAAATAACAGTGGCAGCCGTTGCATTGTTTCCACAATGCAGGCTTATTAAGCATGCTTAAATGGTTAATTGTTTTAGGCCCAGTGGTGCTTTCTTTTGAGTTGGAAGCCCATCACAGATGCTGGTGAGGGTGGTGGAGCACATTAACTATCCTTCCTCACTACTGAGGTATGATGGGAGAAGGAAAGAGGGAACCGCTGCAGGGATGTCAATATCAAGCTGCTTTACAGGAACAAAGTTGAGTCTGGAAAGGATGGATGGATGGATGGATGGATGGATGGATGGATGCACCCTATAAATCCAGCATGTTTGTACAAGATCATTATTTGTGACTCATGTGGACATTTATGTTTAGAAAAATGTCTTTTGTTACTAGACAGGTCATCTCTTTGGTATAGATAGAAATTTTCACTGTTTTGGTCGCTGGTGTTTCACACTTGTCATTCTTCTCCCACAATCACGCAATGGCCATGACTTCCCAGGTCTCCGTGGCCTCCTCAAAGCTGTTTGTTTCCCGTTCCCAGGGGCCCTTGGAGCTCCAGCCTGTCTTGCCCCAGCCTGGCCGTGGCACACCGCTTTTATGTCCTGTGTAATTGCAGACCTCAGCCTGAGCAGGAGGCCAACGTCTGTCAAAATAACTGTGTGTTTGGCTCAAGCAAGACCTAAATCAAATCAACTCCTGCAGTCCAACCACACTGCATACAACCCCCTACCGGAGTAGGCTGGGGGCCCCAGGCCTGTTGATTGGATGAAGAGGAAATGACATGAAAGTTCCAGGAAACTTAAAAATAGTCTTCCTGCACACCAAAACTGAAACTACAGTACACTCATAGGTCACAACACCTTGATACTCAAAAATCCCATGTTTAAAAATACATATTATTTCTGTCATGCCCCCGTTCTTTTAACAACTAAGTCTTGGCCCCACACTTGGTCCCACACCTTGAGCAGGCAGGAGTGAAATGGGACCCTGTTGGGGAACTGTAGGCAGCAATGGTGGAAATAGAAAAAGCGTGGTCCTTGTAAGCACAGATGACGCTAGCTAGCTTGTTGTCTCTAGGGAACATGCTTGGCTGCTGCTGCTACTGCCAGGAGGCTGGAAGAGCAACACTGAAACATAACCAGGTCTGAATCCAAAAACATGAGCAGATACAGTTTCCTTTACTACTTAGATCACTGTAAACCCATTGTATTATTGCAAGTTCATGCTCTGATCTGTGCCCAGATTTTTCTTGTTATTTTATTACACTATCAGCAGCTATGGCAAAATTGATTAAGTCAGAGGTTACCCAACCCACTGACCTGTGCTGACCAAGGAGGCCTGACCACATAATTCACTTGATCTCCAGCAAGTCTTTCCCCTCCCACCACCTTCTTCTTCCTCTGTTGGAAAACAGAGACAGATCAAGGGATGGGTGGGTTGATGGGTGTGATACTGACAGGGGAGCAAAAGGAGAAGGGAAAATTCCTGAGTGCTCAAACCCTTTCACATTCACCCTGGAATCAGAGAATCCAACTCACATTCTGCCCACACAAACCCAGCCCCTGTGACACTCCTGGAATGCCAAAGCCTTTTTTTTCCACCAATTTAGGTAATTACCGCAGCGGTCACAGCACTCAGAGCAGAGACCGTGACCCTGGGCGGTGCAAAGTGACAGCCTCTGTAGCTGAGGCAGCACTCTGCTTTGTGCTGGCGAAACCAGACCTGCCGACAAATTCATCATTGACTCCTCTGCAGCAGCCCATATTTGGTACATATAATGCCTACTGACTGATGTATTGTGTCACGTTATGGATACCTAACATTCCCATGGAATGCACGTCACTCTGTGTGTTCAGTGTGAAATATTTTGGTTGACTTTTTGTGAGCGTGTATGTGTGTGTCACAGGATATTTGGAGCAACTGATCCTTGACTGTTTTTTTTTTTATTTGAGCTGAAATTTTCTATAAAACACTGAACCTGACACAAGGAAGCATGCCATTCAAGTAATTCACATAATTGTCAGAACAGCCAATGATTTGAAATTGATTAACCTGATTGTCAGAGAAAATATGGATTGCTTTATTATTTAGGGCCACTGAGATAATCCCAATATGAAGTATAATTTCAAGAAACTTCTGTCATCTGAATTCAACTCAACTCCTGCCAATGATTTTTTTATGAGAGCATTTCTTGCAGAGCTTGTCCTATCCAAAAAAATGGAAAAATCTGTTGTTGAACCAACCTGTTTGTTTTTGCCTACAGCTATGAACTGCCACAGTAGCTGAAGATATCTTTTGCATCTTTGCTTGCTCATCAGATTCTAAATAAGCAAGCGTTTTTTGTTTGTGTATTAACTGAAAGCTTATATCTGATGTTTTGGTTGTTTTTTTTTTCTTTCTCTCTCCCTCTCTCTCTCTTTCTCTTTCTCTAGATGAAAGCAGTTCGTTATCCCTCTAGAATTTGTATGAAATAAGTACTATTTCATGTCCTAGAGATTGCAGTGTTGAAAAGAGACTTGGCTATATAAAGAGAAAACAGAAGACTAGTTTTAAAGGCAAGGCAAGGCAAGTTTATTTGTATAGCACATTTCATGTACAAGACCATTCAAAGTGCTTTACATAAAACATTAAAAACATTACAGTGATGTGAAGGAATCAATAACAAGTGTTTTAGAAGAAGAAGAAAATAAAAGAAATTAAATACAAACAAAAAGAAAAAAAGCTAAAATAAAATAGATAAAATGTAAGAAATATAAATTCCAGTGTGAGGAAGTGACAGTTGTTTTGATGAAAGGCAGCAAATAAAAAAGTTTTTACCCCTGGTTTAAAACTGCGGAGTCAACAGACCTGCAGTTTTTTTGGGATTTTGTTCCACATGTAAGGAGCATAAAAGCTGAACGCTGCCTCTCCACGTTTAGTTCTGACTCTGGGAACAGAAAGTAAACCTGACCCTGATGACCTGAGGGATCTGGTTGTTTTATAACGAACCAGAAGATCCTAAATGCATTTTGGTCCTAAACTATTCAGTGCTTTGTAAACTAACAGCAGGATTTTAGTCAGTATTTTAACAGACAGGAAGCCAGTGTAAAGATCTGAGGACTGGAGTTATATGATCTGCTTTCTTGGTCTTAGTGAGGACTCAAGCAGCAGCGTTCTGGACTAACTGCAGCTGTCTGATGGACTTTTTAGGGAGACCTGTGAGGACAGCATTACAGTAGTCCAGTCTACTAAAGATAAATGGATGGACGTGTTTTTCTAAATCCTGCTGAGTCATCAGTCCTTTAATTCCAGATATATTCTTTAAGTGATAATAGGCTGACTTCACAACTTACTCAATATAACTGCTAAAATTCAGGTCTGAGTCCATAACAACTCCCAGATTTCTGGCTTAGTTATTAGTTTTGACCTTAGATGTTTGAAGCTGAGTACTGACTTTTAATCTTTCTTCTTTGGCTCCAAAAACTATTATTTCAGTTTTGTCTTCATTTAACTGAAGGAATTTCTGGCACATCCAATCTTTAATTTGACCAATGCAGCTGATCAAAGTTTGGATTGTACTGTAGTCTTCTGGTAAGATGGTTATACAGATTTGTGTGTCATCAGCATAACTGTGGTAACATAATTTGTTGTTTTTCATAATTTGAGTGAGTGGCAGCATGTAGATGTTGAACAGCAGGGGCTCCAGGATGGAGCCTTGAGGAACGCCACAGGTTATTTTGGTTTGCTCAGATTTATAGTTACCTATAGACACAAAGTAGTCCCTGTCTTTAAATAGGACTCAAACTAATTAACTGCAGTGTCAGAAAGTCCTACCCAGTTTTTTTTTTTTTGCCAGTCTATTAAGACGTTCTGGTTCTGGTGCATCCTAAAACATTCTTTGTTAAAAAAAAAAAAAAAAAGAGAGCAAGTGGTGGATTTCAGATGGCTAATGATCTCATCTAGGTTTTTAGGACTGAATGGAGAAAAGTGTGCCATGGTGTTCTCTGGGTGGACACAGAGACATGTGTCCTGCCCCTGGCATGGAAGCACTGACTGACTGCCTGATTTAAATTTTGTCAGTAAAGAAAAGCAAACTCATTACAGACCCAGTTGGATAGAAGTTCTGGGGTTACTGACACAGGATGATTAGTTAGCCTTTCAACAGTAATGAACAAGGCACAAGCATTGTTGCTGTTCTTAGCAGTGATGTCATAAAAGAAAGATGGTCTTACATTTCTCAGCTCCAGATTTGATTTTGCCTCCTGGCTGGAACGGCAGTGACTTAAAGCCATCAACCGCTGAGATGACGATGACCAACGTTTCCTAAACCAGTCCGTACTGTACTTCAAACATATTTTTTGTGAAAAAAATATGTGAACAAATGCGATAAATGGCCAGTATGCCACTGACCAATCAGTAAATGATGAGCTTGCAGTAAAAAAAATATATTGTTTGAGCTGTTCTCAAGTTGACTTATTAGAAATCCAGATGAAACCTCAAACAAAAACAGGTCAGACCTAAACCAGATACAGTTGTTACTCAAAGGTGGTGGTATGGAGGAAAGGTACACCATTACATCCGGCACTGAAATCAACATTAAATTACTCATCAGAATCAAAATCAGATGTACTTTATTAATCCCATCTGGGAAATTTCAGTGTTATATCAGCATTATAGAGTAACAGAGAGAAAAAACTGACGACAGCCACCTGTAGTAATCCTCAAAGCCATCAGCTGTGCAATGTCTGGAGTCCATCAGCCATGCCCTCAACCTTGTGATGGGGTTCTGTAACCCTCAATCTGTGCAAGGTTCAGGTTGCATTCAGTCCAGTAAAGATCCCGTTTCATTGCAGGTGTTCCATCAAAGTGGTAGCTAGTGCACCTCTGGACTCTGTTAAATGCCTGACTGGCTGCAAAGAGTCAGTCGGTGATTAAACTAACACGTGTGCCAAGGCACAATGGTGGGGCCTTCTCTTCAGTACGTCTAAGCCTTTTGGCCAGAGGTGTCATCCAGAGGATTCACTCAAACTTCTCCAGGCCCCTCCGCCTTCCTCTCCTCCTCTTCCTTTTAGTTCCCCAGTGCTTGTAATTGAAAATGTATTTAATGCAGGGCCAGAGGCTGGACCAGGACAGGGAGGCACTGCAGCCCATGAAGATGTGGTTGAGGTGATGTCCAGGGGGTTTGGCTCTTCATCAGCACCACCAACACATTCAATTTTTTCTCCCTTCCTTTTTAGGCTAGTCTCTTTGTTTACTGCTCCCTCACGTACTGTACCTCAAACTCTTTTCTTTTTGCTTGTCTTCTCTTTCAAAACCCCGCCTTTTATTGTTGCTCCCCTGCCTCTTTTATTCTTTGTCTCTTTTTATCATTGTTGATTAGACGTGTATAAGGTTCATTTCCAATGCAAGAAGTGCTGCCTGGAGTGATAGAAGTTTTGTGCTGCCAAAAGCACTTTGTTCAAAGGAAGGTTTTGTCCATTTTAAATCCTGTTTTTCAGCCTTGTTGAGTGTCTCTGAAGACTGTCCATAAAGAAATATACATGTTCAGTGAGAAACATAAAATATTTACAGAAAATTGTAAAAGAGAAATTGTAAGATAGGGTTTTTCCAGTACATGGTACGGTTCCGTACAGCATCCTGTTCTTTTAGTTTTCAGATAAAAGTAGCCTTATATCACTGGTTCTAATTCATACATGTATTTACTGTAAGTACTACTACAAGTGAGATTGCAAGTCAGTCAAGTCAATACTAAAAGGTTGTGTGGAAACACTGCAGACTGGTTAGACTTTTCACCTGTGTGCATGAATAACATCTGTGGAGCAGCTAAAAGACAAGGCACATATTTGTTTTTGAAGATATTTCAAAATGGTGGGATGAGCTAAACCATGAGCCTTTTCTTTCAAGATTTCTTACTTTTTCACTGTGTTCTCACACTTATGGTTGGGGTTAGATATTGAAAGTTGGCATTATAATTCATGTGATTGGTTACACAGTCACAAAACTATAAACGGTTATTGTTTACACATTTTGATGTTCATGTGCAGATTCCAGTTATCTCACATGAATATTGCCCAGCAGTTGCCATTTCACAGTGATCAAAGATTAATTCTGTATGTATGTATGTTTTACACATTTCTGTTGAAACTGAGACACAACTGTAAAGACAAAAATTTCATTGTTCCTCTCTCTGCAACATACATCAGATGTCAAGGCTAAATTCAGTTTAGGATGAAGCAAGTGTAGAACTTACTCAAATTGTTTACAGAGAATATCCTTTTCCTATTTTCCTCTGGGCATTCAGACTGTGATCTTTGGTAGCTCAAGCCCTGTAATCTCCTGTTCCCCATCATACTGGAACTAAACTCCGAGACAGAAGTGTCCTTTTTTTTCAACAAACCTCTTGAATGGCCCTCATAAAGTGTGATTATGTTTTACAAGTTCTTCTCTCATGCCCAGATTTGGTTCATTGGGGAAAGTAGTGCAGCCACTGGGCCTCCCTGTTTTATCAGACGTGTGGATTAGGAAGAAGAAGGAGAGCAGGAGGGAAATGAGGTGCTGGGAACTTTCTTTTCAAAATCATCTCAATATTTGTATAGGTGCTACTTAGAAAGACTTAATTCAAACATAAGTCTGTTGGTTCGATGTTCACCTTTTATATTATGTCTTCAGCAGTTTAATTTTACTTAATTTGATATTTTTTAAGATGGAAAATTCTCAAACTACATTTATCACCTGCAGATATTTGTAAGATGGCTGCCACCTTCTGTTCAATAGCCAGGTAGACTATATTAAAGTATTTCTACTACCAGCAGTGTTGTGCTAGTTACTGAAAAAGTACTGAGTTACAGTTTTTACTCCATTCAAAAAGTAACTCAGTTACTTTGTTGATTACTTACACTAAAAAGTAGTGTACTGCTAAAAGTATTTTTTAGTTACTTTTGTCAAAGAACATTCTTAAAAATGCTTCCATTAATATCCTTATAACTTAATTACAGTTTTATACAAAATATAATCTTTCTCCTACTCTTTATTATATATTTTATTTACATATTTTTTAAGTTACACATGGGTATCGTCACTGTTTCTGTCAACTGAAGTTGTGTGGGTGTGTGGGTAGGACTGCTTTCAAATTTTCCGTTCCGGATCCAGGTTATTGTTTTGTAGACACCTGTGAGAGAAACAGGAGGACTTCACAAAGGGAGCAGAGGAAGCCCAAGTAAGCAACTACACTTAAGAAAACATGACCAAAAACCCGCAGCCCACGACTGACAATATCAAAAAGCGACATCAGAGAAAAATCAGCTCAACAAGCGGACTTTACAAAACACTGCCCATGTCGTGCTGCATCACCGCTGTAAACAGGAAGAAGCTCACAGCTGCTGACCAAAATGTATTAATTTAGCTAGTAACGGAGTAACGCACTATAGGTTAATGGTAACTGAGTTACTTTATTTAAAGAGTAATGCATTACAGTATTAGTTACTGTCAAAAGTAATGGCATTACAGTGACACATTACAGTGACGCGTTACTAGTAACGAGTTACTACCCAGTACTGCTTACTAATTAGAAATTAAAATGCATGTTCTTTCAAGGCAATCTAAAGAGATATTCTCCACAATTTAGATTTGTGTTGTTAGCACTAGGAAGGACTACAGGCTAGCTTTACTATGGCTGATTAACTAACCTTTTCTATGTCTGTCCATGCGTTGCCAGGTCTCTCACGTAAGTGTAAATCATTGGCATGTGTGCCTTACTCCTCTTCTATCATGGAAGTGTTTGCACATTTGCAGTGAAGATTGCAAAATGTGTCTCTTTTGTGCAGATGTAGTTGGAGGGTGGATGGTGAAGGATTGCATGTCTTGAAATCAACCACAAAGAGATTGAAGGCGCAGCAGTAGCCTTTGGCTGAGGATGGTTATTGCTTGCTGGCACAGAGAGACACAGGCTTGGAAAAAAAGAAGGAAAAAAAAACACAGCACTCCTGGATACGGTCAAAATGTTGATGAAGATGAGGTAAGAGTAAAAGAACATTAAGAGCACAGTGGCTAATTGAAAATGGAAATCATCTCAGCAGACGGCTGATGGCTGGCAGAGGGTTCACAATCTGGCAATCAGCAGCATGACAATGGCGTTTCTGAAATGAGATCGAGAGCCTGCACTATGAAGAAATGATAGCCGCTAGCATTGTCTGCAAAGCGATTCTTTGACTTCCCTATGACGAATCCCAGTAATACTGACAATTGGCAGACCAAAGTGGGACGCTCTGTGCTATAGAGGGCTCCTGCACATTAGAAGCCAAAGGAAACCTTTAAAAATGAAGCAAGATGTAATGCAGCTTTTTTATGCTCATTTTGGCCCTGTGATAGCTGCGGTGGCATGGATTTGTATCCCGGCTACACTGAAAGGACGGCTGAACTGGATGGAGCTTTAAAGTGAAGCAAGAAAGCTCTGGAAAATCAGCCCTCAAAGGCACATTTCAACTGGAAAGCATTTCTTTTAAGCTGTCACTCCTTGGTAGTTGACAATCCTATTATGGCACCAACTTATTGTAATTAAGAAGGAGAAGAGATATATGGGCACAAGTACATTCATCGCACCATCTAAGAAACAAAGAACCCTGTTGTTGTCCTCTGTTTGGGGGCAAACAAAATGCTGAACAGCCAGATCACCTTATTTGCATTGACATGTGAGAGGTGTAAACGGTATCCAGAAGCCAATTTTCTTTTCTCTCTCTGTCTCACCGCCCCTTCACTTGCAGGCACTGCTTTTAAAAGACGTAATGGAAAATAGGGTTTATGGCTTTTCTTCTCTTTCATTTTTGGAGGTCAGGGAAATAGAGGCTTCAAAGGAAAAATCCTAAGGAGGTAACGATCCCTCACCTCATCAACCCTTCTGCTAAAGTCCAAATACGTTTTGCAATGAAATTATGTCCAAAGCTCAATATAAAGAAGCTAGGAAAGGATTGTGAGTGCCAAGTCCATATGCTGCCATTTATTTGTGCCATCATAAGAGGATTGTGTTTCTTTCTTCTTTCCACAATGGGCAGCTTTCGAAGCAGCGACAGATGATAGTCCTCAAGAGGGCCATCAGCTGCCATTTAGTAACTGAAAGATGTCCTAAAATTTAGGACTGATGACAGTGTTACAAAGCCCTGTGTGCACTGTGAATAAAGAAAGTGTGTTTTATTTTACATGTGTTTTTTTTTTCTAAAAATGTATTAAAGGCTGATCTCTGAACTGTCATGACAAAGCAGTGATTGTAATGTCTGACAAACTGAATTAAATCCAGATTTAACTGTGTTAGAATTATGGCCTATTTGTTTAACATGTAAAAGTAGTTGGCCAATAAGATCAAGGGTCATGGTCTTGCAGACTGCTCATGATTTCTAGTCTACATATCTTTGCATCTGATACTTTCCATTACCTCTTTGATCTCTATTCTCAGCTCCTTTTCTGTATAGACCTGTCCTGTGTTACAAATGAAGGTGCTGAGAGGGTCAAGATATCAAGGGCCAGATTGCTGACATGCAAAAACACAGATATACTCCCTCAGCGCTTCTCTACACCTTCAGCAGTTGTGCTCTAGGCACTCACCCTCTGAGAACCTGTCTACAGAGACTCAGCAGCTGTGTCATGAATGGTAAATAACCTCATTGCTGCTCAGTGGAGATTTCTCAGTAATCATAATTTCATTTATTTCACGTCACTTTTGTTTTAGGTGATTATTCTGGCATTATATTATCTGTTCTAACATGAAAATTAATTTATACAGTATAATGTTATGATTCATGTCAAGTGGCAGATATTGTGTTCCTCTCTTCATATGGCAGTCCTGCGTTCTAGAAATTACATTTATACAAACTTTCTTTTGCCAGTTACGTTTTATGAGGAGACAAAATTATATCTATGGACTAGATAACTGCCTTAATGACTACATGTTTTCATGATTACATACATATAAATGGTGTCAAAAGGTAATAATAATACCAGCTTTACTATGGGGGCTCATAAAAACTTTAAGAGACTCATTGTGTCTGTTCAGAAAAACACACATCCACACGCGCTAAAGCCTGGCATACACTATTTCTCATCTAATGTTAGTTTTGTGCTAAACTAGCCTTTTGGTTTACTCTTTAGCCAGTGAGTCTCAAATGTCTGTTTCTGTCTGAAGGTCCAGAACTTTCTAGCAAGCCTTTGCACATGTGCATGGACTTGCAGTTTAACAGCAGAAACACGGGTAGTATTTCTCACCAGGAGACTGCATAACTGACTTAGCTTCCCCCTTTGCTGGTGAGTTAGGCTTTAGTGATTTACATTGTGTGTGAAAGAGGGTGGCTGGCTCTGTCTTGCTGCAGAACACCACGAGGGAAGTAGAAGTGGCCCGTAATGAATTGGTGTTAATGAGCTGTTAACTCTGCTCCAACACAAAGCACTGCTGTAACCCTTGCTGCCTGGCTACCAAGACAACAGAAATATATATAATCTTACACTATTGCACAGTGTGGAATGCATACGTTCACTGAGAAAGAAAACAGTCCAACTGCACATACAGACATCACATCATCAGCGCAGAGATTTGGACTCTCACACACACTCCCTCATACTCATGTTCACTGTCAAAAACACACGTGCACAAATGCACCCACACACATACACATCCTCAGTCCCAACACATACTCAATCAATCAGCATCTCACTCCTAGGCATAACGGGCCTTTGGCTCAAAGGCAGTAAATCTTCCTCATGCTGACATGTACTTGTGGATGGCGTACACCCAGCTGAGCTGCTGAGCAGATCAGAGTCAAATAACATTTGCAAAGGATTCTCACTGTTTTTCCCTAACGGGGAGAGCCAGGTGCGGGGGTTTACCACATTTCACTTGAGGTCAAGTGTCAGACACCAGCAGAAAAGTATTTAGAGCTTATTTAAAGTTGTTTCCTGCATGCGCTCAATTTAGGTGTACCTGCTGTACTGTCTATGTTTGGGGGCTTTATGAATGATAGCATCCATCTAGGAAAAAAGGACTGGAGTACTCACCTCATTTTTTATAATCATTATTTAACCAGGAAAAATCTCATTGAGATCAAAGATCTCTTTTGAAAGAATATCCTGTACAAGCAGAAGTTTCATTACACTACACAAACAATCATTTGACAGATGCATAAGAATTATACAAAGTTTATATAAGATTAAATGAGAAATGAAAATGCACTAATAAATCATGTGTTTATGTCTGAGCAAACACAATCAAAATAAATTCCTCTACATTATACTCGGTAATTAAATAACTTTGTTGCTGGGAGCCTGTGGCTGTTGAGACAGGATCCTGCCTGTTCTTTGCCAGGAGCACAAAGGCACTCTCTCTGCACCCGCACAAGGCTGACTGTGAGCAAATCATCCCAGTGCTGATGCTGAGCCAGATTAGCCTGCTTTACACTTCCTCACACTGTCTAACACACACACACAGCCCTGCCACCCGCTGCCTGCTTCTGCTGTGAGAAACAGAGTGTGGAAAAAAAAATCTGCTTTTGATGCATTTTACTCACCTGAGGGTGTGTGTATGCTTGTGGTTTTGAATGAGAGTGTGAGAGCATTTTTCAGTTTTGAATGCGCATGTGTACATTGAAATGTGTGCCCCCACTTAAAGCCTGTTGGAGGCCCATTAATGGAGGATGCTGTTAAGTAATTTTGGAAGCTTCGCTGGAGATTGAGGGGAAGGAAGAAAAAAGGTTGCCTGCGAGGTGCTTTAATAGACCCCGACAGCGCTAGTGCTTTATAGCTAGCAGCTGGACCAGGTGTTAGCCTCTGCCGGAGCACACATACACACCAGTGCACATACACCTCCTGCCTCATTAAGGTTGATCCTAACAGGAGGGCTTTTTGCGGTTTCAAACTGACGCAGTGTGTATTTTCAGCTTGCGTGATCACACTCTATACTGTTAGTGTTAGTTAGTGCCCTGGAAGGGGAGGAAAAGAAAAAAGAGGCAGTGATTGGGCTGGTTGTCATGCTCAGGCATTCAAATTGCCATTTGTTGTGGCATATAAAATACCCCCAGAAACAACTGCCTCGTTTATAGTTTTTCTTCCCAGTGCTATGGAGTTTAACAGTCCACCATTTACACTCATCACAAGCACCAAATTTGTGTTCTTGTGTGAGTGACCTTTTCCTGGGCTGTCAGTCCCCCCCCCCCCCCCAAGGCCACAGTGTTTCGAATTAGCATAAGCACGGAGCATGTTTTTACAGTGTGCAGTTTAACACGTGGAATTCCATGCTCTAAATTTCCTGAATAACCAAACTGGGAGGGGGCTGTTGCTGTGTCATGCGGTCATGCTGTGTTTATGCGTTGTCCTTTTTATTAATCTCTTAATTCTGTGAACAACAAAAAAGTCCCAATGAGTCACCTTAATGAAACACAGTTGATCCAGTTCAAAAGAGCACTGATTAGATGTGTATTAGGGGCAAACTTTTTCCAACTCTGATGGTAGGAACACTTGGTGGGGGAGACCTCCACAAGCAATAATTGTAATTTGGCCTTAAGTAGCTTAACCAACGACGAGATGGAAAGGGGGCAACGTACTGGAAATAAAGAGCACCAAGGGGGAAGGAATACAAGAGATTATCAGTTTGGAGACTGCAGTCTCTCCCTCTCTCTTCATCGCCCAGTATGGGGCTCTCTTTCCTTCTCTGAAGCCAACATTCACCTCAGGTCAGCCATATCTAATATAACCAGACCTCCTCTGGCACAGAGTAGCAGAACAAAGGTGCACCTTGGATTGCATGCGCTTCACTCTCTCCCCAGGTGTGCTAATGAACATTACTGACTGGTTCACTGGGAAGCTGAATACACTAGCCACTGGTCCCACCACCTGCAGTTTCCCAGGAGGATAGCTAACCTCATGGAAAGTGTTTTCTTTTACAGGGTTTCACGTTTTGAAGCCCAAGAAACAGGGAGTTATATTGTTTTGTTTTGGTTTGCTTTTTACCCTATTCATCATCAATCTGAGTTTTTATTTTTTTTTGTCAATTCTGAAAGGATAAAAAATTTTTAATTTTAATCCTCACTAAATTTGTGTTGAAAGCATGCAGCATTGTATAGCCTACCTACCTGAAAGTATTGCCATGGTTTATCCTTCAGTGCTGCTTGCTCTCCTGTCACATTTTCCTCTATGTGAAGACAACATACTTTAAGTGAGATAAGGATTAAACAGGAAATAATTTGTCATTTATGGAAAAGGGGAAAGTGCATGTAAAAGAAGAATTGTCATGATTCCGCATTCATTCATGAGTCAGTTTGTGAAATGATTTAAATTGATGTTTTAAATAACAATTTACACCTTGAAAAATCCTCCAACAGTAAAGATGAGTTTACAAAGCAAACATAAGCCCTCTCTGTCTGCTCAGACGTCCACACAGCTCGCGCTTTGATCCCAGCATAAATGTGTCTATTTGTGACACTTCTGAAACATCTAACAGGAAGTCTGACCCGGGTTATACATTTGTTGCGGCAGTGAAATTTCAGGATGTGGCTTTTCTGCAAGATTTAGATCTGAGATGATACAGTGAGCCATAGTCTGTCTTTTGTTTGTCATTAGCCCATTTTCTTTGATGGCTTTTCAAGTGGTATGCACTTTTGCATTTGGATGTAAAACTCTGTGATTTTCTTAGTGAAGTTAAAAGCAGTAGATAATATCCCAATATTATTATAAGCTGATCAAAAGCACATGTAAGAGAAAAAGTAGGCTAGGAGACTGGTGTAACAGCATTCGGTGCAACCTTGGAGTGTAACTTGCACACTCCAAAGATATTTATGTGCTGCTGGACATTTTGGCTCAACAATACTGCAGAAGCTTCACCGCAGGCATGTCTATATGTAACTGCATGTGTGGGCGTGTGTGTCTGGATGCTGTGTACTGGGGAGAAGCATGGTTTGGCGAAGCCCTTGCAGACGTGCAGGAACATGACACATAGTTCCTCCAGCATATCCTCACAAACCACAAAGAGGCAGCATTAATGATAAGCACCTGGATTCCCACAAGCTCCCAGTTAGGTCCAATTGGCAGTAACTGATAAATTGGGATGAGTAGGAGATAGACTGCAGGGCCTCAGTGAATGAACCCTTTTCACATCAGGATGCAAAAGAGAGCCCAAAAAGAGAGATGAAGAGATCCTTTATACTGGCAGTGTGTTCACATGAGAGGAGACCACACGCTTCAGAGGGAATGAGACAGAAGAGCAGAGAGGGGGACAGTGTCTTTCCCAGACAGCCCATGAGAATCCAATACACTCCCACGCGTCTGAGCTGGTGTGTGGCCTCTGCTCATTCACACACATACACACATGCTACACGCTACGTGTGTCCATTTTCATCCCCTCCTTGCAACATCAACCTTTCACTTTTTCAATCTGGGCCACGCTCCTGCCGACTTTGATGCATTTTTTTTACTTTATGTGTTTGACAATAATCTTTTTCACCCCTCCAAAAGCACGGGCCATGGGAAGAAAGGCTCTACTCTAGAGGCTTTGCTTCATCTTTTGCCCTAGCTCTACAGCGAGACAAAATTGCTTCACCCAACCACAGTGTGGTTCAACTGCAGCTGAAAAGAGACAAGGACCAAATCCGTCTCCTACACAACAAAACAACACTGTAGCCTTTTCAGTGTGACTGCCCACAAGGAAAGGCCCTTTTCTGTCCATGGCGGACACAGCTTCTATCTATCTATCCACTCCCCACAGATGTTGACACTGTTTGTTGCGGGTTAAGATGCCCTCTAAAGACCATTGTTTCCCTTGTATCTTCTCTGTTATTGAGTTTTTCCTCTCTTTCTAGGCGACTGCCGGAGGTAGAGAGGGAGAAAAGCAGTGAAAGACTGTCGGATGGGAGTCGGCGCTCCAGGGGGCCTTTCTGCCCAGAGAGACCCCGGCAAAGGGCTTCATTGTGGGTAGCAGCAGGCAGCCACTGAGGGCTGTATGCTGGAAGTATTGTGTTGCTGGATAGACCCGAGTTCCTCTCCAGAACAGGGTCAGAGGTTATCCCCCCTATGGGCTGCTCCATACCTGCCCTACCCTGTCTCCCCCTTCCATACTCACAGGCCCGCAGACACAGGCCCAAACAATGGAAACCAGTCATCACGCTACTAAGGAGACCCTTAAGATTGAGAGGTAGCAGAGCAGAAAGACCAATTCAGTACACTCTCCACTTGTCGATGAATAGCTAATTCAATTAATGAGCCCATGAGAGGGAACAACAAGCGACCAGGTCATTGGCTCCTCTCTGTTATTTACAAGGCCACATCTCAGCACTTAAGCAAGATTAAAATCTTATCATGGTTTCAAAACAAAAACCTTTTGATTGCATCTCAACTATCAGCTTTGTTGATGCAGGTGAGACTCATAAAGGTGATGTGTACAAGTGATTGTGTGTTAGTGCGTACATAAATATGCAAGTAAGTATGCTTGTGGAGAGCCCGATGAGCCAGATATTGCCCGTATCTCCATATTTTGAAATCCCTGTTGATTCAGGGAATGCTTGCTCTTATGCCTCAGTGTTCTGTCAGCACATCAAGGTCAGACATCCAGTACTGTCTGTCAACTAAAATATGGAATATGATATTTCACCTCCCAAAAGTCTACTTGTTATCTTGTTTTTTACATTTGTGTCTGGGTGTTAATGCAATCCCAAACTGGGTTTGGAAATTTCTGTAGTGGATTTTAAATCCTAAATTCTCCCTAGGAGTGAGTGAGAGCGTGAATGATTGTTTGTCCCTATCTGTGTTGGCTCTGCGATGGACTGGTGATCTGTCCAGGGTGTACTCTGCCTCTCACCTGCTAAATGAGGTTCCATGGGTGATGGACCACCTGTAAGGTGCCATCTTAATGGGGGAAAGTGTTACATTCTGTTAAAGCTAATTCTCTTTGGTGGTACTTTCTGATTTATTGTGGTGCTTCCTGTCTCTAGTTTTAGTTGATTTAGCCTTTTTGGGTTCTGTTTTTGTTTTTGTTGTTGTTTTGCTTTTCATTTTATATTATTAATAAACAAAACTTATCAATCTCATCACTGGTCTGGTGTCCGTTGTTATGTTCCATACTTAAGCCAGCAGTAACACTGGGTTAGACTATAGCTACCCTTCATTAGACAAAGCAATATAGATAATGGATGGATGGATTTGAAATAACTTTGTAAACCAGTCCTTGTGTGCTTCTCTTGAGAGAGGTTGGTTCTTGTGAAATATCTAGTAAAAACTAGAACAGTGGATTTTACCACCTGTGGGTGATTTTTTTATGGTTCCCTAGAACAGTGATTTTGTAAAGTTAAACTCCCCCTTCAAGCAGACCTCAGCCGCTTTCTGTCCAGTCTGCTCTGCTTTTTGAGCTTTGGCTCAACACTGCAGAAGCTTCACCATAGACATGTCTATACGTAAGCATGTGTGGGCGTGTGTGTCTGGATGCTGTGTACTGGGGGGAAGCATGGTTTGGCCCTTGCAGCCCTTTGGTTAAATTCTGAGTGTGAAATTACTGTTATTACAGATAAAGCAAAATCCTGTCTTCTACATAACTGGGTGATGAGATTAAACTTTTATAACAAGTCATGTCGCTGTAGAAAACCATATTTAAGTTATTCATTCAAATTCCCTTATCATTTGTTATGACATTTAAGGGATTCAGGGAAGCTGGAAAACTAATACAGCTAAAGTTTGCATAGAGAAAGTCATTCAGCTATACACTACTGTTTTTACACAGCACTGAGACTGATATTTAGTTTTTATGAATAGATGTATATTCATTATGTATTCTAATGTTCTACACATTGTTTTTGTTTCTGCACTATTGACAATGACAAAACAATTTCCTGCAAAAGATTAAAAAGGTAAAAAAAATAAATAAAATAAAAGTTTATGACAAGGAAGATTGGTGCTTGTAGTCTTCAGTGTTTAGTGCTGTCAGTATTGATGTATGAGTGTGAAGAGGCATCTCTGACCCCAGATTAACAGTACATTAACCCACTCTCTAGGCAAGGCCAGCACTGCTCCTAAAACCTGACCCCTGTCCCCTGACACCACCACAGGGGGCCGCATTCACCACTCTCCCTTTTAAACTCTGCAAGATGCCACATTGAATTTCCTCAGCACTTTTGTGTGCAGCCCTAAATTATGTGCATTCTGAACCCCCTTTGTTCCATGCTAACTTCCAGGGCAAATCCAGAGCTGCAGGACTTGAGTGTCCAGTCTGGATGTCATCCCGAAGGGGAACTCAAGCAGGTAGCCTTCATGACTGCTTTCCTCTAGTGTCCTGCTGCTAGAAATTAGTTGTCCCCCTCTGGGTCTCTCTATGGGAGTGTCAAGCATGGGGCCCCTGATGGGAGATTTGTTGATATGATAACTCGATTAGGCTTCAGCATGGATGACATTTTGGCAGAACCAGTCAGCAGCACCCAGGGAGGCACTGCCTCATCTCCTTAACCTCTCCTCAGGAGGCACCAATTAGCTGTAGTAATTGGTGAATTAGCAGCGTTGTTGCATGTTTTTCCTATTTCCTTTCACTTCTGTGCGTTGTTAGCAGACTTGAAGCCAAGCAGCTGTAGATTTGTGCAATTGGCAGCATCTACGGTCAAAGGTTCTCCCTCAGTAAATTATTTTTCCTGTGTTTCATGAAACTATTTCACCCACTATGAAAACAAGAAGTGACCCGCAAAATATTGTTCTGCAAACAGGTTGGTTGGCCATGGTCACTGCCTTTTCTTATTTCTCTCTGTTGCTTTTCTTTATGTGGCTCCGTGCTTGGAGTTCAGAAGAGATAATTCAATTAATGCGGCCAAGGCCTGCAGTTCAAAACCTGGCTTTTTCATCAGAGAGATTTGCATTATAAAACTCCACCACACAGCTGAAGGCCCTCTGGTGTTTTATCCTTTAAAAACCTTAAGATTGCAAAATTTTCAAACAAGGCTGTTACCTTGACAACAAGATGTTGTCCCAGCATTCTCATGGAAATGTTTAATAACTGCACTGCACAATGTCAGCTCGGCACAAAACAGTTTGTTTGTAGGACTTTAGATTTGTTTTCTTTAAAGTTTGGTCCCTGAAATCAGAGGGACAGCTGACAGAAGATGACTTGTGGAAACACAGAGATGGTTTCTCATGTATGCAGCTGATTAAATTTGACATTTTGCTGAAGAAAGATAGCAGACTGTTAAATGAAAGCTACCATAGCTTTGTTTTCTTGCTATGTTACCAAACAGCAATCAGAGATAATTACAGTTTGTTTAAAGTTTTCAGTGTATTCAGCAAAGTTACTTTCACTCAAGAGTCTATGTTCTTATCTTCATGGTTAGTCTGGTTAAATTAAACTCTGAATACAGTTTGGAAATAGACTGACATTTACATTGACATTATTAAGTTTGACAGAAGATGATGTTAACTAATCATAACGTAAATCTTGTAAAGCTCTTATGTGCAGTTATTTCTGCCTTTTTTTTTTTTTTTTTTGCAGCTGCCTTGCAATCAGGCTTTTCCAGACTCTGAAGTTATCTCACATCATTCTCCACTTGGGTCTGTGGAGCTTGTTGTCCCTGGTGACCCCTGCCCTTTCACGCATTGTGGATTTAGTCTGACGTATTCAAGGTGTAACCATCTGTGCCTCAACCTCCGACCCCTTGTTTCTCCACAGACTAGTAGTCTGTGTCCAGACCCACTGGGCTGGAAAAGTTGCTTACAGTGGACTGTTTGTTTGGCATTGTAAATGTCTTAGTGCAGGAGAGAGGTTGGACAGACAAGTAGCAGGACTCCTGGAGGACATTTGTGCTTTCTTGTTTTCTTGTTCTTTCTTTTTGTTTAACATTGCTGCGCAGAGCTGATGTTCTTCAACTACAGCTTAACTGTTAACACAATGACCTTTGGCACTGTATAAACAACCGCTGTTTAAATAGATAGATAGATAGATAGATAGATAGATAGATAGATAGATAGATAGATAGATAGATAGATAGATAGATAGATAGATAGATAGATAGATAGATAGATAGATAGATAGACAGACAGACAGACAGACAGACAGACAGATAGATAGATAGATAGATAGATAGATAGATAGATAAACTTTATTGTTTTTGTTTGTTTTTTTAGAAAATATTTGCTCATTAACTTTGTTGGGGCAGTCATATTTGTTACTATGTAACATTATAAGATGGGGACAAAGATTTGACTGTACATCAACTGATGGAGATTTCCTGTGTAGATTTAAGTAATGGATAATGCCTAAACATTTAGTTGTTATGGTTGAAGGAAAAGTGGCAAGGGATTCTGTGCAATCCATAGGTAATACTGACCCACAGTCAGTAAAGCTTAGACTGTGCAAGTGTGTGTGTGTGTGTGTGTGTGTGTGTGTGTGTGTGTGTGTGTGTGTGTGTGTGTGTGTGTGTGTGTGTGTGTGTGTGTGTGTGTGTGTGCACCTCTGACTGGCATTTTCAAGAGGCCCAAAGTGTCCCAGGTGACATAATACATGTGCACTTGACATAGATAATCCTGCAGCAGAATTTTGAGCAGCTTTACTGCTAACAACCATTTACATACTTAAAGTTCCCCCAAACAGCAACAGCATCAGCCTGCAGACATGTCAGTAACACTTGAGGTAGCCCATAAAATTGAGAAACATCTTTTGAAGGGGAATCAGTGACGTCTGTGTGGTATGAATCCAGTCTTACTATCAGTGTACAAATCAACAGCTTAATCAGCCAAAGCTTGTCCCAAAGCCTTAGCAGATGGTGCTGCGGTGTCCTCACACCCACCCAGGACGTTCTCTGAGAGTTATGTGTCATGCTGTAGTAATGACACCACAAACTAGATGAGCTGGCCCAAACATTGAGTGTGTGTCCATTTAACTCATATTCATGATCTGTCCTCTCAGAAGAACCAGTTTTTTTATTTATTTTTTTTTTAAATTTTTATTCTTGCAAACGCTTATACACACACACATACACACACACACACACACACACACACACACACACACACACACACACACACACACACACACACGCACATGTTTTTGACATACCGTAAGTAGAGAAATTCTACCATCTAGTGGGTAAAGCGCATGCTAAAATATTATAAACTTCAATATTTTTGACAGCACAAGTTACAAACTTCAAGCTGCATTTTTAGTTTAAAATTTGATTAAATGATTGAATTAACATAAAAGAGTGAAAGTCTGGGCAGTAAAACCTGCTTTGGAAAAAACAGCAGTGTACAGGAAATATACAAAGAAAGTGGAATTACAGTTGTTGTTGTTGTTGTTGTTGTTACAGTAAAACTGTGCATCAACCAGTTTACCTTAACATTGTGGAACAGAAGGAAAAGTTTGTCTTCTGATTTGCATTCATGCTAATTAAATGCAAACCTTTGTATGACTGGTGATCATATCAAGGTAATAATTTCAGTGCAAAAATGTTCTTCTTTGGCCCTTGCAAACTTCTTTTAAAGCTATGAGGTGTGTTTTGAGTAATTATCTAGCTGAATTATGTTCCTTTTCCTGCAAAGACGCAAACCAGTGGGTGTGGCATGCCTCTGAAGAATGAATTTGCACATCTTGATGTTCTGTGGTATGATTCTCTCTTGTCCGTTTGTTGCTATAGGACTTCATTCATTCATTCGTTACCTGTGTGTGTTGTCCATTAAGGGTTTGGGAAGCTGGAGGAAGAGGCAGGGTACACCCTGGACAGGTCACCAGTCCATTGCAGTGCTCCAAGACTTTCTTCCAGTTATTCACTGTAAAATGCTGGCATGTCTTAACTAATCCAATGTGTTTTGCCTTTCTTCCCCTCTTGAAAAGTAGTTTAGAGCTGGTTTTCATCCTCTGAGACCCCTGCAAGACATAATTCTTTTGACATGGCATTTGCTGGTTAGGACTTTACATTATTTATTTAGAGAATTCTCTGCCTGTAATGTTTTCAAGCTGAGAAGTTATATTTTTACTGTTTATTGATTGTCTGATGTGGTTCATCCATTTTCAAAAAAATATATTTATGTGTCTCCTGTAATATCTTTTTAGAAACCTCTGGTTAAACCTCACTTTGCTGCTGGGAAATCCTCTCTTTACTCGAATTTAATAATTTGACATCTGACACTTTCATTTAGTCCTGATGTCACACACCTGTCACACTTCCTCATTTAAACTTTTTATGTCCAACATTTTCCCCAAACATGTCTTTTATAATTACATACAACTGAGCACTGAAATAAAATCTTGTCACTTAGATTTTAGAAGGTTTATTCATGTGAGGTAATTTGCTAAGCAACACTTTAAACAGTGCTTGGATTTTATCATTTGGTTCCTAGGAATTATTTGCTACATTATTCAACAGTGCCCTCTTGAGGAGGTACCTTATAATTACATGCATTTTTATGGATTAATCCAGGGGTCTTCAACCTGTGTCTCTGGAGCCACAAGTTGCTCTCTGGACCTTCCACTTTGGCTCCTAATACATGGCTAAAATGCTAAAGAACTAACTAATGCTTTTACATATAAATATAATAACAAATGCAGGTTTTCAGCAAATTTTCAGTTTGTTTTTATAGAATAATTGCACGGAATTTGAACATCATGAAACTAAAATTACCAGCAATATTTTTTATCTATTTTTCTTGTCTTTAGGTTGGAAACTGTGGGCTTTTTTTTTTAACAGAATTTTCCACAAATATCTACATCCTATAGAAGAAAGTCTGTCTATTCTCTTTTTGCAAAAGTTTTATGTTTTTCTTTATTTTAAAACCTAGAAATAGAAATAAAAATTTGGTTATTCAAAAATGACGGCAAATATTCTATAGTAGATATTTATCAAAAATGATAAGTTTTCTTTTTTCAAAAGGTCTCATAACATTGGCGGCTCTAAACAAGTTTCATTTAGATGGGCTGAGAGAAAACGGCTCTTTGGATTGTAAAGGTTGCAGATTCCTGAATTAATCAAATCTGCCTTTCCTTTAGTTAATCCATTTAGTTTGCTGAGTATTTTTGAGCTTTTGTGAGATGAGAGGCAAATATCTACTATTCTGTTCATTTCTAAACTATACCTACAACATTTCAGAGGTGAGCAGTAGGAATCTTATTCTGTGCCAACAATAGTGTTTCATTTCTTAAAACATAGCCCCTTCCTTACATGACATCCTCATATCTACTGATAAGAATTACACTTATTCAAATGTTCGAAATCAAGAAAAACAATTGTTAAAATGCTTAGATTTACTCTCATTCAACGTTTGAAAAGATACATTCAAAGACATATTTCAAAGGACTAAAACTAAAGAAACAGTTCTCAGTTTTTAACTTCAGTACTAAACCTCATTTCCACACACAAATATACACACAATGCAAAAGATCAGTAATGGAATAAGTTTTCTCATCAACTGTGTTTAGTTTGGTTTTGAAATGCACGTTCTCTGCTTGATTGGATTCATTTTCTGCTATTTAATTCTTCTACTTTTCTACATTTTGGACTCTAGTACTTTATTTGTAGTCCACAACTGTAGGTTACACAGTAAAATTAAAATGTGCCCCACAACAACAGCAAAACCAGTGATGGACTCTTACAGTGTCACTTTTTATTGGTTTTCTGTTGTTTAAAGAAATGTGTTTTGATTATAGTTATATAAGGGAAATGGTCTTAAAGTTTGACTTCAGTTTTAATTTAATGGTATACACATCTGCTTTGAACGAGGGGTTTATTAATTATAGCACTTCTTTTTTTTTCTTTTTTTTTTTTAAACAGGTCCAGTCCAGCTTCATAGCAAGTAGAATGATAGTCTGGCTGCTGTGTTGGGCCAAACAAGTTTGCTTTGCCAAGGGGAGGCTTATGGGTATAAGGCTCCTCTTGGTAGCCACTCATTTATTTATTTACTTTAAATCATGGAATCTATGTAATCTTGCTGGACCTGACCGGAGGGGACAGAAGAAGAAGGAAGACAGCAAAAAGAAGCAAAAAGGGAAAGCAGAAAAACGAAAGAGGAGACAAGAACACCACAGACAGAAGGCAACGACCCTTCAATCCACACTATCACCAGACAACAAACTGCTACACTTGTACATAAACACACCAGAAAATTTCCTACGGCTTTTTATAGAAAAACAGAGCTGCCAGTGATTAAGAGTTCTTAAATAATAACCAAATCAAAAAGACATATCACAAAAGTAGTACAACAATGACCAGATACAAACTCACAGAAAAAAAAGAAAAAGTATCTCTTAGTGTATAAACCCACTGGACAACTCAGTGACTGTGTCAGCATGCAGAGGATGGGGAGCAGGGAGTGATCAGTGATGAGGAGTGATGAGTGAGATCATGCAAATGCATGCACGCCTCTACAGAGGCTAGAGGCAGACCAGGGCAGCCCAGAGACCCGGGCCATCAGCAGCAACCCCACAGCACAAACCCAAGCTACCCCACCCTGAAGGTCCCAGTGGGCCAAAATCAGCAGCCGCCGGCCCTGCCAGGGACCAGCCATCCAGGGCAGCCCGAGCGAAGGGTCCAGGGGCCCAGGAGCCTGGGGACAATCCAAGCAGCTGTTTAATAAAATGCAGCTGGTCTGGTTTGATCAGGTGATTGACTTAACTGTTGTTGAATAAGCCACTTTCTTTATTTCAAAAACATGTGGGTTGATTTCAGTTTTCAGTTTTAATTGTACTCTGAACCTGAATCTTTGAGGACATTATATCCCTTTAAACTGCAGGATTCATCCATCTGTTAGTCGCCCACATCATGAATCTAAAAAATTTGATGGCAAACTTTACAACATAAACAGACCTGGACAAAAAGATAACAGAGGTGAATGATTGCAGATTCCTTGCAACATAAAGAAAATTTAATGAATTCACAACTGTCATTTGGCAAAAATTGAGCTAATTTTGATGCAAAAATTTCAGCTATGAACACTAAATAAAAAAGTTTTCACTATTCAGGAACAATACTTGTCCACAGCTCAGCATATATGAGAGCAGCCCAAACCTGTCTGAAATGTTACACCCATTGTTCTCAGGCTGGTCTATTATGTACTGTTTAAAATTGTGTCGTTATAATTTTTCTTCCCAGGATCACCTTTCTAGTCCTTCATTTGCTTTTGTGCTCACTATGACCAACAGCAAGTTTTGTCTTGGGACTCTGCAGAGAGGACTGCTTTTCCTGCTTTTTGCAGTTGTGTTTGTTGGTAAGTTACAATTTCAAATCAACAATCATTTTTAAGACATGTAATATGATGCAGCCTTATCAGAAGTGTGTTTGAGCAAAACACTGACAGGGCAAGAAAACAATGGTCTGTTTCTAAAAGGCATTCAGTTGAAAGGACACGTTTAACTTTTTGTTTGTTTTTAAGAAAACAGCAATATTGGTTAGAGCAAAGATTCTGGTACCCAGTTAGTCAGTACAACCTCCAGTTTGTATGAAACCCCCTAAAGAGTTTTTGTAGTTCTTGGATTGATTATTTTTGTTAATTCAACCTAAAAACAACTTCTGTGATTTTGCATCTGTTGTTATTTAAAGACTATACATAATCTTTGAACAACAGAAATATTTGATGATGTATAACTCAACTCACCTAAAATTTATTTATCAAGCCCTTTAAAACAAGCACTATTGAAACAAAGTGCTTTACATAAATGGACAAAGCAACACAGAAAATACAATAATCAACAGGGAAATAAATAATATAACAAAATATAATAAAATAGTTGTTCATTTTTTTAAAAAGTTTAAAAACAATAAACAATTTTAAAAGAATAAACAGATTAAAAACAAATAAAACCAATAAATAAAACAAACCACAGCACACTAAAACAGGAACAGAGTCTCATGCTGGGCTGAAAGCCAAAGAATAAAAATGGGTTTTAAGATGCGTTTTAAAAATGGACAATGAGGAAGCTTGTCTAGGGAGAGCTCATTCCACAGTTACTTATAAAAATAATAAGTTACTTAAAAAATGAAGGACCAATTACCTGAAAAATAATTTTACATCACCAGGAGGTTAAGTATCTTCATGTTTTTCTTCTGTTGATGCTTTTCTTTTTCTCATTTATTGTATGAAAATGAAAATTGTTCATCTTTCCATCAGGTCGTTTCCAGTTTGCAGTTATCGGAAATGGTAATAATGTCATTTAAAAATAAACCATGTGTTTCAGGTTCCAGGAAAGAAGATGAGCCATGGAGCAAATCTGCCCCCAGGTCATCAGATCAACTGTCCTTCACCACAGGTTATCAGTGTTTCTCATCACCTGTCTAAAGTTAATATTAGGGCGCAGCAATCACACGTTCAGCACAGTTTAATCTGGGTTAAAATTGAATGATCGCAAGTAAATGACCTTTCTTCTTTGTGTTGTGTCCACAGAAATGCTGGCGCCACCGCAGATTCCACATGACTCCAATGTGACAGCATATAACACCCAGAGAACAAGAAGAAGCTCTGTGTTGACTTCCACTAACATTATAAACTCTGTAAAGATCCTGACTCCTTCTCACCTCTCCTCTCTCAGAGATCTGATGTCAGACAAGAAAATCACAGGTTGTGAAACTGCACCACACCCACAGACTCAGCTCACTGCCTCACAATTAAAAAATAAACAATACATATCTATTCCAAACTGAGCTGGAGCTGCTATATTTTTACTATTTCCACATGCACATCATAACTCAACTTTTATATTTTATACAAAGTGATGGTAAGTAAAGGATTTTTAAAAAAAAAAAAAAAAAAAAAGAACTGCTGATGGGAAAATTTTGAGTAATTTTTGAGTTTTTTGTGTCAGGCCTGATTCTGTGGTCAGGTACAATCTTTAACCACAAGATGGCAGCAAAATTTTAGAATTCCAGCTTCTCTTTTAGGATGAGCAATGAGAGTACCTAAATTTGTGTCAGAGGTTGAAAATTTTTCGGCTTCTGACACAATGAAATTACTCTGTACCCGAGCAATATAGGGATTTTATTGGACTGCTCTTTCTCAGAGTAAATGATTTTGTAGTAACAGAGTAACTGATTAAGGATGACAAGAATTAATAGCTATGATATTTTCTGATATTCTAAAACTGATTTCTTTTTTAGTTCATTTAGGTCTCCATGTTTCTGTCAGTGGTCCAAGTGAGCTTATTGATCCTCAGCACCTCCTTTTGCTCAACAAAGAGGTCAGTGTGTTGACAGAGAACTCGCAAGCAATATGTAACACTTGTTAGAAATATAAAGCCCCACAATAGGAAACTATCAACCCCTACTTTGTAAAATACACATTATTTGCATGCATTGGACTTTATATTGATACAGTTAAATTGTGTCATAAAGATTATGTAAGAGCCTGAAATGTTTTTGAATAACGACTCAAGCACCGCCCAACTAATCAATGCTCAACCAGTCTAAAGGTCAATGGTTGGAACCTCTCTATTGGACTTGGACAGACTTTACTGTTTATCATTAATTTATTAGTCAACATGACAAAACACACACAAAGAGACTTAGCAGTAGAGATAGTTTAAGCTAGATTTCAGTAAAAGACCTAGGTGACATTTCAGACTCACAACACCTTTTAATTACCGATCTAGCATGAGTGGATTAAAGGATTAAGAGTCTGGAAGAACTCTGCAGACTTTTGAAGTAGGGGGTTTCAGGGTGAAAGTCTTTTGATTGTATAGTGAAGTGAGTTTGCACATGATCACAATGTCTTCCTGTCTTTGTTTCTTCCTTCTGTTTCTTTTTTTCCCCCCGAGAAGTCAGAAATTTACAACACTGGAGAGAAGTCCGGACTATTTTCCATGCGAATAGTGGGAATAAAGAAAGTGACCTGAGATTCCATCATCTACCTGAGAAAATACAATTTTTTTTGTTTTGTTTTGTTTTAATAAGATATTCATGTACACATAACTGTAAATTTTCTTCTTTTAGTCTATATGTTGTTATGTGATATACTTAAAGAATGAATTATGTCACTATATATTTTTTTTTCTTTGTGTTTAGTTATCTATTAAAGATTAACTTCATCAACTAAGAACAACTTGTGTTATAAACCCTTATTGACTATTAGACCCGCCCACTTAATACATCGCCCAATAGAAACACGCGGAAAGCCTCACTCTCACTCTCCCTATTGGTGTTGCTGTTGACCGTGGGGAAGTTTCTCCTCATTCACACAGAACCCCAGGTTGTAATTGAAACGGCCTTAATTGCGCGAGAATGGCGGAGTCGGAGACGCTACCCGTAGAGGAAAGGGAATTTCAAACGGTTGTTGCTCATATCGGGGGTAAAGAGAGGATTTATCTGGTTAGTGATGCCTGCAAAAGTAATGGCGTAGACGCGGGTGACGCTGGGATATTGCAGGAGTTCGTGGGAGACATGTTTCACAACGACAACCCTGCGATCAGTAAAGACCAGCTCCGTTGCTCTCCTCAAAGTGATACAATGTGTGAAAGTCCTTGCAAATCAGACACTGGAAAATGCAATGAAATTCCTTTGACAAAAGCGACCAGTGACTTGAGGTTGGAAGTGGACAGAGGGAAGGAGCAACGGCCAACGAGCAACAATCAGAGAACAGCCACGAGGAGGGTTAATATTTACAGCACGAAGCGAGCGATAGACTCTCCGGTCATTATATTCATCTTCAGACAGACATTTATCAGTAAAGTTCCAAACCAGGTGTGCTTAAAAGAAATCTTAAAGGACGTAAAGGCGCGCACGAAATGTGCGTCTATCACTCTACCAGCTCTGATTGGATTAATACGCACCACGCAGGAGAGCGACGAAACACGTCAGTGTGCGCAAGTCCTGGAAAGTGAGATGCGCGCGGTGTTCCACAAACATTCACCAGAGACGATATGGGTCGGCTGTTTCATCCCGAAGACAGAGGCCTCAGTGCTCAACATCAAGAAAAATGCTTGCAAAGTTGTTTGCGCATCTCAAACAGCAGGTGTTACAATGAATTAGTTTCATTTCCACGAGCAAAACGTATTGCAGTTCATGCAGTTTGGAAGTAAAACATGAAATTAGCTTTTTTTTTGCCCACTCATGCACGTCTATTGAACACGTTTATTAACAGGAAGTTATAGTCCTTGTAGATCAAATCGTAATGGAAATAATGCCTATTGTAGGCGTCTGATTAAAAATTCTTGCTACTATAGAGCATATAGAGTATAAAAGTAACGTGCCTGGTAATGATCTGTTGTGCACTCAAGTTTGTGATATTCACAAGACCACATATTTTCTTTTTTTTTCATCCCCCAGAAATGCCCTGGGAACAAAAGAGTCTTTCATGAGGCGCTTCACGAGTTTCATCAAGGGCTTAGAAAAGCTGCCAAATTGTTAAATGCTTGTTATTGCCTTTCAGATAATACCAGGGATAGAGGGGACCAGTATTTGTGGTCATTTCATATCATTTTGGTCATATCATTTGTGGCCAGACCAACAACAAATCTTCAAACTGCAAACAAAAAGGTAGCAGCAACCCCCTGCAAAGTTCATTCTGACAGGGCTGGACACAAGCATTTCCTTTCCCATAAGAGATTTCCTTTTAACTATTGTCTTTTACTTCCTTCCCTCTTTTCTTTCACTCTTGTTTTATTTTTTATTTAATTTTTTTCGCCCATTTACATCAGCCGATAATATTAAGGATTGTGTTGGGACAAAAGATATATACAAAAGTAAATGGAGTCACTTTTCACGTCTTTTTGGATTACATGTCATAAAGTGATGTAAGATTTATATCAGAGAAGCAAAAGGAAATATAAATTCACTTATACCTGTTGTTAGCCTTGTCAAATGAAAATGTTTTGGAAATCACACAGTGTAAAGAAAGATATAAAACAAATAGGCAATATTAGGCAGATAGGAATACAAAATAACTTCTTAATAGCTTAATCCAAATTACATCAAATTTTTGATTATGTATTAACTTAAACTTAGTCCAAGTTTTAAACTTGTTTTATGTTTTTTAATTATTTCAGGTGATGCTGGAAGTGCCGAGGAAGGGATCCCTCTGAAAACCAGCATCTTGGCCTCTTAGCTTCATGTAAACGAATAACCTGATTGAATAGACTTCCCCTGCTGGGACATGTGGCCAGCTGCAGGTCTATTACTGTAGACATCCATATTATCACTGTGAAATGGCCTCATGGTGTAATAGAGCCTTACTACATATTACATTACTATTTGGTGCTCCAAATCCCTACACTGAGTCAAGATTGTTTCTGTCCTGAATGTTGCTGCTTTACGCATTGTCCTGAACAGTGCTTGTGTCCGTGTAGCGATTAATTTAACACCACAGTTCATGTTTTTTACTTTGGACAGAACCAGTCAATTACACAAGTGGAAAAAAGGGCAACTGAAGATCTCCTAACGCACTGTATACCTGCTGCTTGATGCTAATTTGAGTGTGCATTTAATGTGAGAGTATATCAATGAAAGATCATATTAACTGACAGTAAAGGCCTTAACCGAACTAAGATTTATTACTGCAACTGAGTGAAAAGCGTCTACTTAATGTCAAAAGTCTCATTTAAAGACTTACAAAATGTTTGCTTCATATAGTTGAATGGTTTGCAATTGCCACTTTTATTTAGTTGAAATACCTGAAACCAGATGTTCTGCTTTAGAGTAGTCTACCTGTTGTACAGAAAACTGGAACACCAAATCATAAGTGGTGTTTTCCCACATTTTTCAAGAAATGTGACTTTTTATTATATATGTTTTTTCTTTCATTAAATATCAGTCTGTCTTAGATGAGGACTGATGAGATATTTGCCACAGGCATGTAACACACAGTTGTTACTTTTGAAGTATTTATGTAGGTTGTTGTTCTGTCCATTTTTATCAATAAACACATTTGAACTCGAGTCAGTGTGTGTGGCTTCATTAAAAAACGAAATAAAAAAATCGAAAATCTTATTGGTATTTGGTCAGAAAAATAAAACATAAATCTGAAAAAAATCAAATGGCAGTTGGTATGCATTTAACTTCATCCACCGTCACAGGTTGACGGCTGCAAAAATGCCTGCCAATTATTTGTTCGAATAATTTATTTTAAATTAGAATTAAATTTCTTAAAATCATTAATACAGGTAATAATTGTTTAGCTGTTAAGTTTAGAACGAATAAAATATTTATATTAAATATTGTATAAAATTATATCTTTTTGAGCAGGCATAAAACAAGTCAGTCAACTTGAGGGTCCTCGTGAAAGGGGCTTGCGGTGTGAACAAAAAGAAGTTAGCAGCGGCTCCGTCTGGTTCGATTGCTGAAAATTTACTACAAATACCGCAATATTTTAATTAGTATTCCACAGAAACCCTACATAATTTCTCCGTAAAGTCAGGACTGTAGGCTTAGGAGAGATTTGAAAACAAAACATGATAACATCAGCTGGTAAGTCATTCAAAGTGTCTATTTTGGTAGCCGTAACTTTAGCTAGCTGCCATTGATTTAGCTGAGTCACAGAGTGGTGGTTTGTAGAGTTTAGCTGTTGCCAGTCAGCCGTTGACAGGAGACACGATATCTACCGTGTTTACAAATTGAATTTACTTTAATTCAGTTAATGTTATAGTTTAATTATAAACTATAAACGATTAGGATGTTGGAGGCTAAAGTAACCTGAGGTGGTAACGGTCCCACATTAGCTACTAATCAATGCTCTGTAGATGACTTAGCTTGACTTAGCTATGATTGAAATAAAAACACTGAGCTCCCTCCTCGTTTTGGAAGTATTTACCATAAATGTGCGTGTTTGAAATAAGATGACCCATCTGCTGCTGTCAGTTTAAGATGATTAAACTATTGTTTAAACACTGATCTGCGTTTATTACTATGAAATGTAATGTTCTGATTTGTTTTTATTTTGGGGATCGACTGTCATTTGTAAGTGCATTATTATAATCTCAGTGTTCAAATAAAGTAGATAAACTTACAATTGCAAACACCTGACATCAGCATTTAAGTCGGTATGTTTCTTTTACTAAATGACCAGTTAAGAACAAGGGGAAACGGTCGCAGGTTTCAGTAATTAGTTATTTTACTCTTCCTGTTAAGTGTAATTTATGTCTTCTATCTTTGTACATTTCAATGTATTTGATAATGTATTTCAATATATTTGATAAAGTGAAAGTTAAAGTGTCCATCTTATAGTTTGAATGCATCTCCTACTATAAATTTCATTGCTTTAAAACAGTCACCACTAGTGAAAAAAATAAAAACAAATTTGTGCCATATGTTAGGTTTGTGAGATTCCCCAGAAATATAGTTGTTTGTTCCTGTCATAGTTTATATCAGAATTTTGAAAAATCTGATTGTTCTCTCTCTCTCTCTCTCTCTCTCTCTCTCTCTCTCTCTCTCTCTCTCTCTTTAGCTGGTATCATTTCACTCCTTGATGAAGAGGAGCCACAGCTCAAGGTATGAAGTGGTTGCAGAATAGTGGAGCAGATTTAGCTGGAAATGTGTTTTCCCTTAAATGCAAAAATCCGACAACTTTTAGAACAGTGGTTTTTCATATCTTTTATAATGAGCGCCAATGTTAAATACTTGGGAATCCATGAGATACCCAAAGTTAATTCTTTAAACAAAACTTTAACTACTTAAGAGATTGTCCTTGACTTCTCTACAGATTTGCATGGTTTTTCGCTTTGCACAAAAAATGAGTCATATCAGAGGAAGTAAAGTACCCCATAGATTTTTGTGAATGTTTGTGTTGAATAATCTGACCTGCAGTGCATTACAGAACCAAAAAACAAAAGAACAAGATACTGTCATCCCTTCTTTACTTGCATATCAGTGTTCAAATTTTGCTATCGTCTTTAGTCCACTCTTTATAGGACTAAGACCTGAGTAATGGCAATGCCAAAGTTGAATTGTAAAACTGACATCATCTTCAACATTGACCTGAAATAAAGGTGATAAATTAAGTTGTGGCCAATCTAAGTGTGCATTTTTGTCACAGTTACCATTTAATGGTTTAAATGTGTCCAAATAAATGTGTTACCAACATCTCTGCTTCATTTGCAGGAATTTGCTCTGCATAAACTAGACTCCATTGTGAATGACTTCTGGGCTGAAATTTCAGGATCTGTAGATAAAATGTAAGTATTGATGAGCTTGAAAACCACAGTCAAGATAGAAATACAGCATAAGACAGCAATAATAGAAAGCAATATTTCAGTTTTGAATATTTAATTTGATTCTTTTGTACGTGAGGGAAAAAAAATTGGTGATTGGCCTGCTTGCAAACTGGTTATATGATAGAATGTATGATAAAACATTTATTTCGATTCAACTGTTTAAATTCAGCTGTAACTAAAAAAATGCACCAGAGCGTTTATTTTATTCTTTTTACAGTCCTATGTAACCTGGTCTTGTCCTCTCACAGTGAGGTCCTGTATGAGGATGAGACTTTTCGGAGCAGAGAATTTGCTGCCCTGGTTGCCTCAAAGGTGTTTTACCACCTTGGAGCCTTTGAAGAATCTCTAAACTATGCTCTTGGTGCTGGAGATCTCTTTAGTGTTACAGATGACTCAGAATATGTGGAGACCATCATTGGTGAGTAATAACAGGGAATGCCGTTTATTTTTTATGCTGCTGTCTTGTAATCTTTAATAGTGTAAAGAAAGCAACACGATGTCACAATTAAATTACCTTAGGTTTTATTGTCAGAGAAAAACAATTGAATATATATATATATATATATACTAAAGAGGTAGATCAAAGAGTTTCGTTTTCTTTGCCTGTTGCAGCCAAATGCATCGACCACTACACCAAGCTGCGGGTAGAGAATGCTGAGCTGCCAGAGGATGAGGAAAAGAAAAGCATTGACCCTCGTCTCGAGGGCATCGTCAATAAGATGTTCCTGCGTTGCCTAGACGATCACAAGTACAAGCAGGCCATAGGCATCGCCCTGGAGACCAGGCGTCTTGACATCTTTGAAAAAACCATATTAGAATCGGTCAGCATCTTTTGTCTTTCACTAATGTGCCTAGTATTGGATTTGTTTTAAATATTCATTGCAAGTTAAATACCCCATTGAATAGCTCCTAGATCAGGGCTACTCAATTCAGTCTTACGAGTGCCGCAATCTAGCAGGTTTTCTTTCACGTATCCCTGCTTTCAACACTTTAATTTGATCTTACACCTGAATCAAATTATATGGATCCAACATCCTATTAAGTTCTGCACAATGACTTATTAATTTGACTCGGGTGTGTTGAAGCAGGGAAAGATGGAAAACTGCTGGATTGCAGCCCTCGTAGAACTGAATTGAGTAGCGCTGCCCTAGATCTTACAGGGGTTATCGTGATAGTTTGAGTTAATCACTCTGAATGAATAATACTTCAAATTTATTTTGGTGACATTGACTTCATTCAGACTGTATAAGATTAAATAATTTATGGCTGCTTTTGATTGTAGTGTTTTTTTTTTTTTTATTATTATTATTATTATTATTAACAGATTTGTCTCAATCTTGATATGTTTTTCCCCTTTTGTCTTTCCCAAACTTAGAATGATGTAAGTGGCCTCCTTGCTTACAGCCTGAAGGTTTGCATGTCCCTGATGCAGAACAAGAAGTTCCGTAATGAGGTGCTGCGGGTGCTGGTTAAACTGTACATGAACTTGGAGAAACCTGATTTCATCAATGTCTGTCAGGTAATCACTGCAACATGAAAACAATTTTGATGCATCACATTCCTAATAATAGTGGTTTTAATCCCATTCATGTACTCATATTTCTATAAGAGAAAAAAGGACAAAAACACAGATTTTTTTATGCAAGTAAGACAAATGTTGAACTGTCATTTGTTTGGGAAAATGATGCAACTTACCTGGTGCAAAAAATTGTTATGTTGGAGTTTTTAAGGTAAGGTAAAATGTGTCAGGTGTTTGCAGTTAAGTTGCTGCCCACCCGTAGTTTGCTAAGGTTCATGTAAACAAGTCACGAGGCTGTTGGAGGGGACAGACAAAACCAGAATACAACTGTTGGGTTTAAATGAGAAGTAAATGTCATTAAAAGGGAAAACATGAGGTGGTAGTCATGGACCGGTCACTTTCTGTCCTGGGTGACATTAAGCAAATATTTGACATACTAAAGAATGGATTTATAACAAAAAAATGCATAATTTGTATTGGCAAAGTCCTAACCTTATTCCAGGAGTTGTGTGAAGACCTTCAATAAGCTCACCATGTGAGGTGGTAGGATTCTTGAAAGAATCTTAAGAGAGTCAGTCCTTCCAGGCTCCAAACTAACCTTTTTATTTGAAGCACTGTTAAATTTTATATTGATTTCCTCTTGGTTGACTGGTTATTAATCAGTTAACTCAGCTCATCTAGGTTAATTTGAGTCATGCTCTTTGTGTGTTTTATGTTGGAGAACAGTTGCGAGTACTACTCTGTACCAGTCAAGGTTATTGTCTTAATTACACAGGATGTGATTTCATTAAACTGCCAGAGCCTAACACTCTTCCCTGGTTTTCTCTCCTTCCCATTGCAGTGCCTGATTTTTCTGGATGACCCACAGGCTGTGAGTGACATTCTGGAGAAGCTGGTGAAGGAAGATAACCTGTTAATGGCATACCAGATTTGCTTTGACCTGTATGAGAGTGCCAGCCAGCAGTTCCTCTCCTCTGTTATTCAGAACTTGCGCACTGTTGGAACACCTATCCCTGCAGTGCCTGGTTCTACAAATACAGGCACTGTTCCCACCCCAGAGAAAGACAGGTAAGAAGGGATGTAGAAAATAATGACATAACTAATGCCAAGGCTTAAGACCGATTCATGAATTTTTTTTACACTTTTTCAATTCATTTTTTACTGTAATTAGCTCTATTTTAAACTTTAGAAACTTGTGACTTTCTGTGAAGCTACAAATTACCAGTAAAGTAAAATTCCAAATATTTAAAACTTAAAGTAAAAGCCTTTTCTTTAAGTTGTCATTACCGTGTAGAGCTTTGATCTAACTTGAAAAAAGTAAACAATATAATGTGATGTAGTCAGCCTTACACCTTAGGTAAACATCTATTTTAAAAGGTACTGTATCAAAAAAACTTGAAAAGAATGTGAGTGAAATAAATGTATACTCATTACTAAATATTAAATAAATAAATGTCTAGTTTTAGCCCATTTTGGAGAATAATCGGTAGACCTGACGATATTAAGTAACTTCATTTTTACTTCAAATTAAATGATGCAGTTGCATGTGTGTGTATTATAGTGATGCAATGGAGACAGATGAAAAGGCTGGCAGCTCCCCTGCTGGAAAGCCAGCAGAAACGGTACGTCGTTTGAGCTTTTATACTGCAGCATTTTGCATTGCCAGTCAGTTTTTTAGTCTTTTCCAGTCTCTATTTGTTGTAATTGTTGTTTCCTCTCTGACTTCTTGTAGAAAGATGAGCCCAAAGACCAGAACACCAAGATGATCAAGATCCTTAGCGGAGAGATGGCCATTGAACTGCATCTGCAGTTTTTAATCCGAAATAACAACACAGATCTAATGATTCTCAAAAACACAAAGGTAGCAATGACATGAATACCTTAGAGAACAGAAATGAGTAAACAACCATTCATATGGTCAGATGGACAGCAGATTGCTGAATGTCACTCAATTTTTCTTAGATTTCTGAGCTTTCTTTTCTTTCTACTTTCTGTATGCTGCAGGATGCAGTCCGAAATTCAGTGTGCCACACAGCCACGGTCATAGCAAACTCTTTCATGCATACAGGAACCACAAGCGATCAGTTCCTCAGGTAACATTGCTGTCAGGATGGTTTATGATAAATATGCCTAAATAGCACAGGGGAATTGAGAAACGTTCATACTCAAAGTGACTAACCAAAGTTTTTCTTTGTTCTGGTAGAGAAAACTTAGAATGGCTTGCAAGAGCCACCAACTGGGCAAAATTCACAGCTACAGCAAGTCTTGGTGTCATCCATAAGGTAAAGTAATTTTACTCTATAACTAATACAAAACATATTTTTAAAGCTTTTTATTCTAGATGGTTTGAATGTAATATGGTGGTGTTTTTCAGGGGCATGAGAAAGAAGCGCTTCAGTTAATGGCCACTTACCTGCCCAAAGACACCTCCCCTGGCTCTGCCTACCAAGAAGGAGGAGGCCTATATGCTCTGGGACTTATTCATGCCAACCACGGCGGGGACATTATTGACTACCTGCTCAGTCAACTAAAAAATGCCAGCAATGATGTGAGTGGCTATAAACATTTCATGTGAAATACCTAGGCTGAGTTAAACTATTTTTATTATTTTGAATCCAACTGCTAGTTTAAGTTATGAAGCCAGTTTTTCCTTCTTTTTTTCTGATGGTGTGTTTTTTTTTTTTTATTATTGGTTCACAGATTGTGCGTCATGGTGGTGCCCTTGGTCTGGGGTTGGCTGCACTGGGCACAGCAAGACAAGATGTTTATGATCTACTCAAGTCAAACCTTTACCAAGATGATGCTGTCACTGGTAGGCCCCCAACTGATCTAAGAGCTTTTCCTAGTTTTAGCGTGGCTGTCTATTTTGTCATTGCTGTATTGCTTACAGACATTTCTTTTTACCAAAATGACAACTCCATTACATGTACTTCTACAAATGGGGTATGCTGATGATTTCATTTGAATTCCTAGGTGAAGCTGCAGGTTTGGCTCTGGGTCTGGTCATGCTGGGTTCCAAGGCAGCGCAAGCGATCGAGGACATGGTGGGCTATGCTCAGGAGACGCAACATGAGAAGATCTTGCGTGGCCTGGCTGTGGGAATTGCTCTGGTCATGTATGGGCGCATGGAGGAGGCGGATGCCCTCATTGAAAGCCTTTGCAGGGACAAGGTATGACTGAGAAGTCAGAGAGCCAATCACCATAAGGACAAAGTTGCTTTTTTTATGCAGTAAATGTTTATAAAATGAAATAAATAAAGCAAGCTTGATTAATCCCCTGAGAGAATTAAGTGGCAAGAGCATTAAAAGAATCTGTGAATCTTAAAAGACCGTCGTTTTTCATTAAGCTATTAAGCTTCCTGTTGCAGTGCAGATGTTTGATCTATTGGGTCCTCAGTAAACTCTTAGAATAGCTTGTTGTATTTATTTCATGTAACATGAGGCTCTTCCTCTTTAACCCGTGCCAGGATTGCATCTACAAGAGCTAGATTTGGGAAATGACTCAGACTATGTTGATCTTAGCTGTGTATCCAGACTTACAGGCTCAATGCTCTGCTTTCTTTCACTGTCTATGATAGGACCCCATCCTGCGCCGATCTGGTATGTACACTGTAGGAATGGCCTACTGTGGCTCCGGGAACAACAAGGCCATCCGACGCCTGCTACATGTCGCTGTGAGTGTTTCCTTTTGTCCCACTTTCACTAAGAGGAGAGCAGGTTTCTCACACTGATGTTAAAGCAAGTGCCAAGATCCAGGACTTTATGACCATTGGTGACCTTGTAATTAATGATGTTTATTTTAGTAATGTTGGATCTTGATTAAAAAGTGGAAGTAAAAGTAGCCTATGCATTTGCCAGTGGCTATCCCTTTATATTGCAGATGTGATTTGTTTGTTGTCCTGTAGGTGGCGCTGTATGCAAGCTGAATTTTAAAAAAGGGTCACATAGTTATGCTTATTCCTTTCACACAGAGATGAGGGGAACTACATTGTTAAAATTAATTAAAGTCTGTGCGTTAGCTAATTTTATATGACTTCTTTGCTTACCTTGATTAAGGTGAGTGATGTGAATGATGATGTCAGAAGAGCTGCTGTCGAGTCCATTGGCTTCATCTTGTTCAGGTAGGATCCAAACTTAATTCCATAAGCTGTGGACACCCTGTTACCAAGATTCACACAAGGCATTTCTCCTTTTAGTTTTGATGTCTTGGACATTTGTCAGAGATCGTAATAACATGCTGAGACTACTTAAGTACCACTATATTTGTGTCATGTGATCATTATGTCAAATAGACAAAAGCAAAAAAAAAAATTTTGTTTTGTTTGTTCTAACTGTGATGAGATGGTCTTTTAATTATCATCATTGCAAATTAATGTGCCTCCTAATGGCATTAGCTTTCCTGGCTGGCTCAGTTTTATGCAGGGGATAAAACAGGATGTTATATATTATAACTATAAATGTAGTGATAGGTGATGCATAAAGCACACTAAGATTTAATCAAGTTCCATATAAGAAGTAGAAGGCACA
Source organism: Melanotaenia boesemani (assembly GCF_017639745.1). Taxonomy (NCBI): domain Eukaryota; kingdom Metazoa; phylum Chordata; class Actinopteri; order Atheriniformes; family Melanotaeniidae; genus Melanotaenia; species Melanotaenia boesemani. The sequence continues at coordinate 15,702,345 of NC_055695.1, read as the reverse complement.
TCCTTGTGAGACCAATAATGAAATGCTTCTAACTGGATTTACTTTTTATTATTTGATATAAAGTAGGGTTGGGATTCAATTTTAAAAAATCTTATTAATTAGAGGTTTTGTAATTAATCTCAATTAATTGCATAACAATATTTGCCCCAAAATTCACCTTTTTTATCTAAATTAATTGGTTGAGGGGAAAACGCCAGGAAAGAACGTTCTTGTCATTTTCACTCATTTATCCCCCAGCTATTTTGGGGGATTTTTTTATGCTTACATCAACTTGAGTTTATCCACCAGAGACCTAAGCATTCTTTAATGGACCACCTAGCTGGTCCACAAATATCAGAGGGTACATGTTTAAAGCCCAAAAAAGGCTGGGATTGTCTGTGTGATCAATTGGCAGCTAGTTAAACCATATGTTTAGAAAGACTTCTTGAACCAGAGTAATTTATTTCCCCAATGCTTTAATAACCCTATTGTCAAAAGGATAATGCCCTGTGTGCTCCCTTTGCATGCACACACAATCAAAAGTTGAACAAATCCAAGTTTGGATCTTTCTTTTCTGATTTTTGTTACAAGTAAATAGAGCTATTGTTTAAGGAGACAGATTTGGGCTAATCAAAATAAAATAACACACTCCAACTTTGCATGCCAAGTTTATGAAGCTTTATCCAAATCTGATATGTCTTTCTTTATGCAATATATTTGTTAATCTGAATTTGATTTAAATGTTTGTGTTTGCCACATTCTTGCCTAAAAATGACACCAAGATTTCATATCCAATCACAGAAAGCTGCTGAACACACAGCCATTGTCCTTGTCTGTGTAGAACATTTCCATTGGCTTTTGCTTGTGCTGTTTGTTTTGTTTCCTAAAATTAAAAATGCATTAGGGCATAGAAAACAATAATGAATAAAAAGGTATGCTAATAGTAGCAGTCATCTCAGGTCTGCAACACATAAAATATTTTATTAAGTACATTTCAGTTCCATTTAATCTGTACTTGTTTTTTGTATGTACAATCTTTTTTCTTTCTAACATGTCAAAGCAGAATGCGATACACATATGAATGCTTTCCAAAGGTTCAGCAGCTGAAATAAGGATAATTTCAAGAGTGAAATGAATTTCTTTTGTAGAAAAAAGTTTGAAAGATAGAGTAGCATTGTCTTAACAAAATGTAAGCATGTGTTCTGAGATGGTTTACAGCATATTTCAACAGTCCAAGTTAAAAAAGATCAGCGGAGGAATATATTATATACAGCACTCAGAAGTTTTCCAGGTTGTCATGCCCATGGCCTGTATTTTGTGGAATAATAACCTGTCATATAGGATATTCTACTGTCTTCATTTCTAAATAGACCTGGTACAGATTATCTAAAAGTCCCCACCAGACGTCTGAAAACAACTCTTTCTTTTGTGCACGTTGTCATTCTCAAACTAAACATTAATATTTCCTGTTTTAAATGCCCTTAGCCACTATATTTCTGAAACAAATTAACATTTACAGCATAAAACAGTAGGTTTAGTTTTGTATTTGTGCTGACCTTAAATGCAGCAGAAGAAAAGGGAAATCTCCAAGTTCTGCATTTTTAGTATGTTTTTTTTTGTTTTGCGTGTGTGTGTGTGTCAAGCCTTGGTCATAAAATTGAATTTGCACCATTAATCTGATCCACTTTAAGAGCGCCATTCAACTGGGTTATTTTTCTGGTATATCTATACACAGCTTACATGTTCTTCCTGTTTAAAATCTTCATTTTCAGTCAGAGGTATTGTGTTCAACACTACACCACCGGAGGACTGTACAAGTCCTTGACGGCATCTCAGTGGACTTTGGTAGCTCACTGCTCCAATGCCATTCTTCATTCCCTGTTTCATGAACAACTTGGAGTTCTCCGCCATGGAAGATTTAAATGAAATGCTTGTAAGCGTCCAGTCTGTAGTAGTTGCCCCTGGAAGTCGTCCTGGTCCTTGGCTTGTAAAGCTTTTGTAATTGCAGGTGATGTAACGTGTGAACGCTTCCCTGAAAGTTTTGTTAAAAAGGGTGTACACCAGTGGATTAATACCTGATGAAACATAACCTACCCATACAAAGATCTCCATCAGGCGGGAAATTATGTTGATATCACAAGTTTTGCACAATGCTGAAGTGATATTTGTTATGAAAAAAGGGCACCACATGACCACAAAGAGTAGGAAGACTATGCCCAGCACCTTTGAGGCACGCTGCTCGTTGCTCAGAGTCTGCATTGACTTCTTGCCCATCGTTGACATTCTGCGAAAAGAAATCTCATCTTCTGTAGGCAAGTTTACTGGTCCCACATTTGGTTTGTCTTGCTTCCTGGGAAGTCTGATATCCAGCATGTTCAGTTGCTCTACTTGAGGTCCAGTCTGTTCCCTTTGAAACACTGTGGGGATTGTTGGGGAGCTAAAGCGTTGAGTCACCTTTGACCTGAGCAAATAAACCTTTTTGCGCAACACCTGCACAGTAAGTAGATAGATGACCATCATGATGGTCAAAGGGATGAAGAATGCTGTCAAGGAGCCAAATATGATAAACTCCCGGAAGGTGTCTGGTTTTAGCAGGCATGTGTGGTTGTTGTTGAAGGTGATGTTGTTGGGAATATGGTAGTTCTCAAGCCCCATTATTGGAATTGGGATTGCAATACCTGAAAAATGACAGAAGCAAGTTAATATATGCAAACAATGGTAGTTGCATTTATATTTATATATCACTGAACTAGGGCTGAACGATAAATTGCATTTGCGATAATATTGCGATAAGACAAAATGAGATTTTCTAACCGCAAAGGCTGCGATTTGAATGGTCGCGAGATCTGGTCACGTGACTTGCGAGCGGAGAGCAGCATGTACTACACGCCGTGTAGGCAGCGAGAGAAGTCAACACTGCAACCTGTTGCGCAATGGCCTCAGGCTCGACAGAAACTGACACTGCACAAAGTTTTGTACCAAAGAGGAACAGCAAGTCAGTTGTGTGGAATTATTTTGGGTTTAAAAAAGAAGATGCTGCGCAACGTCAGATATTGTGCAGAACCTGCCTTGCTACTGTTGCTACCTCAAGAGGTAACACTACGAACCTTTATCAACATTTGAAAAACCATCACAAAGCCATGTACGATAGTTGCATGACTAAAACGCCATCGACCAGTGCTACTTTAAGTAAGCAAAATACAAGGCGACAGGGATCACTGACCAAATTCTTTGAAAGTGTTACTCCTTACGAACATAATTCAAAGCGGCACGCGGAAATAACTCTGGCAATAACGGAGTTCATAGCTAAAGACATGATGCCCATTGGCACGGTGACCAAGCCTGGGTTTACGGCTTTGGTCAATACAATGGATTGTCTTTCATATTCATTCCTATGTCATGTGTCTTTATCTTAACATCAGCCTAATGTATAAGAAAAAACAATTTATTTACAATAACTCGGTTGTTTATTATAGTACAGATTGATTTATTGTGTTTGTTGAAAAGTACATAAGAGGACGTTGAAAATAATTGCAAAGTAATTGCAATTGCAATATTCAGGGGGAAAATCGCAATTAGATAATTTTTCAAAATCGTTCAGCCCTACACTGAACTAATAAATTCTTGGGTCTTTTTTATAAATAGAAAATTCAAACTCCTGTCTCATGAAATTTGGTTAAATTGTGCTCTTGGTTAGTATGACAGTACCACCCCACCCTTCACCCACCCCATCTCGTTCCCATATGCTGTTTATATAGTTTTTCCTCTTACTACATCTGGCAGATATTTCTGAGTCTATAAATCAGGTCTGCTGTGGATCATCTTTCAAAAAGTTTGACTTTTTCTCAGCAAAGGTTTAATCTTTAAAGAAAAGATTCCTGTTTTGTTTGTTAAATAAACTCGTCACAGATTGAAGAAAGCTGAATTGATATGCTTACAAATGGATATGAGCCACACCAGTGCAATCTTGACCTTTGCTTTGGCTCTGGATTTGTACTGGCTATGCTGGATTGGCTTCTTGATGGCAATGTAGCGATCCAGTGAGATGGCACATAGGTGCATGATGGATGCAGTTGAAAAAAGCACATCCAGGAAGAGCCAAATGGGACAAAGGAACTCCGGAAGAGGCCATCCAGAGTCTAAAAAAAAAAAAAAGATGAGATGGAAATTAAGAGAATCAACTTTTGGCATGCGTCTTTATCTCTGATGGTGTTTCTGTAATTAGTTGTATTTTCATGCCAAGAACTTAGTCCTATTCACCACTAGTTATGGGAGATATAGCACAATGGCAAGTGATTAGAAGTAGCACTCTTGCAAAAGATTGGTGTTTGTTTATCTCTGTGAGGAATGGCATTACTGGAAACAGGAGGCTTCGCTGACTGTTTATGGAGCTCTAAGCTCTTTATGTAGATTGTGGCTAAGACTATGCTCAACAGTAGTGTTTATTTTGAGTTCCAGGCAAAAAACTGGCAAGAAATTGTTCTGGCTTTTCTCTCCTTGTCCATTAACATTCGAAAGACTGTTGCTTTAAACTGTCCATATAATTTTCTTTTAATTTGCTCCCTCCTCTTTTACATGCTCCACTTTGTTGCCTCACTTGGAGGAATTTTTGAGTCACAGATTTGATGAGGTTTCATCTGGAAGGATTATTCATTGATCAATACTTCACTCTCCAAGTAGAACTTTTGTACCTTTTTTTTTGTGAAATGTTTATTCAAATTCAATAAACATTGTAGCTCACAGAGTCTAACTGGCTGCAGATGAGGGCATCTTTTCATTTTGTTTAACTCAAATAAACAGAAAAATTTTGAGCTTCTTTTATCCATTTAGCATGCAAATGTAATAGTTTTTAACGTGTACTGTATAGTTTCAGTTTTATTTTACTTATGCATTTTGTCTGATCCACAGTTCTTTAAAAAGCAGTGGAACTGCTGCGGTTGTTGTTTTTTTTTTTTTTTTATAGCTTGCTCTTGACATTATCCTTGTTTTGCCAAATGCTGCCTCATATAAAATGGTCATGAGTGCAATGCATATCCAGCAGTTGCTGGTTACACAATCTGTGGTGAGGACTTTCCATTGTAATTCATCTGAACAATTTAATATGTTTAGCATATAGACGCAGATGAGAAAACACTGGATAAGAACATTTTTAGTGAAAATGACATTAATTTACATTATACTCACAAATATCAGTCTACAGTATCTGAGTGGAGTTTTGACTTTTTGCAAGCATTGCTTACCATTGTCCAAATAAATTCTGTAACTTTATATTTTAAAATCCCAGCCCATTTAGAGCAGCCTTATCCACTTGGAGCTGACTTAGCTCCAGAGATACTCCTTACTTTGATTTTGTAATGTTATGTTTGGAATTGTTTATGTTCAGAGAGTGAAGATGACCTGCAGTTGTTAATGATGTCAGTGTAACCTTTCCTGTACCATATGACTGCAAGTGTTTAATGTCCTTCAGCTTAGGCACGAGGCACTGATCCTCTTTCTGGCTGTTTGTCTGTCCTCATTGTTGGTAGTCGACTCTGTTATGCTTCACACCAGCCTTACGTAGACACTGAATGTGTATATTTATATCTCCCTGACCACCTCCTTCTCATTACAGTACTCTGATCTCCATCTCTCTTAATTGGTGGATAATGGCAGCTGTCTGGGTCTGACAAAGTAGTAGGGATGGGGAAGTAATCCAATCTTAGATGCATCGAGATGCGAACATGGAAGATTCTGAATCGAATCACACATGTCAAAACTCGATTTTGTAAATGTTGATTGATGAGGTAGCGTTGACTGAACACACAAGGACAAACTTGGGACAAAGCAGCAGTAGATTGACGGGGAACTCTATTGCATGGACATTCTGATATCTGACAAGCACCCTTTGTGTTAAAATTAGTTTATGGAAACACTTTGGCTTCTACAAAATTGGACTAAAATATTTTGGAAATGCAGCAATTATGAGAAACCACATTACACATTTCCAGCCAAAGAAGGATGGAAAAACACGCAGTTGGACCATTGAGCAAGTGGAGCCACACCTTTGTCTAACTTGGAAAAGGCAAATTACAAAGTCAGTTGAAACTTTTATTAACAAAGATTTATGTCAGTATTTAGTCTTAGCACAAAGACGTTTGGACTGTTAGAGCAGAGTTTTAACATCCTATTAGAAGATATTTTATTGAGACAGTGATTCCCTACAACAAGACCACAACATGAAATCACTGAAGAAAGCAGGTAGCATAGCTCAAACATGCCACATTACCATCGGATCCTATGTCACTAACTTCACACTTTTTCTCCGATGCTTGGCAGATAGCTTATTCATGTGCTACAAACAAGATCAGTAAATTTGTCATTACATTACTCATTGCACACGATAAGATGGTATTGGTTAAAATTCTGTTTTTTATTTTATTTAGTGATTCAGAATATGCAGTCGTCTATTAAAATAACTATTAATTAATGCATATTCTTTCAAGGTATTTAGTTAAAGTGGATAGATTGTTATTGGAATTCTGAGATAAAAGTGGATCTATTTCTCTAATGAAGAAATTAACTCTTGTTGCACATCCCCTGTGATGCCCCAGGAAGCAACACACCCATTGAAGGGTTGTGAAGCAAAAAAAACCAAACCAAAAAAAAAGGTAGTTGTGCAAATTATGGAGGAATTTCACAGATTTCTTTTTCTCTAATCTGAATTCCTGAAGTAAAGAAATCTACATACTATACTTAAGGTTTACGTTTCAACTCTTTGATCTTTTTTTTAGCCCATCTGAAACTAGAGCTAAACAAGTTAATTTTAATACCAAAGACTTGCCAACTTAGTAGAAACCCAATCCAGTGTGGGCACTATGTATACAGACATTTATCTTGTCAACATAGGTGCATTTTCAGATTAATTTTATGGCTTTAATACACTAAGGTGGATGACAGATTAAAGCATGACCTATGACCTGTAAGACTTTTGCAAGCCTTTTCAGGGACACCTCCAGTTCTTAGATAAACTGTGATGTTGAGTGGGGCAAGACTACAAACAGTGTGTTACACTGTCCTTTGTTCTTGTGTGTCTGTGTGAGAGACATAATTATGATCTGGCTCGTTATCCTCAAATTGAATTATTGGAGAACAGTGACTTCATCTTCACTCTGAATTTCGTAGCTGTATTAAAACCAGAGGAATTGAAGTGTAAGTCAATTCCCCTGGTTTAGTATTTATTTATTATAAATTACTTGTACTAATGATGAAATTTTGTTGTAATTTTATCAAGAAAACTTATCTGGGCAACAAGCAAAGACATATTTCTCTCCACTGTGTTTAGTATTCATTGTTTTTCCATTCCTCCTTTATTTCAATGCAAGGCCTCTTACTAAACTTACTGTAGAGAACGGTGACAAGCGCAATTGGCATCACCAAGAGTCCCACCAGCAGATCTGCCACAGCAAGTGACATCAGAAAGTAGTTGGTGGCATTTTGCAGTTTTCTTTCAAGCGACACAGCAAGAATAACAAGGATGTTTCCTCCTATAGTGGGGATGATGACCATGACGATGAGCAGGGCAGCCCATCTCAGCTGAATCTCAGGCAGTTCGCCTGTTTGTGAGCTGTTATCATCGAGTTGTGCCACGACTGGCTGAGACATGTTGCTGCTGAAATTACAGCGGGCCTGAGCGTGGGTCGGGGCTCTGATCTTTCTGGTGTTAGACACTCGGTCAGCATTGTCGCTGGGTCCCACAGGCAAAGGTTCAGGTTATAGTGCTCAAGGTTGGTGCATAAAATGCGTCATCCCTTGTGCAGTACACAAATCAAAGTGAAAAGCTCACACTCAGTCAAATATTCACTGGTTTAGAAAGAAAAAAAAAAAAAAAAACATAGGTCCGGTGCAGTAAATTCCAATGCTGAAATAATCCCACCACGAATGGTTTGTCCACAGTAACATGTACACAGGGATCTTCACTTTCCCGCGTAGCTGTCATCCACCTCAAATGAGAATAGTGTCTGTTGAAGGAACAGCGATACCTTGTTAACCTTGCTTTAATTTGTCCTAATGATGACACAATAATGAGACGTTTATAGTAACAAATGAAGAGGCTTTTTCCTGTGTGATTACCCTCCTTCTTCATGGAGAATTTATTTGCCATACTTTTGAAATGATGACTTACAAGCTTTTATAGTTTATTTAATTTAATTTTTATCTGTGAGTGTTGAGAAATTTTATTTTTTATTTTTTCCTTGGGAGATATCTATGTACGTGTGTTAAGTTGATGTTTTACATGAAAATAACCAGATAAAGATGTAACATTATGGAGGGATATATTTGAAATTACAGCTAAATTCTAGATACAGAACATAAGTATTAACATGCTGTAGTAACTTACCTTAAATTTTAGAATGAAATGTAATGTAAATCTGTAAAAATGTGTGTTATGGTCTTTGAAAAGTCTCTTACCTTTTTTCCAAAGTAATATCTGCTGAGCTTCTTTTGCAGGTCAGGTCTTAAGTGTCTTTTGACGCTGTTTGTCGTAACTCTCAGATCTTGTTTGGGAAAACGGTGCAACTTAACGCCCAATACATTTCAGTGTTTGTGCTCCAAGTGGATGGTATCTTCTTCCACGTCTTCAATCTCGTTTTTATACTCTGACGCTTCCTGTGTAAGAATTTAACAGAATGGCCTCGCATAGCAACTAAATGTAAATTTCTCTTAGACTGAAGCAATCCATGATGTGGACTCTGATTTGCTTCTACATGCTGGAAAAAAACCCTACTCTTGCTTTGCATCACCTACCGCAATCGCAGTCAAAACTTTCATATGTTGTGGCCCCTCTGCCTCTATCCCATTCCTGCTCGCTGCCTCTTGTTCACAGCCTGGGATCAGTTCGCACTCTCTCCTGTCTCATTCGCTCTCTCATTTTTACCCCCTCCCTCCCCTCCAGCTTGCAAGTGAGTCAGATTCTATACAAAACAGATGAATGTCTTCTTACTGGCCTCATGCCAGTGGTGCAGGGAGGTAATTTCCTTCAACACAGCCGTCCCACTGTTTATATTTGTCACTCTGTTCTCTCCCCCCTTTGAAATTACGAAGAGCAGGGGGAGGTGTTTGGGGATAACCCTTTCGTGTGGTGGTTGTAATGGATAACGTTTCTCTTTTGTACCCAGCAAGCTCACATATTTAGGCTGAGTGTGTCAGACCTAATCCTGTTGTAATATGGATCCTATATGATACCTCCCAGTATTTCTACATTAATCTAGATATTTGTGTCCCCCTCCTTTGATCTTCCTGCCTGAACACGTCAAACTCGCTGTGCACACTCATTCTTTGCTTTGAAAAGCAGATGCAAGGTATTAAAAGACATTGAAATCCTGAAGTTTTTCAAACTTTACCCCCTACATGGATGTACAATATGTCACATGCTTTTTTTTTTTGTTTTTTTTGTTTACTCTTTGTTGAAAGCTGGTTAAACATAAATTAAATTAGACAAAAAAAGTCTCATCAGCTTTCTAACATGAACATTGTTCAGGTGCTTTAATGATGTATCTGGTAAAATGTTTGTCAGACAGGAAGTGATCAAATGAGAGTTGACCTCTTGTAGTTGGAAGGTGTCCTTGATCTACCACTGTCATATTGCATGGGGTGAAATTCCTCCATAATTTACATAACTACCTTTTCTTTTTTTTTTCTTGCTTCATTTACCTTTCAATGGGTGTGTTGCTTCCCGAGGCATCACAGGGGACGTTAAACAAGAGGGAGTCATTAATCTCTATATGAAAGGTCCCTGTACACGGGGCAACATGAGACGCTTACTGTATAAAAGACCTTTGCATACCGTAGGAAGCACTAATCCTAACATGCAGCATATCAGATTGATAGGGAAAAATCAAGCTATCTCTCATCTATCAAGCACTGGCATCCACACAAAACACAATTCAAACCCTAAACGATTATATGAGAATGGAACAAAAAATAGAACAGCACTGTCCACTTTAGCTTCTGCTAATTTCTCCACTTCAAGAAAACCACACAAACAAGGTGTCATATGAAAGCAGACTCTACTGATTACAAAGATGTCCATCTTATCACTGTGTATTTAAAAAAGTAAAAATAAATAAAACTGGAAGCTAGCAGCCAGAGAGTAAAAAACTGAACCAGAAAGCATGTCTTACTGTTTTGTGGTTAATTGTTTTATTCCACCTCAGAAAATACTGCTGATGTGTTCTGCTATGACTTCTTTATGTTTGAAATGATTCATGAATGTCCTGGTTGGTTTAATGATGATGAAGAGGTTTTAAAATGACATATTCAGCTGTACAGGTTCACTTTAACTTGGATTTTTGCACAGCTACTCATCAGCCATTACTAATTCCCTAGATGACGTGGGCTGCTATCAAGTTTTCACTGAAATAATGTGGTTCTCTTTTAAAAGGACATAACCATTTACATTTTCTACTGTTTCAGTAACACATCTCAATTCTGACACTTCTGTAGTAAGCTTTCGTTTCAGCTTTCTTTTAAGACCAATCAATCAACCAAATTTTATTTGAATAGCTCTTCACAATAACCAAAAGGTCCTCAAAGTGCTTTACAACATAACGTTATAAAAAGTACATAAAAATAATTAAAACAACACATAGAAACACAATTGTAAAGTGCTGCAATGCTGCAGGGTATTAAGATCCTTCCAGAAGTGCATAAAATAAAACGGACGAAATGCACCTAAAAACAAGACTGCCCTAGTTGGAAGTAAAAGCCGATCTAAAAAAGTCTCTTGAGCTTCGATTAAAAGAAAAAAACATTTGTAATTTATTTTAGGCAAGTCTTTTTGGACAGGAAGCAGAAAAAAATGGCCTAGTGAAGAAGAGGTTAAATAGCAGCTGTGTCAGCCTTGCATCCCTCACCCTGTGTAATATAAGGAATGAATATGCAGTCATTCATGAGATAATTTCTGCTTTTCCTCTTTTCTTACTATTTCATTCTGAGGTTAAGTTACTCATTTATCAACAGAATACTAAGTTAAACTGAAAAAAAACATCTTTGCTTCACTTCCTTTCATATTTAACAAATTCTGGATATCAGTTTCTTCTTCTACATCTGCCTTCTTTTATTTTGATGGTGTTTGAAAGTAATTGTTCAGTCTTCTGAAAAGGTTGAAAAGGTTTCAACCTATTTTGAAAACTCATAGCAATGCTTTTTTTTTTTTTTTTTTTTTTTGCTTCAGACTGAAGGTTATAAGTAGCTTTTGGAGTCTGACACGTATAAAATCTCTCATACTTGTACCATGTTTGGCATTTCTTCTTGTAATGTATAGACATCACCTTGTGTTTCAGTGGAATAGGCAAAAACCCTAGATCACAACTAAAGCTAATCTCATCAGTTTTACTGATGGAGGCCAAAATTTGCAAAACTATGAGTAAGGACTATGGAATCTGATCTTTATCCAAGTGTAGATTGAAGGATACCATCAGTCTACCAAAATAGACCAAACTTTATTCCTTAGGTGAAAATAAAAGGCCATCTAGATCTCCTAGTGATTGCTATTACAATCTTGTTAGTCCCCATGTTGTGGTTGAGCTGAGCTTTTAATGCCTGACAGGCCAGTGGGGATTATCCATTGAGAACATGCCAATATATTTATGCACAGCTTTAAAGGAAAAGAAAAAAAACAACTTGTATTTATACATTTATTTGTTTAACTTTGTTAACCATGAGGTAACACTTGTAACAGGTGCCTTTTAAAATAAATTTATGAAACATTTTTACACATACTCAGCATTAATTTATTGTGCAAAATCAGTAAATGGAACCAATTTATTAAAATAACCGAAAAGAGTTTTCGTTTCTTCTCAGCCAAAGGTTTAGTTGCAGTCGTGTGCTGCTGGAACATTGGCTTCATTGTGATATAAAAGTGAGAAGAGATGCAACAAACAGAAATCCATGCCCAGTATTATGAAGTTGGTCTGGACTTTGAGCATTTAAAGCTCTGAGATGTCATGGATAGATTTTATTTTTGGTAATTTGAGTGATCCCCCTGATTAAACCCTTCTATTGAATTCACAGGTATGGTGTTATCTCAGCAATCATCTCATCTGTCAGGTCCAAGCAGCGCTGCTGTTATCAACACCCTCTTTCACAAACCAGTTATCAGATAGCACGTTTGTTATATAAGGAATTACTCCAAGGTTTTTTTTGTTTTTTTTTTTTTTTTTTACTCCTCCGCTTTTTAGAAAAAGTTCATTGCACAAATTCCTGCCCTTTTTCAAAAAGCTGTCAACATTTGGCTTTTTACCGGATGATACAAATAGTCAAAAGTCAAAAATTTCAAAATTTTGGTTTAAGACGTTGCTATTGTGCTCATAGCTTTCATTTACGCACACAAAGTTTTTAGTCTCTCACTTCAGACTACTACTTTTTTTTTTTTTTTTAGCTCCAAGTTGACTTGTTAAAACTTGTGCTGTTTTTTTCTTTTAATGCAGGTACACCCACTGAAACAGGTAAACAAATTAAGCCCAGGCTCTAGAGAGATCAATCTCTGAATCTAAACTTGTTTTATGGTCCATAAATAGTTTCTGTCCAGCCTTCGTGTGAAATCTTACGGGCCAGTAAACATGTTTCTGTAGAGAAAAATTAAGCAGCATTATTTTTTTTTCAGCGTCTTAAGTGAAACTTAGTTTGTACATTCATTTTTATTTTAATTGAAGTTAAGCTGGAACAGATTAAAACCCACAGAATAATTGGGTATGGGACTCAAGCTCAATTAAAAACTTTTCCAAATCATTATTATTGAGTGTGAACTGTTTGTTTTTGTTTTTTGTTTTGTTTTTTTATTTTTTTACTAGTGTATTAAAAGTAAAAAAAAAAAAAAAAAGATCGAAGAAATAATAATAAAAATAAAAAAAAACACTAAAATTAAATCAGGTTATTATGAAAAAATATTTTAAAAAGTAAATGTTTCCCTTTTATAGCTTGTGTCCATTAATTTCCTCTTTGTTTAGTGAAGAAATAATTCCTGAAAGCGGTATAAAGACAACATTTGACACATCTTCAGCAAATGACTTACCTTGAATTGCTTGGTTTGGTGATTTCTATTCCATAGTATCTCCATTGTGAGAAAATGTACTTGCAGAGTTTTGGGACATAAATCAATGTATTTAATATCAACTTGTTTTCCTTTTTCTTTCTATTCCCATTTTGTCAAATTCTGTCACAGAAACATAATTCACCATTACAAATGGTTCCCTTTTGACATGAATATTAGAGCACTGGTACTACTGGAAAAATAGCAGTGGGGAGGGAATAGGATCAGGGTTGAGTGCATATGTGGTATTAAAACATCTATTTAATTTAGTTCCTGGCTCTACAAGTTTATGCTTGTAGATAAAAAATCTTTGTAAAATAATCATCATACATTGTGCAACATTCAGACATGAGACACGGTTGGCTTTCATTAATTTAGCTTTGTTCATTGCTGTATGTGTTCATTTATTTTATTATATTTTGCCTTTCTTGCAATAATGGATTCAAGTGCCTCCTTATGATCTATGATCTTCCGGTTATTTCAGAACCCCAGAGCAGTGTCCTAGTGTGGTGTCTCTCCTGTCAGAGAGCTACAACCCTCATGTGCGCTGTGGGGCTGCCATGGCTCTGGGCATCTGCTGTGCTGGTACAGGCAACAAGGTAAGAACCTATTTCTGTAAAGTTACCTTTAAATCAAAACCATTATCTTACCCTGCATTTCTCTCTCTTTTTTTTTTTTTTTTTTTTTTTTGCTGAGCTGCTGTTTATGAAACTCATCTTTCAAAAATAATTTTTAATAGGAAGCACACTAATTTCACCATTTTTGATGTGACAGTGAGATACAGCTAGCAAAATACCTGATAAAGACATGTTTCTGTCTTCATCTGAGACAAATAAATGTACAGCCACAATTAAGAATTTTTCTAGTTTAAAAACTTGGTGTAAAAAGTACTTGCAGTAGCTGCTCTTTTTGGGCTCAGTACAGTAAATGCTTATTTGCTGTCCTTTTTAACCAAGTGCCCAGCATTGACCTTCCTCCCCTCATTTGTCTTGTGTGCTTTTCTTTCCTCTTGACACAACTTGTGCGTCACTGATGCAAAGATTATCTATGCTGAATGAGGGTTTTTCCTTTAAACAGCTAATTGATGGCCCATCTGTCAGACTTATGAGGTAGAGGAGTACAGATTCACCTCCTGTAACCTATGCAGAAACTGAAGTTGAATGATCCAGCTCAGAATTTCGTGCTACAGTTTGAGCCTTATTTATACCCTTTGATCCCTGTATTTATTCATTTTAACATGGAGAAAGATTACCAGACTTGGCTTACTTCTAATCCATTGTCATTTGCTGTAATTATTACAGAGGGTCATCAGATGAGAAAAGTTCATTGCAGATTAGCTGATAAAATTAGCCAAGTTGGCACTCAGTCATCACTCTGCCTTTGTGTTTGAGTTCATTGATGTCCAAAAAGGAGAGTAGAATTCTGAGGTGCTGCCAATTCCTGCATTGTCTAATTATGTGAGCTGATCAGTCTCAGATGACACAATCACAGCAGCAGTTATGGCTCATTTCTCCCTAAGCCTTAAAGCGCCCAAGTGAATATTTTGGAAAAGATCAGCTCCAGTGCTGTGCTGCTTGGTTTCTCTAGAATAAGACCTTGAGGACATTAGGCCCTAAGTAAGACTAATGATGTTGTGGCAAGAGAACTGGGTCACCTATTTAGAGGTAGAACATTTATTTGCTACACCTGGAGCTTCGTCTATGTTTATTGGACTTTTGTTCCTTATCTGGTTTGTGTACCCGAAATAAAAAGCATGTCAGAAAAGTTGCTTTGACCACAGTTGTAACCTGTTTTTTGCTGACGACTTTACGCTGTAGTGAAATTCTTAAACATGTCGGCTTGTTTGTTGAACTGGAAAAAATGTTGACCAGTGAATTCATGTGGAAATGTAATGTTAAACACCAAGCTGACTCACAGTAAACTTTTCATTGTTTCACCACAGTCATATGATACTGTTTTATAAATGTATATTAAAATGGAATTTTTTGTTGTGGTTAAATATGTTCTGGTTTATTTCATTCATTTAAACAAGCATCCAGATGTTTTTTTTAAGAAAAACTGAATTGAATTTAATCTGTGCATACTAGAGAACTTGATGAAAACAGTCCAGTAATTTACTTGGATTAACATGATCTTAAGCAACCATCTTGCTCTGCTGATTAGGTCTGACAGTAATTACCCCCAATTAGCCCCTCTCCTACAACTTATCATGGGCAGGATGTGATAGATGAGCCCTGGCTTTACACTTTGACTTATCATCCCAGAGCTTGTCTGTCTCAGCCAATTTAGCCAAGAACACTGATGAAACAGCGTTTATTTTACCTTCAATGTCATCATCCTAGTTTGTTTCTCTTTTCTCGGTGGAGCTGCCGCCTCCCTCCGAGCCTGCTGATCTTGATTACAGCCATTACTGTTCAAAAGAAATGAAAGTAACAGGGCAGGGATGGACTAACTGGGAACAGGAGAGGGCAGAATAAAATGAGAGGAGGTGGTCCTCCCTCATTCACTCCTTTCACAATAATCATGGGAGGAGAGTCTTTGTTAACTTGGTTGTCATGGACAACCAGATATGGATGACACTAATGTCATTAATTTGTGAGGTCTGTTTGCCTCTGTTGATAATTCCTTTTCCCTATTTAACCAAACAGAAGTGCCACTGTTGCAGTGATCTGTTTGTTGGGAAGAGAAATGACTTAATAACAGAAAAACTGTTTCATTTCACTCTTGCTCTCTTTAATATGTTTGAAAGAGAAACAAATATAGCATTGGTAATATTGCATGTTTGCTGCTCCATTTTGCAACGTGTTATTTTCCATTTTTTTCTGTGTCAGTATTTGGAACTATCTTTATTTACCAGGCAACATGCCCTATTTAATCTGAAATTGGCTCAGTTTCTCACAGTCTGAACGCTGGATCCACGTGCACAGCTCTTATTTTGCAGTGGCAATGTTCCTGCTTTTTAACCAAAAAAATATGCATTAAACTGTCCATAAAGCTATGTGGAAGAGTACTGAATGATCCTTTATGCTGTTTAAATGACAGTAATCCTTTAACTCAATCATGATGTACAATTTAATTAATCTTTTTTCATTAAAGCAAATCTTTGTTTAAACTTTTTTTTTTTTCTTTTTCTTTTCCTTTCTTCTTCTCTCTGTCCCCTCATAGGAGGCAATCAATCTGCTGGAGCCCATGACAAACGACCCAGTGAATTATGTGAGACAAGGTGCCCTCATTGCCTCTGCTCTTATCATGATCCAGCAGACTGAAGTTACCTGTCCCAAGGTAAGTGGATAGTGAAACTGACTTTCAAGCTGTCAGCCTACACCACAGACTTTTGAGTGTCTCCATAAAGAAACAGAGGAATGTCTTTCCTGAAGAAGCTGGAATCACCTTGTGCTTTATTATAGACGGTTATGAAATGCAGACACATTTTCAATGACTCCTCATCTGCAACAGTCCTTTACAGCAAGTTGGAGTGTAGGATTGTAAAAGCGCTTTGTGTGTGTTTATATGTGTGTGTGTCTGGTTTTTTTCCCTTTTTAAAGAAGTGTTAAATACTTGACTTTCCTAAAGCCATTTTAGTTTCTAGTTCAGCCCCACATGTGTAGACAATTTAAGGCTTAATGCTTGGTAGTGGTAAATTATTATACTTTGTTGATAAATAGCACAGCATTTATCACATTTATCCACTTTAACTGTGTCAGTTTATGCTTAAACTTCTACAGACACTTGTCATTACTACGGCATATGCTAAACTCACCATAGCAATGCTCAAGTGGCTGCACTGTAAATGCTCTGCAAACAGTGGGCCAGTTCGCTAGTGTACCTGGAGAGCATCTGTCAAGTTGGCAATATATTTATCATAGTTCAACTGTTTTTCCTTTCAGTTTTCTTTTTCACTAATAAGATTTTTCAAAATTTCTTGTTCATTTTTAGGTGAACCAGTTCAGGCAGCTGTATGCAAAAGTAATCAATGACAAGCATGACGATGTTATGGCCAAGTTCGGCGCCATCCTGGCCCAGGGAATCCTCGATGCAGGTCAGTCTCCAAACAAAGCTGCAGCACGTTTATCCGTGTCTTTCACTGAGCGAGAGATTAAACGAGTATGTGGTCCTGCATGCCCTATGTGACCTCATCCCTCAGGGGGATATGAAAAGATCTGTATTTCTTAAATTACACAGTAAAACAAGTGAACTCCTCTAAATGTTATTTGGGTTTGTGGTTCTTGTGTGTATGTGTGTGCTCAAATTTGAGTTCCTTTACACTCATGAAAACAGAGTAACTCTCTTATGCTGACCACCCGTGAACTCCATCTCTGGAACAGATCATGCTAAGGTGCATTAGTGCCTGGCGGCCTTACCTCGGCTCTGCTCTGCTCTCTGCCATATGGCCCGTTAGCCTCCTGCTGGTGATTACTGTTTGCCTGATAAGTCTTTGTGTTTGTGTGTCTGTGCATGTGTTTGTGGACACAAGCAAGCAGTCTGTGAGTGTGTGTGAGGTCCTAGAGAGCTGTACATCATCACATAGAGGTACATACATAGCACATCATAGAGTACATACATAAGTTTGCACAAACCTTCCCTGGAGGCAGCTGAAGCACCAACACAAAATTCTGTGTTCAGGAAAGGAGTCTTAAGGAGTGTTTAGTAACCACTTCTCTGTGTCATGGTCATAGTTCGTACATTTTAAGGAGGATTTTTTGTTGTTTGTTTGAAAGTACATAAGGAAGGTTCCTCTCCCAGCACAAGGGGAACTGTTGGTGATCTGACAACCTATCAGCTATGCTTTTTAAAGCAATGGCCAATATGCCTGTACTTGTCTGAACTGGCAGTCAATTATCTGAATGCCAGATATTCGAGTCAGGACTTTCTGTTCCATGCTCCAGTCATTGTTTCAATTCAGACACATTTTAAAGAGCAAGTGAGAACCTGAAATACTACCAAATCCTATGCATTTCCACACAAAACCATACATGGAACTAATGTGAAAAAATCAATTCTCTAATGATCAATTCTAAAATTTAGTATCTAGTTAGATATTGATTAGCATGGGTATCGATACTTAAAGGCCATTTTTGCATCTGCTGGTTCACGGAAAGGACCTCTACCCATTTTAAACAGGCAGTACAGCGGGCAGCCCCGCCGCTACAGCATCTCCCACAAGGACCCGTTGTTTAGTGTTGCCAACTTAGCGAGTTTGTGAGTTATAGACCTCTCTAGCATCTCTGTTTTAATTGTATTCTGTTTTTTTAAGCGACTATCGACAAATTTAGCAACCGTTTCTGGTCATTAGAGACTTTGAGACTGCCGTGAAAACGCCTCGCAGACGCTCGTCCTCGCGCAGTAACATCCCAGTTCTGAGCTGCAGGAAGAGCAGGAGATGTTCTTCCCAGGTCTTCTGCTCCATAACCGGCCTGAAAATGAATTGCGTGAAGCTGCTGCTGGCTGATCACGTCCTGGATTACAGTCAGATAATAATAAACCATTCAAAACATTAATCTTGTAAAATGTTTTTTTTTTTATAAATTAATCTAGTTTTTAAAATAGCTGTTTGTTCCATCATTGATCTCTGATCACATTTTGTGAAGAAAAAAGGACACATCTGTGAATAAGTACACTAACCGTTGAAGTTTTTTTTTTAGTTTTGTCATTTTTGCTCCACAGTGAGCAAACGATGTGGAAACACTGTACGAAACTGTATCTCTGCACAAACTAATATAGTTTATAATTATGCATTTGTTTTAAATTATCTTATATCTATTTATATATATTTTTTGTGTGAATTGTGCTGTTATTTTTTAGGTGTTCTGGCTTCGATTAAAAGACCAATAAAAAATCTTTCCTTTCTGTAGTATCGAGCACCCTCCTTAGTATGGATATTAAGTTTAAAATTTTAGTGTAGTGAAAACCCTACATGGAACAACAGCCTTCTAATTCCCTACAAGAGTGCCAGAAAACAGAAGCAGTTTGGTACCAAATACTTCAGACCTCCAGAATATATGCAGATATGTTTATAAATACTGTAAATAAGGTGTGTGATGCAGTTAGTCAAACACAAGAAAAAAGGACCTCGAAACACCAGCAATACAAGAAAACAAGACCTTGTGTAATTTATATTCCTAAAAAGTGTGCAAAAATGATAATTTGCCAACTGACAAGTCACAAATGTTTTTATTTGAGCATCACCAGTACAAACTGTTGGCCAGTGTCAGCATTTCTGTCAGTCCTGCAAAGTCGAAATGGTTGAAGACTGCATACCACCCATTTAAAAAATCCTCAATCCAGATAGATAACATTGTTTATTTACTTAATAATTGGGCCCCACCTCTAGAAATATTTTCATATTCAAACTTTCTGAATAATCCTACTGACAACAAACAATAACAAAAAACAAGGTATAATAATTTGTAAGCAGGTTCACAGCTTGTAATTACTCTCAAGGAGTTCCCAGAACCCCTTTCTTCAACGCTCCGGTTGTGTGAAACAGAGGCCATTATATTAAAGCACTTGAGTGGTTGAAAATCTTGAGTGTTTTTAATTTGTTCAAACACTTTTGATTCCCTTCCTGCAATGCTGTTAAATTATCCTCTTGAGTAGACAAGATATCATGATCCCAGAGAAGACCTCCATTATGTGTCACATCAGTGCATTTGAGACCAACCAGACAAACCCTGATCACTTGTCTTTTCATTTTCTTCTTCTCTTTCCTCCTTCCATCCAATCTTCAGCCCTCTGTGCTTATCTACATGCTATACAAACACATTCAGACAGGATGCATACATACTACTCTTGTTTGAAAGCCAGACATGCTCAAGCTCACACGGGATAAATGTTTAATTATCCTGGTTCTTGTAGGGTGTTAGGAGTGTTGGAGGTGCACGATAATTGTATTTAATTTGACTGGCGGAAGCGATTAAAGCTCAGTTTCATGATCCCTGGTTCTCACTGCACAGGAAATGTCCGTCTGCAGCTCATTCTCTCTCACTCCGAGTCCATGTCTTCTCTTTCTCACCTCAGCATGTTCAGCCTCATTGATACCATCCATTAGTTAACTGCTTCTACTCAGGTTGGTGCAGAAAAATAGTTCCTGACGTTTTGCTTCTTGGGATTCAGTTATTTACTTTTGAAACACAGGCTGGTTGTTTTTACAGTCACACTACACCTCTGAGGGATCACAGATATCCCACCAACCCCCTTCAACAACTCCTTGGAATGAAAATTGGCCCACCAAACTAAGAGTTGGCAAAAACAGTGGTGGGGGTGGGTACTTTTAGTCAAGTGCACTCAACCTCTTAAGTATTTAAGAGACTCTCAAGCATGCGATTGGGATGCAGAAAACTGACCTCGTTAGGCATTCTGGCCAACATCCAATCTGTGGGACTGACAGGGTTTTAGCTCTGGTTCAAATATCAAGACCAGGCTCTTGTGATTAAGTCATCACTGTGTCCTCAGATCAAAGTGGGTGCTATGCAAGATGGCAGCAGATAATTTAAGTAGCATTCATTTTTAGTTGGAAGAGCTACTCCCTTATAACCTTTTCTATGGAAAGAGACTTTTTCTTTTTATCAGTTTACTTCATCCTTTCCTTCTCTTATCTTCCTTCCCCTCCCTTTGTTTTCTCCTGTCCCTTTCTTCTGTTTGGATGGGTGGATACTCTTATACTGTTGTAGATTTGAACCGGTTAATCACATTTCTAGTCACCTCCATAGCCCACCCAGTGACTGGATATACTTACCAGTTTCCCGAGTGTCATCTCACACAGATCTTCCGTAGTTGGAAAATACCTCATTTTTTTCAAATTAATCATTATAAATCTTTTTAATAGTTTTTTTATGTTCCCAAAATATGTCAAGAGAAATCCAAACTGAGATGATATAACTGGGTTAAGTATTTACTCATTTGCTAGATGGCTCAAAAATGAAACTGACTTGGTCTACTTACAGTGACGTAAAATGACTAAATGTATACTTAAACATGATACTCAATATAAGTTAATATAGTTCCATAATTACACATTAAAATACCTTAAACTTTATCGAAATCTGAACTGACTGACTGACTGAGTCTTTCTAATGAAAGTAATAGAATATTCTCTTAGTCTTGCAACATAAAGTTCAGTTGCAAGTTGATTTAAAAACTGATTTACAGCTTCAGATATATTTGCTAAGCATTGAGTTGAAAATGTATCTGATAATAGCTCATCTGGTGTCCGTGTTTTTTAAACCCACCACTTAGTAATTAGGTATGGTTGTAAACTAGAGAAATAAACTTGAACTAATTAGATCAGTTAAAAATGTATTTTGTTTTTCAAAGTTCATGACAATAAATGGGACCAGGTTTATACATTTTTATACAGGATAATGTAGACAAAGCATTTCTGAGTGTAACTGGCTTGTCATCATGTAGCTATAAATTCTGCTTCACAAGAAACAGATCAGACAGGTTGAAACCAAAAGGCAACCTTCTTTTGGGTGGTGAACATCCTGGTCTGTAATTTTTGTTAACCTTCCACTTCTTGTCTTTGTGTTTCTGTAGCAAGTTGCACACACTGTTTTCCAGTCAGTGAAAGGTACTGCCTCAAAGATAACTGCTTCAACCATCAACGTTTCCTTTTTTCACGTTTTTGCTTGAGATCTTTGACTCATTTATTGTAAAACCTCACATCCATTTTTAACTTGTGTGTGTTTCAGGTATCCACCAGATTTACAGATTATACTAACAGGATTTTTCTTTTGTCTGTGCTAGATGTAACTCTGGTTGTGCTTTCTGTTTTCTGTCCAGGTGGACGTAATGTGACCATCTCTCTGCAATCCAGGACTGGTCACACCCACATGCCGTCAGTTGTCGGCCTACTTGTCTTCACTCAGTTCTGGTTCTGGTTTCCCCTGTCCCACTTTCTGTCACTGGCCTTCACACCAACTGCTATAATTGGCCTCAACAAGGACCTTAAGGTACTCAAATATATTTTATTTATAATTAGTCTTTGAATAGTAATTGTAGTGTATGGTCCCTATACAGACTAATGCAGCAGTGATTATTAAAACATACATTTATATATTTTGTTGCTTTTTTGGTGCAGCAAATATGCAGCTTCTTGCTGTGGTAACAACTGTTAGCAGCAGCCTCTGGGCTGTGAACCCATTCTGGATCCCTGCCACTCGCACGCTGTTGCCAAGGGATCATTGTGACATATTGTAGTATTAGACTGGCTTTAGTTGAACTTTATCTCTGCTTTGCTACCTGAACCAGCAGCACCTGACACCAAGGACACCAATGCAGTTTTATTAGCTGTGCATGCCCAGCTTTACAAAGCACCAGAGAATATGCTTGGTGTAAAGCTCCAAATAATACCCCAGTAATGGAGTGTAGAAGAAATGTGTGTGTGTGTTGGGGGGGCAGTAGGATCAAATACACTTGCTGCATCTGGGCAACGTTTGATGCTGGAAAACAGCACAATCCTCCACAAGCCTGAGCTCTTACAGCTGGACAAAGAGCATCCTTATTTTCAACTTTAGAAAAAACAAAAAGTTGTACCTTCACTTCCAGAGTCTTTCGTATACCAAAAACATCTCTCTCCTGCTCATTTTTCAGTTTTTTTTTTTTCTGCAGTGAATCAGCAGAACTACGAGGTGCTGAGAAATCAGCTCCTGCTCAGTCACTGTGTTGCAGTGATGCTCTTGGAGACAGTTAAATCATTTAGTTTCAGTACGCCGTCATAATCTGAAAGCTTACACTAAACAGAAGGCACCTGGTGCTGCTGTAGCTGGAGATCTTCTTTTATGTTTGTCTCGGTGGAGTTGACAGAGCACTTCTTCATTTTTACATAAGACTGCAGCTATGAGAAGAAAGTCACAGGAGCGACTGTTAAAATACAGTCAGGGTAACAGAACTAGAGCGTTGTCAAAAAACAGAATGAAGCACAGTCGTTTTCTCTTGTTGCTTACTACACATTAGAGCAGGTTAAATAAAGACACATTAAGGGCTCAGAAATGTCTGTGTCATCACGGTGATACATAACTCATACTAAATCATCCATATTTAAATTTTATGAAAATATGTCAAGTACTTTAAAAAATGCTTTACTTATCACCAAAGCGTTTGGCGTCACTACATAGTTATTGTTAACAAGAAGACCCGTCTAGCAAAACATCCATTAAAATGGTTGAATTTCAGGTTTAGTCTTTTTTTCTTTTCAGATGCCTAAGGTGCAGTACCGCTCTAACTGTAAGCCCTCCACCTTCGCCTACCCGCCAGCTTTGGAGGTTCCCAAAGAGAAGGAGAAGGAGAAGGTGAGAACTGAGGCGCCACAACACATCAGCTTGTTTTACTTTCTTTTTTCTGAATTTATTACCCAGGAAAGACGATCTGGCTTCATATTAATTTGCAAATAATTTAAAACCCACCTTGTAAGACTCATCATTTTCTTGCCCATCATGTTTATTATTTTAGCATCTCTGGCCTTTTTTTCTCAGATGCTTCACCTCGCAGCCCTAGATGCTCTCAGAGGATGTAACACAAGACGTTTATTTTGTGGTTGACTAGCTTTTGTACATTTAAAGGCGTGTTTGTGTAAGATCTAAATGTCGACAGTATTGTCTTACGTTGTGGAAATTCTTTGCTCTTTTTGTCTGCGTGGCAGGTATCCACTGCTGTTCTCTCCATCACAGCCAAAGCCAAGAAGAAGGAGAAGGAAAAGAAAGAGAAGGAGGAGGAGAAGATGGAAGTAGTGAGTGCCCCCCCCCCCTTCACTTTTGCTAATCTTATTTTATTTCCTTGATTGTTTTGATTTGTTTAATTTTTGAAACGTTGATTCATTTATTTATTGCTTATTTTAATAACTATAAACAGTTTAGAGAGAGCAGTGTTATCTCAAAAAACCAGAAGATGTGATGTAAATTAAATTATTAGCCTTTGTGGGTGGTCTCGTTAAATTAAAACTTTGGGACTGTGTTTTTATCCTACCCCTATTGGTTTGTGTTTGGTTTAAAGTCTCTGTCGACTCGTTTTTGGCTCCAGCTGAAGCAGCGGCTGCTCGAGGCATTTTTAACTTAAACTTATTTCCTTTTTTTTTTTTCTTGCCTTTTGTCGGCTGCTAAAAATGTAATTGCATGCTTTACTGAATACTGCCTGGTATTCAAATAAAGTCAGGGCTAAATGGAAAGTTATTGGGGTATTTGAGACATAAACCCAGTTATCCATTCTCTTAAGCTCTTTGACACCAAACACACACTTACCTTTATTTCTTTTCTGTCTATCTTGATCCCTGCACTCACCCACACCCAGCGTTTGCAAACACACTGTCAGTCCAGAGCCATTATAACTTTCACTGAGATTTTCTTTGGGCATAGGCAGCACATTTGATCCTCCCCACCATGCTGCACCTAGGCTCTGGTGCTGAGAGACGCACCTGGAAATGTCGGGCTCGTTCACATCTCCAGCTTCTGGTTTTTATTTGGCTCAACTTATTCAAATGGTGGTTGAAGGAAAGGAAAGGTATCCACTGAAAACTGTGGTCGGACAGTTCAGACTCAGCTCTGCTGTGGTTGTTTATGTTTCGATCAATCATTTTATCCAAACGCTTTTCTATCAGCGAATCATTTGTGCTTGTTCTTGATTATCTCATTTGGGGCTTTGCTTTTTGTGTTTGCTGAAAAGCCCAAAAACCACATACCATCAAATTACATTTAAAATACAAAAAATGCAGCAGATCTGATGAAGGAAATTCTGATTCTTTCTTCACAGGAAGTCCAGGAAGGTGAGAAGGAGAAAAAGGATGAAGAGAAGGAGAAAGAAAAGAAGAAAGAGGCAGAGCCAAACTTCCAGCTCTTGGAGAACCCGGCCAGAGTGATGCCAGCTCAGCTCAAAGTCCTGATAATGCCGGAGACCTGCCGCTACCAGCCTTTCAAACCGGTAATTCTACCAGATGATAGAACAGAAAACCATAAAAGATCACTCACATTAGGATTCAGCTTCTTGGTTGATTTTGGCCCTTGTCTAGTACCTAAAAGTCCAGAACCTACCCTCTCCAGAACTATAAAGCAGAGCTCTGGGGTCCCGATGTAAATGTTGACAGTGTTGTCACCCAATGAGCACTGGCCTCAGTCCTGTAAAGAGAACGTTTTGTTTGATTTAGAGTCCAGCAAGGAAAGCTCAGGGTATTACATTGTACGGTGGACCCGATGGAGTGCCAAAATCTTGTCTAAAGTTTGGTAATGCTGCCTTCCTTTTAAGGATTTGTTTTTGATTCAGAGGCGAGTTTAGGAAGAGAGGAGATTTTACAGTCTAAAAGTCTAAATCTGTTCATTGTCAAGGAATTTGTAAAAGTATATTTTATGGAGATTATGTTTCCTGTGGAAATGTCTCTGCTTTGTTTTTTTTTTTCTTCTTCTTTTTCTGGTGTGTCTGACATTTGGGTGTAAAGAAAAAAAAAAAAAACTCATTAAGCTTCACATCTTTGTGTGGGGCTTGATTTATACACCTGGATTTATCAATCCCAGATGAACTGTAGAGACGGGGGTGAGTCGTTTCAAGGCCCCGTCTCTGTGGTTGCCCTGATTAACAAGTATACTTGAATTTTGTTCAGCACTGTTACTAATTCTGTCTGTCTGTCACCAGCTGCATACAGGTGGGATCATCATCTTGAAGGACACCAGCGAGGAAGAGGAGGAGCTGGTGGAGCCCGTCTCAGCTCATGGACCCAAAATAGAGGAGGAAGAACAGGAGCCTGAGCCCCCTGAGCCTTTCGAGTACATTGATGAGTAGAAATGCTCCCAGAGCAAAGGTGTGTTCACACAAATCCTTCCTGTCAGCCATCAGATGTCCCCTTCATAGGAAGTTATGTTGCATGATAATACACGTGTTGCCTGTGCTCTTGTTTAAAAGCTTAACTGTGTTTCACTCATCGTTGCCCAAAGAATGTAAACATCCCTGCCATCTCCAAACGGCAGCTCAGAGGGCAAACCCTCCCACTGAACTGGCCACCAGCACTGGGTGCTAAATGGTTCCTGCCTGCTTGTTGTTTGTGTTGGACTGTCGCCGTCTGCCTCCCACGTTGGCTGTTGTACGTTACGAGACCGATGAGGTGCCAATAACCAAATTAGGGCCCCCGTATATAATACGGTATTTAATTTCTTTGTAAGGTTCAAGTGCTGTTTGACAGATTGAACGCTGCAGAAATCACTGCAGACTGACTTCATGGGTTTGGTTTGGATGCTGCAGACAGTGTAAGGGGCCAGTCGGTTGCAGTTACAGAAGGTTCAGCCTCAGGTCTCCAAATATCTCCAGTCACAGTCCTAAATCTGATGTCTGGTCTGTGAGCAACTTCAAGGGCTTCTGCCTGTCTCTGAAGAGCTGGAGTCAAGACTTATGTGATGTCTTCTGACATGACTGATGGTCCTGTTAGCATTTGTGATTCACTTGTTTTATTAGTAGCTTTAAATTCAGAAACTTTTGTTTCCTGATGTCTGTGGACTTTTTGAAGGAATTTGCTTAGATTATTTTGCTAACATATCACTCCTTTCTCCTTTTTTTTCTTTCCTCTTCAGGCATTTGAAGACATGAGATCCCTTCATCTCGGTCCCCTTTGTGTATCTGTGTATCCATCCACCTCCCTGCTTCACCTCCTTTTACACGTTTATTTTCTGCTCATTTGCCACATAGTGAATGTTTTACACTCTCATATTGTATAATTTTCAGTCTGTTCAATAAAAAAAATATATATATTGGAGGCTGGAGAGTGAGTGTTTATTTCAGTGGATATTTCACCAGGCATGGTGAAACTCCCATACAGTGGAACTGGTTTACATTTTCAGCACTCTGCAGCAGCTGCTGCAGTCTGTCTGCTGTACAAATGCTAAACAGCAGCGGGTGGCAGAGAAGTGTGCTTTAAGGCAAATGGTAAAATATTGTCCTACTACAAAAATGTGCGATCTGTTTGAGCAGAGAAGAAAGCTTCCATTGACGATGGTGTTATACTTGCTGTCCCCTGAGGGTATCATTAGTTTATGTAGTTTCTTAAAACTAAAGAAGCTATTAAAACTATTTCCTGCAGCTCTTGCATTGGTTCTAAATATTTTCAAAATCTGCAAGCTGTAACTGATCTTCTTAAACATTTTTGTCACTGACACATTAACACTCCCTTATACACTCGCTGAATGTCAGCTTGGTGTATAAAGGTCCCTAAATCTAAGTAATCAGTTGGCAGATGCTCTGAGCACCTCCTCTTTCTCATCTGAACTCCCCACGCTGGGTGAAAGAGGATGTTTGGCACATAGCTGACCCGCTTATACTCACCAACAAGATGACGCTGTTCAGAGAGGAGTCGACTATGAACGTCTAACAAATTTGAATTATGAACTAACAGCATTTCTGACATATATGTGTATATATTTTCATACAAAACATTAATGGCTCAATAGTTTGGTCGTTTTTGAATTGTAAAAATATACATAAGATTTTAAAATGATCCATTCATGCACTGTCTATACCTGTTAATTTCAGTACTTGGGAGCTGAAGCCTATACCAGCTGCTGTCAGGTACATCTTGGACAGGTCGCCAGTAATGTTAAGATTATAAATGTGTAAAATAGCAACTGCTAAATACAACACTCAGCCACTGGCTGGTAAATCCACCTGTATCTGAACGACTTTGCACAACACTCACACCTCCATAATGATCACAGTACTCCCCTGCAGCAGCCGCCTCCTCCTCCCCCATCAGGACGCCAGTGGGGGCAGGAAAAAAAAATGGTTCAAAGAATCTGAGTTCACCTCCTAATCGCTCAGTTACCAACCTGATGGCATCTGTGGGAAGCGAGCCCGAGTCACAAAGACTCCACAAGGTCCAAAGAATGTGTTACTAACGTCCTGGTACAAAACGCCTCATTACGCTCTCACACGTTTTATCCAGACCTTCACTGGTCCGATTATGTGCACACAGGTGAAATTCAAAATGCCTTCATAGTTTTTGGGGTTTTTTTTCTACTACAGATAAAAATCACTAAAA
Source organism: Melanotaenia boesemani (assembly GCF_017639745.1). Taxonomy (NCBI): domain Eukaryota; kingdom Metazoa; phylum Chordata; class Actinopteri; order Atheriniformes; family Melanotaeniidae; genus Melanotaenia; species Melanotaenia boesemani. Next base: position 15,674,293 of record NC_055695.1, on the reverse strand, counting down.
ATAAACTATTAATACAAGCAACAGAAAAATGCAAAGCTACCCCTCTTAAGTTAAAATTCCTGAAGTGGCCAGCAAAATATTACACTATGTTGGGGAACACTTACCCCAACACCACCTTAACCATTAAAATACCAAAACAAGTTGTCAGCTTAATGGAGGAAATTTGAAAGAGTCATCTAGAGCGCAGGATCGAAGCTGCTTCATGAAACTTGAATCAGTCAGCAGAGGCCTGCTCTCCCTTTGCCACATTAAGCATGTGGTTATGATGTTATGGCTGATCGATGAATACACAAATTTCTTTGTTGTGGAGGTTTTTTTTTTCTGTCCTCCTTAATGTCCCTTAAAATCTGCCTTATAGAAACCAAACATTTGAGGGAGAAATATGTCCCAACTCTCTATCATAGGTAAAAACTTCACCTTGTGAAGAGACTATGCTTTAGAGGAATTTGTTTTATTATATTGTGGTTTTTGGTCTTCAGCATAGGATCAATTTTATTGTCTTCAAACGTTTTCCTGACTCTAAGTGTGATGGTTTTTGGTAAATGAAGCTTCCTGTGGAAAAGTGGTTTGGGAATCATTGAGGAAATAACACAGGCAGTTGTTTTCTGCATCACGTGTTGGAATGCCACTCATTTGACTTTCAGTGCGTAAGGCTGGTGGAAAAACATCTGAACTGAGCGGCTGTCAGACATGATTTGCAGCTTGTTCTCTCCAATCACGCAACTAGCCCATGTACATTTTGGCCAGACATATAGTCTAATCAGTTCCTCCCTTCACATTCCCACAAACTTGGTCATGGCCAACTATTTAACAAGGTTACTGACTCCACAGCATTTCCTTTTTTTCCCCTCATCTTTGTTGTCTGGGATCAAAGTTTTGATGTAGAGCACAGAGAGGAAAACACTCCTCTGAGGTCCAACTTTGACCTTAAACACCAAATCTATCATCACTGTTGCTCGGCATGTAGAGCCTGCTCGGTCACATCCAGCACGTCCTAAATATAGAGTTCACAGCTTTCTGTTACAGGACCACATTCCTAAAGGTGCGGTAACGCTGTGTATCCATACAGGAGGGAATCTTTAGTCATGCTTAAAAACCCTTCCCCCCTTCCCGTTTCCATCCTTGTTTCCAGCTAACATGAGTCGAGGTCCGCCTCCGTCTTCACTTCCAGAACATCTCACTAAATCATAGATGGGGTTATCTGAAGATATGTGGAACATCTGCCTCAGTTCAAAGCTGGATTTCATAGTTTTCATACTTCCCCATACTCCCCCTCATTCCTCAGTTTCTCCACCTGGCAGACAAACAGCTGACATGAATCAGTCACTCAGCCAAGAATGTTTAAAAGTTTCTCCATCAGTTTTAGATGATCCTCTCATCATAAGCATCATACTCACCAGTGCATTAATGTTCAGCGCAATTGTCGCCTGTTTTGACACCACAGATACTGAAATTTCTTTGAATCAAAATTAATATTTTCCTCAGAATTTAAGAATTCTGAATTTTTCTTCTTCTCACCTACCTGGATTTCCTGTGAAGATAGAATCAGAATTTAGGAATTTCTCAGTCATGTGCTCATAAAACAGCATCTTTTAGTAATTTTGCACCTCCAAAATCTTTAAATGAGAACTACAAATCCCCATAAAAGGAAAAAATTGGCTCTCTGGATGTGGAGAGAAGGTAAGTCTGTCAGCAAACCAGTGAACCAGCTGTTTAGGAAGCAGAGAAACCGAGCAGACGGAGCGTGTAGTCACCATCTGTGGATGCCGCGATGGTGACTGTGTTGATGAAAAGGATGGAGGGTCAGCAGCACTGTTAAAGCAAACAAGACCCACCAGAGAGCTCATTGGTCAGGTCAGCCAGTGACTTCCTGGCAGGACTCAAGGGCCAGCGAGTGATGTGCTGGTGGTCCATGATGGAGCCCTGGATGTTCCCCATGAACAAACTGGGGAGGTTGTGGATTTTGGCCTCAGTGGCCAGCAGCACAAATTTTCATCAATCTCTGATGGAGACGAGATAGAGGCCTACAACAATACAGTGTGGAGGATATATGATACAAGTTCCTGTCACAGTAGCTCCCAAATGAATTTCAAAAATACATTTATTGGTTTTTCCCTTTATTACCCTTTGCTTCCTTTTTTTTTTTTAGTATAGTTTTATTTACATCGTTTCATCTCTGTCCTCAAAGAACTCAAAGTAATAAATCCATAGTTGGATTAAACAAAGACATCAAGTCCCTTCATTCAGTTTCCTCCTGCTGCTGCAGAGGAAAGAAACCAATTAGTCAATTCACAGAAACCTCACCAACAGTAGTTTGGATTGATGATAACAAAAACAAAAGACGTGAAAGAAAAATGCTGAACACATCAGTTTCCTAAAACAAATTCTGTCTCACAGGTCTGCAGACAATTTCTTGACCTCATCGAGTATCTACTGTGAGCCTTAAACCTACAGCTGTGTATCCTCTACCTTAACCCCAAATGTCGAAATATGGCAGCCCACTGCTCTCTGGTAAACCTAAACAGGGGACAAATACAGAGGCTAGTTTCTTATTTGGGATGACTAAAGTGTAAATAGTTACTATTTCACTAAATTTAGTGTACGTATAGTGTTGGCTGCTAAAAGGGTTTTTGTTGTTAAAGACGTGGATTTGAGGCTGGAGAACCTGGGTTCATGTCCCTGGACTGGCAACACAGAAGAACCACTGTGGGTCCTTGAGCAAAAACACAAACCCAAACTACTCCATTGAAACCAGAATACCAGGCATCACACTCCTCCTGGTGAAAGCTACAGGACAAATTTCCCAGTTGAGATCAATAAAACATATTTTAGATAAAATGTTTTATTGGTGATTTGTCATTTTATTACATGGCATGATGACTAAATACAAGAATCTCCCATAACATTTTATTACAAAACCAATTAACTAACATCAAATTTCTGTCATTATTAGACTAATACTTTTGTATTTTTGCAGTTGTTGATTGTATCGATGGGTCATTTCATTGTTCATTTATGTGCTAATGCCTTTCATTAAACATTAAAGCCAAAATAAAACAAAAGATCTCATGTGTAAGTAAAGGTATCCTCATTGTGGAACTTTATAACTTGGTTTTTCAAAAAATAAAAAAAATTCACAGTACTTCTCTGGCTCCCCAGCTGATGGAATATGACAGATATTTTACTTTTTTTTTTTTTTTTTACAGTCTGTACTGATGCAGCAGACAGCCTGTAAATGTTAAGTTGTAGGAAGCACTCCATGTCGACGCATCACAGGTTGTTTCTGACTCTTGAAGGGCATCTTTGGGAACATACAGCACGTTCTCAGCCTTGCTGCCACATGGCTGCCTGTTTACTAAATCACACCCGGCTCCTGTGACTACAGTTTACAGCGCTGACATTCGCTTGGCCCTTTTGAACCCAAGACAAATGACTGACGTCAAAACAGTTATGAAGAGTTATATATTGTTCCCTATGGTTGCTGGCAACTGTCAGCAGCAGCTGCTGTGCAGGACAAGTGGCAATTCTGAGCTCTACATTTAAGTCCAAAGCAGCACTTCATTGAATAATTACCTTCTTGAAGCCGTTTTCTGTTTTGTTCTGAGCTGCATGAAACTTTGGAGACAAAGGCAGGAATCTCCCCAACAGATAAAAGAAACTATAACCGATGCCAGAAAACCAGGCAAACGTTTGCAAAGTAAAATCTGTTTCAGACTTTTTACATAATCGTGACTTCATCACACCTAAAATATTTAAGTACGTATGGTTATGAGCTGTTAAATGTGATTCACACAAATACTGAAAGGACTGACGGTAAAGTAGTTTTTGTCTGAAAAATGCATGAATTCCTACAGATTTTAGAACATGGTCTCGTGGTTTTAATAGTCGTTAATTAAGATTTGGCTTTTTGGATTTTTTTTTATTTGAATTTAAATTCAGGTTTTAAGACACTGCTTTGGGCAATTAACCATTAACTAATCATTAGTTGTATAAAGATGGTGTTGGAACTTGATCAACTTGCTCTATGGGCAAAATACTTAGTGTAGAGAGAGCTGAAAATGAACTTAAAAAAGGCAAATTCTTCAGAATTTCTGCACCACAAAATTATTAAATGTTGATATAAAATTTAAAGCAGTTAATTTAAAAAAATTGAAAATAAATTGTGCTACAGCATAAAGTAAAGATTGCTTTAACAATTGTAAATGGTACAGGAAATCATTTGAGGGGACTTTTTCCAGCCACAGATTAAAACTTTTTTTTTAGACAAGTGAGTGTTTCCTTATGAGACAGACTCAAACTGTGGACTGAGTTTTTAGTGGTGAAAGAGCACTATACCTGGAGCAACATGGGGCTCATTCAGTTGTCCCCATAAAGATCAAGACAGAGACAGTTCTGTCATGCAGTATAGGGGGAAAGGGAAGATATGATCATGAAATCATTTATTATGACTTTTGAGTCTGTACATGAATCGTATTAAGTGAAAAAATAAACAGCAACTGTTTCTTCAACTATTAATACCACATATTTGTTAATGGGTTGAATTTAAACTGAGAGTCTACATTTTAATTCCATCTTTTATGCTTTCTAAAATCCAGTGATGTGGTGTGCAGACACCAGACTAGAAAAACTGCTTCACTGTCTAAATACTCAGGGATCTGACTGATTACATGTTGTAGCATCTGGATAACAATGGAGTAAGAACATCAGAATTTGATACAAACACAACATGAGACGTTTTGGCTTCATCATGTGATTTGTTGACAGGAAAGAAAAAAGCTTGTTTAACTGTCTCACAACAGTAGCTGTTTATAGAAACTTGTGTGTAATTTACTTTTATACAAATTTGCAGCTGGTTTGGGGAATTTGGCCAGTTCTGGTCTGTCTACAAAGGTCATTAATCTGACCTCTGGGATCTCGCTGCCTGAACAGACTCATAGTGCATTCAGTCCTGTTAATCTTAGCTCCTCTGGGTGTCAGAACAGCTGGACTCCAGACCTGTTTGAGGAGCAGCAGAAGCTGGGAAACCTGTTGGAAAGCCTGACGGATGACTGCTCACCGTGGCGTGGAGCACTGCCCTCTGGGGAAGCTTCACTTGGGAGGAAAAAAAAATCTAGTGGAGGCATCCAGGTCTGGTCATTCAGGGAATACAGGCTGTTGAGACATAAACTAAACAAGCATAATTTCTGGAGAGTGAAGCGTGGATCTGCAGGCTGGTGAAGGTGGTGCATGGTACAACACACTGGTACACGTTGTCTCACACTTTACTGTGAAGATACTGTGGTACAAACAATGTGTACTCATAACACTGCACCTATTCATGCCGTCTGTCCATTCATCATCAGCATTTAGAAAATACAGGCAGGACTGTTTGGATTTTCATCACAAGGCTGCACCAAAATATGAAACCTGAGCCTTTTTGTTCGATGTGAGTGCAGGCGCCGTAAACATCAGAGCTCTTGGCAGAGGATTTAGAGACCACAATTGTTCCGTGTGGAACAAATGTTTAAGGCATTTCTTTAACAGACAGTGGGGTTTGAGGGGACTCGCTCTCCCCCTGCATTGTTCTTCAAACCTTAAACTACTCTTTCATGCAGCTGTGTTGGATCTTGCACACTTAAGGAAAAATTTGAGATGCTTGTAATTCATTTGAAAGTTTCCTTTCATAGTTTTTACAAACCAGAAGATGAGCTTGTAAAATTTATGGCACCAATCTTAATTAAAATCAGCTAAACATCAGGCAGTAACAACATTAAAGGCTTCTTCCTCATGCACGATTCACTTAAAATTTTGCTCTCACTTGTGTGTTTTCATCTAGGTAGCATGTTTCTCAAGATATATTTCTACACATCAAAAACCATAACTAAGCCTGTTATTAATTAAATTAACAAACTAAATGAAAACCTGAACTGGCTGCTAATAGTAGTATGATGTTTTCCTTTTACTCAAACACATTTATCTGCATTTTCACTGCATGATCTTCTAAGTTGATTATCTCAGTCACTCAGTAGCAGCATAACAAAGGAAACATCTGGACAGGAGCCCTGAACTCAAAGTTATGACCCAACTTGCAGATCACACAGTAAAATATTAATATGTCAGCATGTTGATGTGAAGCAAATCCAAACACCTAAGATGAAATCAATAAAATACTTGTGGCATTGGAAGTAAGTGAAATGATCTCATCCCACAACACCAGCCTTTTTATTTGTTTAAAGAAAATGAGTTTTCAGTCATCACTGGACGTGGGGACTTGTTAACATGAATGTGCTCAACAGTTTGGGCCCTGGCAGTCGAAGCAGCATTAATGGGGCTTGGCCCTCTCAGCGTTTGTTCACATGGTGTTTTTATGAAGGGAAACGTCTCCAGCGGCGGCCCTTCATTTCTCCACAGGCGATCAGACCACAGACTTCCTGGAAAAGGCTTGGAGGCTAACTCATAGAGTCCAGAGTGTTCGATGCACAGCCCAGATGGGAAAGGGTGCCACGCATTGCGTGACCTTTAAAGTCTAATCATATGTATAAACCCCATTTCCAGGAAAATTGGAAAAAAATTTAACCTGTAACATTTTAGATCAAAGAGATTATTTTCTGTGTTCACTGACCAACTTCATAGTACTTAAAAAATTAATATATCTAGACTAATTTAAGATTAAATGCCAAAGCAATACTCAAACAAGGTTGGGAGATAAGCAAAGAAATATTTAATTATATACAAGTAACACAGTCCTGGCAGGTTATCCAATCAGTGGATTAAGATATGACAGGTGAGGGTGTCAGGATTGGGTATAAAAGGAGCTGCCACCAAAGGTTTGGACTTTCCAAGCATGGATGGGTCATGGCTTAATACTTTGTGCCAAGCTCAGTCAGAAAATCATCAAAACATTTAGAAAAAAAAGGGCTTAGTGCAAGATTGCAAAGAAAAGTGGTCTTTCAGCATTTACAGCAGATAATAATCTCAGTGTGTAAAGTTTAACAATGGAAATCACTGTTTCAGCCCTCTGGCAGCTCTGTGTGGGAAACTGCCCTTCCATTATCAACAGCCAAAAAGGCCTTGGAAGTTCTTTTGGAAACCATTTTCATTCAACACAGACCTCAGGTTGATCCAAAAATATAATGTGAATCCATATGACAAGTACAAACCCACATATTGATGGGTATTTTGATATGAACTCTGAACTAAGTTTTTTTGGTGCAAAACACCTTGATGGAAAGAAAAACCCAATGGGCTGCACGGTGATGTGGTGATTAGCACTGCAGCCTCACAGCAAGAGGGTTGCTGGTTTGGGCCTTGGCTGGGGATGGGTTTAAACAGTGGAGTTTGCATATTTGGATGTTTGGATAAATTGGTCACCCTAAATTTTCCCAATGAGTGATCACGAGTGGTTGTTTGTTGGCCCTGCAATGAACCAGTGATCTGTGTAGAGTGTACCTTGCTAATTGTTGGGATGTGCTCCAGCTTTCCCGCAACCCTGAAGTAGAATAAGCAGTATAAGAAATGAATGAATTAATAATAACAATAATAATTAAAGGATAGAAAGACAGTGTGTGTTTGTTCTGCAGTCAGACTTTGATTCCACATTTCAGCTGGAAAAGAACCGATGTCTGGTTATACAGTACATGTTAGAGATAAGGCTGATATAAGTAAAAGGATCAGTGTTTACAATCATATGGGGGTATCCATGGCATTAATTGCACTGGGTCACTTGCATAAGCGTGAAGGTATAATTGTTATATAGATGCATGTTGGATTTTGAAGACATATGCCACCATCAAGGAGATGCATTTTTTCTGAAGGTTATTTCAGCAGGATAATGTGAAGTTCTGTAATTAAAAAAATAGTCATCATTGTTTTGTTTTGAATTCTTCTTAACTTTCATTACAGGCTAGCAGCTAGCATCAGTCAGATTCATTTAAGAGCAAAATAAGTAGAACTGACACCTAATGTTTTTAAATCAGAACTGCAACTGTGTCGAAAGAGAAAAACACGGAGAGCGTGTTTCCTCCCTCCACCCTCCCACTTGGAGAGTTTCACGCTTGTTGTCGGTTTGTGAGAGGACGGTTCATTTATATACAGTCTATGGAGGAACGAGAACATAGCACCAGCAAACATCACGATGACGAGCCGAGATGATGCACACACAGTAAGTTGCTATGCTTTGCAATGCTAGCACGTTAGCATAAATTAAGTGTAAACAAAACTGTGGGGAGTCGCATATGATTGGTTAATGAACCAGGAAGTAGGAAAGAGCTACACAGTGCACTCAAGTTATTCCATCACGCAACTCTTACTTTGAAAGAAGAAAAACATGACAAAAACATTGTTAATGTAGGGAGACAGATTCTTTATAGGGAAGCTTCCTTTTATCCCTCGCAACAAATGAGAACATTTTAAATTATTTTTCCAGAAAAAATCCTAATTATTTAGCCTTTAATTTTCAATTGCATCATGCAAAGTGCTCATTCATCATCTAGTTCTCAGTTATTTCAAAACTTAATTTGATTCCAATGGAAAAGAATAACTTGTAACCCTAAAATGTTTTGCAATCTGGAGCTCAGAGATGAAAAACGATCTTTCTTTTCTGACATCATTGCTAAGAACAGCAATAATGTCCCCCACTGTGGGACAAAGAAAGGATTATCTTATCTTATCTTATCTTATCTTATCTTATCTTATCTTATCTTATCTTATTTTATCTGATCTTATCTTAATGTTCACGCTTTGTTCATTACTGTTGACAGACTAACTAATCCTCCCGTGTCAGTAACACCAGAACTTCTATCTAACTGGATCGGTTTTCTCCAATCAGTTCTAAAAATCTGAATGAGATCACTGGCTATCTGAAAACCACCACTTGCTGTCTTGACTGCCTGCCATCTGGGTTTTTTAAGAATGTTTCAGGATGCATGGCCTTAGATATCTTACAGATTGTAAACATGTCTCTGCTTTCAGGTGTTTTGCCTCAGACCCTAAAAACAGCTGTCATTAAGTCACTACTGAAAAAGAAAAAACTAGACTCCTCATAAATGAGCAGCTACAGACCAATATCAAACCTCCTCTTTCTTAGTAAGATTATAGAAACAGCTGTCTTTCAACAGCTACACAACTTCCTGACAATAAATAACTGTTTTGGTGTCCACTAGTCAGGTTTTTTGCCACACCACAGCACTGAGACTGTTCTAGTTAAGGTCTTAAATGACATCCGCCTGAGCACAGATAGTGGAAACATTTCAGTCCTGGTACTGCTGGATCTCAGTGCTGCATTTGACATGGTCGATCATAACATCTTACTAGACTGGCTGAAAAACTGGGTAGGACTTTCTGGCACTGCAATTAATTGGTCTAAGTTCACTTTAAAAGACAGGAACTACTTTGTGTCTATAGGCAACTATAAATCTGAGTGAACCAAAATAACATGTGGGGTTCCTCAAGGCTCCATCCTGGGGCCATTGCTGTTTAACATCTACATGCTGCCACGCTGTTAAGTTATGAAAAACAACTAAATGTGTTACCATAACTATGCTGATGACACAAAAATCTACATAACCATCTCACCAGAAGACTATAGTACGATCCAAACTTAGATCAGCTGCACTGATTAAATTAAAGATTGGATGTGGAAATGAAGACAAAACTGAAATAATAGTTTTTGGAGCCAAAGAAGAAAGATTAAAAGTCAGTACTACAAACAGCAAAGTTCAAAACTAACAACCAAGCCAGAAATCTGGGAGTGGTTATGGACTCAGACCTGAATTTTAGCAGTTATATTAAGACAGTTGTGAAGTCAGCTTATTATCACTTAAAGAACATATCGAGGATTAAAGGACTGATGACTCAGCAGAATTTAGAAAAACATGTCCATGCATTTATCTTTAGTAGACTGGACTACTGCAACACTGTCCTCACAGGTCTCCCTAAAAAGTCCATCAAACAGCTGCAGTTAGTCCAGAACGCTGCTGCTTGAGTCCTCACTAAGACCAGGAAAGTAGATCATATAACTCCAGTCCTCAGATCTTTACACTGGCTTCCTGTCTGTCAAAGAATTGACTTCAAAATCCTGCTGTTAGTTTACAAAGCACTGAATAGTTTAGGACCAAAATACATTCAGGATCTTCTGGTTCGTTATGAACCAACCAGATCCCTCAGGTCATCAGGGTCAGGTTTACTTTCTGTTCCCAGAGTCAGAACTAAACGTGGAGAGGCAGCATTTAGCTTCCATGCTCCTTACATGTGGAACAAAGTCCCAAAAAAAACTGCAGGTCTGCTGACTCAGCAGTTTTAAACCAGGGTTAAAACTTTTCTATTTGCTGCCTTTTACCAAAGCAACTGTTAATTCCTCACACTGGAACTTTTGTTTCTTGCATTTTATTTTTCTGCTTTTATTTACCTTTTTTAATTACTTTTTAAAGGTTGTTTTAATGTACTTTTTTAATGCTTCCTGCACCTCGCTGTAATGCTTTTAATGTTTTATGTAAAGCCTCTTGAATTGTCTTGCACATGATATATGCTATACAAATAAACTTGCCTTGCCTTGCAACATAGATCACACATTTCCAGTATGACTTCCAGGTGGGAATTTGTGAGATGAAGGGCCACCTCTAAACCGAAGTTGTTGATGGTCTTTCTTCTTTCTGAGAATTAAACGCAAGTCTCATAACAGCCTCCATGGGAATAAAGTGCATAAAGAAACGTCTGTTTCAATCTCTTGCAGCCACAGCTGAGCTACACATTTCCATTTGCTCCTTTCTTTACTGCTGTCAGCCCGCCCTACCTTCAGTTAAATGTCAGACTGGAGCTGCAGCACGGACAGGACAGTTGGAGCCGGATGGAGCTGGTAACAGTTAACCTGCACGTTATGTTTCAGAGGTTGTGCTCTCTATTTATCAGAAGTGTGTCCAGTAGTGTTGAGGTGAATTATGATTGTGATTTGTTCTCAGGAACATTAGTTTGCAGCAGACTAAACACATATGTTTGCCTACTGTACACACACACTCACACACGCACATATGCTTTTTAGCTCATTCAGAGTGGTGGGCACTGCTGGCCTGTGTGCCTCCTTTTACACAGCTGCAAAAATAAACACACTGTAATTATTAAAGGTAGAATGAGGCTGGGCAACGAATTAATGGCATAGGAAAGGATTCACGTCATTGATGAGCATGTACGGGCGATTGAGGCAGTATGAATAGATTCTTTATATGCAACAATCTTTTTATCTCAGCTTAGGTCAAATAGACTTGGCTGAACTTATTGAGGCAGCTGTGTAAGTGCACTTAATCTGCTGTGACAGTTAAAAACAGACAGAAAGACGTCGTGGATTATAACAGAAAAAATTCATACAGCCTTCAAACAAGCAAACCCTAAAGGTTTCATGTATCAGGAAGACATGTAAAAATGATCTGATGCTTACCAAGGCTTTACAATTTAGGTAAATAAAGCCCTAGGTGAGTGAAAATACATGGCAGAAAACACTAGTATTTTTTATATGACAAACACTAAGCAAAAATACAGAAGTAATGTGTGAAAACGTGCACTTCATGATTTGAAAGCTTTTGATAAAGTAATTAGGTATTTTTTCTGAATAACATCATCAGTTTCTCACATTATTGGTCCAGTTTTCCTGACAGTGTTGCTTTGGTTTAATGAGGTTTGCAGGAATTTGTTTATTTACGACTAAAGCATTTTAGTCAGGATGAGGTCTGGACTTCGGGCCCCTGCTATATTTCCACTTGTACTTTTTCAGCCACTCTGGTGTAGATTTTCTGCTGTTTGGGATCGTTGTCCACAACACCATAACACCTTTGGAACAAATGCAATTTTTGCAAACTTGAACTAGAGAAAAGACTTTCTCCTTGCAACCCCTACATATTGTACTGGTGTAAAATTTAACATTGAACATGCTGAGGCCTGTTGACTGAGATGTAGCTCTTGGGTTTACGACAAGTACTCTGAGCATTGCAGAGTACTGAAATGAGGCTAAACTTGACTACTTCGAGGATTGTCTTAGATGCTTTCCACTTGTAAATAATATTTCGTAATGTACAATGATGGTCTCCAAAACATTTCAAGCTTAACGCTTCCAAGCAACATTTCTTTTTCTATGATCATTACTGCTTTCCTCCATGGCATAGTGTTAGGGCTAGTGATCCTAACCAAGAGTAGCAAACTGCTCCAACCTTTGCTTTTATACAGATGGTCTTACCTGATGATCATTAATGAATCAAGTGCATTTGATTAGTATCACCTTTCTGCCTTCAGAGGCAGTAAAGACTGTACTGCAAGTTTTTGTAGAATTAGAACAAAACTGTGTAATATGTCATGCTAATGTTCATCTGAAGATGTGTTTATGTAATAACCAAATGATCTTTCATTATTATTATTATGTTCTGATCTGACAAACCTCAGAAAAGACAGAAGATGTACTTTCTTTACTTTCTGTGACATTACCAAAGAGCTCAGGAGAAGTTTATAGCCATCTAGTCTGATTATAATGACTGAAGTGGGGAAAAAAAGAGAAAAAAACTAGATTAACAGAAAGCTTCCTTTCAGGACTCAAACAGCATTTTTAGGCTGTATGAACCAACTTCATTATCACAGTCAAAGCAGGTCTCCCTCTGCTGGACACAGTTTCCACTGCTGTTTGCTGTAAAGTCAGACAACTCAGATTATTTAGAAAATGTCTTCAAGATTTAGTGATATTAAGAAAAAAATGTATCTTAGCTAAAAGAACTCCAAAAGAGTGATACACTGAAAAATAGACATTTATCTACAATTTTAGCCACTTTATTGGGTCAACTTTTCTAGTTCTGAGTTGGACCCCCTTTTTTCTTTCTTCAGAACTGTCTTAATTCTTCATGACAGATTCAACAAGGTGTTGGAAACATTACTCAGAGACTGTGGTCCTTATTGACATAACATCATACAGTTGCTGCAAATGTGTCAGCTGCACATCAAAGATGATAATCTTCTGATCTTTGCTCAAGTAGCTTGAGATCTGGTGACTGTGGACAAGTACAATGAACTCTGTCATTTTCAGGCTACCAGTTTGAGGTGATTTGAGCTTCGTGACATGATCTATTATCCTGCTGGAAGTAGAATTCAAAACATGGGTACACTGTGGTCATAAAGGGATGGACATGGTCACCAACAATACTCCAGTAAGCTGTGACATTTTAACAATGCTCAGGTACTGAAGGGCCCCAAGTGTACCAAGAAAATATCCTCCACGCTATACCACCAGCAGCCTGAACTGCTTATACAAGGCAGGATGGATCCTTGTTGTCATGTTGTTTACACCAAATTATGATCCTACCATTTGAACGTTGCAGCTGAAATGGAGATGCATCGGGTCAGGCAATATTTCCCAAATTTTGGTGAATCTGTGTTAATTGTAGCCTCAGTTTGCTGTTTTTTGCTGCACCTGGTGTGGTCTTCAAGCCTACCTGCTTCATGGCTGGATGTGTTATGCGTTCAGAGATGGTAATCTGCATATTTTGGTTGTAACCAGTGGGTATTTAAGTTACTGCTGCATTTCTATCATCTACAACAATGTCTGCCATTTCTCCTCTGACATCAAGGTATTGTCATTCAGACAGCAACTGCTCACTGGATATTTTCTTTTTCAGATGGTTGTGAGAAAATCCCAGTAGATCACCCATGTGGTACCAACAGCCATGCCATGTCAAAGTCCCTTAAATCTCCTTCCTTCTCCATTCTCATGCTGTTTTAACTTCAGCTACGAGTCATAAAGTGACAAAACCAGCAGCGTAATGGCATGTTTTGTGTAAATCTGTAGTACTTTCAACCAAGCTGTTTTCTCTGTTAGGTACCCAGCTGTAAAGACTTCTCATTTACTCTGACAAACATGCTCCTGCAGAGCAATCCCCCCCCCCCCCCCCCAAAAAAAAACAAAGAATTTAAGTTCAAAGAAGAAAGAGTCCTTTGTGTGTAGCGAAGTCTTTACATATTACAGGTATATTATACAGCACATGTATACTGGTTTACAGAAAGGCAATATAAAATGGACTATAATTATCAAAGGATACAAAGAACAGCATATACAAAAGCTTATTTAATTATTCAAGTACCACTAACTTCATATTCTGTTGTCTTGAGATTTCAAAAGCATCTGTACAAAATGTACAAGAATTGTATCCCATGTTGGATTGGCCAAAGTTTCCCCTTTACGCTGAAAATGTATACTGAAAACTGAAAATCACAGATCCAACAGAACAGTATAAAACGATTTCACTGAATTTGCAGAACTTCATTTTAAATGTAAAGATTTCATTGAAGTCACCTGATGGTTTTTAAACCTGGACATTCTCTCAAACCACACTCCTTTACAGAATTTCCAGACACGTGTGGACACTCTGCAGACCGACACTCTGAAGTATTGGTCAATGGTAAAAACTCCTCAGTTTTGAGCTCAGTGAAATTTCTCAATATTTGTAGCCAACGGGGTTAATGCACTTCCAGCTGATACTTGCACCTCTGCAAAGTGCATGCAAAAATACTATAATACTAACTTTTAAAGAAATAGTATTATTTCAGAACTATATTCACCTTTTAAACTTATGTCTGTCGTTCTTGTTTTTGTCAGGATCCATCATCTCACAGCTGAGTTTAGTTTGCCAATCAGCTTACATGAATAAAGTGGGAACAAAGGGCTCATTAAAGTTTCTGTATCCGTCAACAGAACCTGACATTTATCCTAGAGGGGTGATCCGTTTTAATTTCTGCAAGCAGAATGATGAACAATGAGGATTAGTTGTTCAGTGAAGAGTTGCATGAGACAGCCTGCACAGCAACCAACCACTCAGCTCAATAACTAATGCTGCAGAGCACTGCTGCTGTGTGGAAAAATCTCTCACTGTGCAAAGCACGAGCTAATCCAGCAGCTGCTACAGATATAAAGCAGAGATCACCAGCTCCATCTTCAACAGCCAATGCCCTGCAGGTTTTTGATGTTTCCCTACTGCAGAATTAAGGCTTTGAATCAGGTGTGTTGCAGCACGTAAACTTTTAAAACCTGCAGGACAGAGGCTGTCAAGGACTGGAGTTGGTGATCACTGGTATAAAAGTTTAATTATTATTAATTATTCTTCTGCTCCATTTTTAATACAGAAGCTGCTCAATTTTTCTGCATCTTGTAGCATTAACAGGAGTCACACAAACCAATCTTTTAACTCCACTTAAATAAACATTTTGTCAGGTTTTGATGGAGCCAAATTACAAATCTTTTACACCAGATAACACAGTTCATATCCAGAGATATTTTGAAACCCTCAGACTGTAAGTGAGAATGAAAAGGTCACATATTGTATACTCTGCTGTTCCACATTACTCTTCTCATGAGGCAGAGTCTAAAAAATTATTCACCCAAAGCCTTCTAATGATACAATCTGATACTAACATTTAAAACTCTAATAACTTGTAGGAACATAAAAAACAACAACAAGCATTTAAAAACAGATTCAAATCAGCATTTAAAAATCACATGTAATAACAACAGGTTTTCTTTCATAACCACTGGGCACAAATGGATTTGTGCAAGTAGAAGTATGTGTACACCTGCAGAGATGTCTCTAATGTAAAACTTTTTAACAAAAAGATGCTGATGCCTGTGAAGAGCATCCAACAAGAAAAAGACTAAAGAGTCTTTACGATTATTGTCTTTGCAGCTCTGATGCACCACACTTCACACATTTAAAAGAAACTTGACGTGAAAAATTCTAACATGGCCGCTTTACATTCAGGCTGTTTTCAACCTGACTTGTAACCTGCACACCCTTTCAACGGTTTCAACATGGTACCATTCACTTACTGATATAGGGAGGGGAAGCAGAGTTAAAATAAAAAAAAATAAAAAAAAAAAAAAAAAAGTTGAGTTTTCTCATTCACTTGACAGAAGGAGCTTCGGTGGTTTCAGGTGGCTTTAAAGGCGTTTCTAAATGATGCTAAAGGGAAAACAGACGTCATCTCTATGTGTCATACTGAGAAGATGGAGTCAGTCTGACTGCGGCGGACGGTGGTTTTTTGAGGGGTTTTGGGTGTCAGGGTTTCTGTGGGTCATACTGCTGGTAGCGGTTCAGCTTGTCTGGGTCATTAGAGGCCATGTGGGTGAAATCCTGGAAGATGTCCTGGTAAGTTTCATCTCCTGTAAAAGCAAAGTAAAGAGAAGTGAGCAGCAACAAATGAACAATAAAACAAATAGAAGAAGTGTTCTGTAACATTTGCTACACTTTGCTCTAATTTTTCTTTTTTTCTCCTGGGCATTTTTACCTGATAACTTCTAGAATTTGTTAGAAAAATAGCAGATGTCACTGAACTGATCATAAAGTCACCACAAAAATAGAGAAAAAACAACAATGACAGTGTTATAATAGTGGGAATGTTGATATTCATCCTCTGCTGTATCATTACTACACAACACAATTTGTTATTAAAAGCAGAACACTGAAAAATTTACTGGTCAGACAGAATTCACATAGACTGAAGCACCTCAGCAGGGCAGGTGTACTGCAGGACCCGTATCCACACGAAGTTAAATAAAATACTACAGATTAATGCTTCTGCCAGTGTAATAAACAATATGATTTACCATTATGGAGCAGGACAGAAGCAGGATAAAGAGGTGGGAGGCTCATGCAGAGACATTTTCATTAGACTCAACAAGAATGAGAAAGAAAAAAAGTTGGCCGTACCTGAGAGTGTTGGCGTGGCTCGAAATATGAAACAGAACAATGCAGAGAGAGAAAAGAAGAACAGAAGAGGCAGAAGGAAATGTTTGAAAAGAGAGTCCGCGAGGCTCTTGTTAGCAACTGCAAATCCACTTGGAAAGAAAAAAAAGCCCACAGACATTTGGTTTTTCTTTTTTAAACAACTGTATTGTGATTAAAGTGCAGGAGTTTATGTACAAAACTACAGTTGTGTTGGCCTCAGCACCCCAAAGAAAAGAGAGAACAGAAGAAAGGCACAAACTCTGGGGAGGAGAGTGTGAAAAGAAAAGCAAATACAAAACAGAAAGCGTTTTACACAGAGATGATGAAAGCAAAGAAGAAGAGGGTGTTATAGAGGAAGGGCCTCATCTTCTACAGACCAGTGGTTCTCAATCTGAATTCTGAATGTAAATTCATTCTTTTGGGGTTTTTAAATCAAGTTTTAGAAGACAACATACATCAATTAAAAATATTAGAATAGTAACAAAAACCACAGAGATTAGGAACCGCTGCTCAGCACTTCTTCACACTGACTGGTAGAAACCCTTAAATCCAGGGAAGTGATATTGATGAGGATAGCGCTCCTTCACATTTATTACACCTGAACATCCCTCATCAGTCCCATCATTTATCAGCTGATTTCTGGTGCAGAGGATGGAGTCGCTGCCAGAAACGAGGCGAATCCTTTTGTAAAACAAAACGACACAAACACCGCTCTTTGACTAAAAGCACATGCGACCCTGCTTCTGCTAAACACAAACCTCTGTCTGCTTCTTGCTCTATTGCTGCAAATGTAACTGTTGTGCATCAGCAACACATGCTCAAAGCAAAAAAATCAAGTTCTTGTTCGTCATTTATATTTATATATTACTATTATTTATAAAAAGCAACGCGGGACATTTAATCTTTAAAAAATAAAAGCAGGCATCAGGCTAATAACAGTCCAGCTTCCTGCAGCAGCACACACTTACTCCCTCCTGTGCTCAATACGCGTAAATGCACAAATCCCAAAGAGAAACTCTTCATGACGAACCTCACAGCACAATCAGTAGCGTCTACTCCAACTAACACAAACATCCACAGACATGTCTGTCATTCTTATCATCACATATTGTGCAGCAGGGGGCGCTACGCCTCTTCCAACTGCCATTTAATCAAAGTGCTTTGAAGCCGTGGAGCTGCGAATTTGGGTCAGCATGAAAAAGAGATGAGAAATTAAACTGGGGTACATTTCAGTCATTTGCTAATAAACTCAAATGAGCTGCACACTCATCTCATTCCACAATCTTTGTGAAGATCTAGATTTTTTTTTGTTGTTAATGTAAAGCTTCCACACAGTTCAGATAAATATAATCTAGAAGTAGAAGGACACAGATACTTGTAGATATTTTTCTAGACTACTGCACTCAGTGCTTGAAGATGCACTGCCTATATCGGAGTAGAAATCCAGAACGATTCTAGACGATGGATGCAATTGCACTGAAAAGCCTTTCTTCTTACAATTTTGGATTTCCCCATGATTACGAGCAACGAGCGAGCACACTTAACTGACTACAACATAAAAACACAATATCCTCATAAACAGAAGTAAATCCTAGACAATAAAAGAGCAAACGCAAGGATGTGAACAAGCAGTCCTTGTGGCACTCATTCCTGTGCAGCCACAGTAAATCTAAACTCTTTCTGTCAAACACAGACGGCTATGCATCACCATTTACAACATGTACAGTAAGAACAGCTATTATACACTTTCTAGAGTTATCTTTATAAAAGAAAACTCTTCTAAAATAGATTTCTTTTGCAACTAGGCATGTAAAAACAGCAAGATGCATCGTGTTTGGACAACAAAGAAGTAAGAGGCATTAAAAACAGTTAAGACTTCAAATGAGAACCATACAGTCACAATAAAAAGGTACAGTAGTTGCATAACTAGGAAAAACAGGAATGTGCATAATCATTTCTGATATGTCAGCTAAAAATGAAACTTTATAGACACCATGCCCCTGTAGACCATTCAGGGGATAGAAAATATCATTCAAAAGTCTTGATTATTGCCAGTAAGTGTGGTGCAAACTGCTGTCCTTTTGAGGTCCGAGTGTCACTGAACACTGGTGGCAGTTATTGGGTAATTTTTTGCAAATATAAGGTGACTATTTGATAAATAATACAAGAAAGAATTCAGCCATAAAAGCTCACTTCTTGACAGCTGCTATAGACCACTAAGCACCTCTAAATCAGAGGAAACTAGAGTGGTTTAATCTAAACTTGAGAAAATAAAGACCAATAAATTTAAAGTGATACAGTTTCTTTCAGTTTTGTGCTATTAATTATTTGACATGAGTGACAGTCAAAGAAAAAGCTAGATGTTCCACTTTGGAACAAAACTCATCAGTACAGTTCAGAGTTAATGGCTTTTAGACCTGTCCCAACAACACACTGCAGCATCTGATGCCACACCACGACGTGGTGCAGAGCTGGTGCAGCATCTGACAGGAACAGGGTGATCAAACTGGGTTTTGTTAGAGCGGGACACAGGAGCCCAACTGGCAGAACTGAGTCCTCACTTGGAGGTCATTAAAAAAAACAACTTTATTTGTAATAAAACTGTTGAGAATGAGTTTTCTAGGTTATTATGTCATGATGTATTCTGACCCGCTGCTTACAGTGAAGTGACACCAACTCTGAAACCTGAGCTTCACATCTCTATTCAGATTCATCCAGCTGAAGGCTAATGAACTCCTGCATACACTTCCTGTACTGCATCTCGGTGGGGCTGTTGGAGTTATATTGACCTGACTGACTGTAGGGCCCCTCCGCCTCCCGCATCTCCTCGTTCATCTTGGCCAGTCGCAACCTGAGAAGTGCGCAAAGAAATGGCAAGTTACAGGCAGCCACCATTACCAGGCAGTTAGGGAATTACTTCTTATTAAACTTATTACAGATTTAAACAAAAGGCTTTTAAAAATGTCTATAACTAAGCATCACTATCTGGAGACTGTCTTTGTAATCAAGGAACTTTAAATCCAACATAGAGAAAAGACACTCACAATGTGACAATATCTGCATTAGCTGCCTCCACTGCTATGTTCAGGGGTGTTTTCTCATTGATGTCAGCGGCATTTTGATTTGCTCCTCTTTTCAGGAATAAACAAACTTGCCTGTAACAGAATTAAAATTTGTATAAGCATGTAGACGCATCATTATTTTCTGTGTCAGGTTGGTGTTTTTGTGAGGGACAATGAGCAAACCCTGTATGTCCGAGCATGGTGGCGTGGTGCAGAGGTCCTCGACCCTGAGCGTCCTGCTGGTTCACATTTGCTGCATTTTGGAGCAGAAACTCACAGGTGACCAGGGAGCCCTGAAATGAACAGTTCATATGTTGTTTATATCATAAAAACTTGTTATATATAACCAGTTAATTATGTGACCAAAAGTTCATGTGTATTTGCCTCGAGATTCATGGTGTTAACGACTCTTTATCACCAAAAACAGCAGCAAAATAAAATCTGATAAATTAACTTCAGTGAAGAAAACATGGTATCAGTTGGGTCTTCTGTAGCCATACTGACCCCCTGCACCGCCATGATAAGTGGTGTCCTCTTCTCCTCCTCTGTGTTGACCCAGTTGACTTCACCTCCATGGGCGAGTGCCTCTGCCATGTCCGGCAGGCTGCGGGCACATGAAGCCCAGTACAGCTGTAGACCCGGGCTGTACTCCTTGGGTTCATAGAAAACCATCTCCTTACAGGGCGATGGTGGAGGGAGCTTGGTGGGCATGGGTGGAGACTCAGCAGCTTCTAGAAAATGAGAGGAAAGATGTGTGTTAAGCTTGTTTTCTCATTCAGTACATTTCATGTAGTATCAAACCTTTTGCTGGGGTGAAACAGACTTTATTTAATAGACCAAGACCTTTTGCTGCACTTTACAAACAACAAAAATGCCATTTTATCGATTAGTAGCTTAGCTTAGTAATCCTAGTTACATACAACAAGGCTGGGCATTAACATACTGGCAGGAGTTTAAAAAATGGTTGCTACTGTCAAAAGGCTGTGCTAACACTGACCAGTAACTCTCATTATCATTCAGTAACTAATAAGCTGGTTGGTGGTTTGAGGGCGTGATACTGAGCCCGGGCACCATTAGCCTTGTTTGTTCCCCATCTTGCCATCTCATATTTCGCTCATATTACTCTCCAACATCGCTTTGTCTGTCTCATATTTGTTTAACATGCTTAGACGCCCTGAAGGGTGGGGAAGTGACACCAGTGGTGTCCTTTACCTGCATCCGCTAGGCTGTTGTTGGAAGGGGTGGTGGCCAGCATCTCCCTGCTTCCATCAGCACTGTTCTGAATGCCACTGTCTGCACTTTTCACTGTACAAAAAAAAGTCTGAATCAATGCATGTTGAAGAAACGTGAAGATATCTTTCACTGTGGGCATGAAATAAAAGGAACACCTTCCTGCTGATGTGTTGTGGATTGTTCTACCAAGAAAAAGAACACAATTAATCCCAAAAAGCTTTGAGTGTTTTTGAGAAGCATTAAAAGGTTTCTCCACTCTGATTAACAGACATAGAAGGCACTCCTAATATTTCCCATATTCCAGGCATAAAAGAAGCAAGCAAAACACAACAGAAAGAGACCTAGATGAGAAATCCTCTCCACTGTCTTAAGATCCAGGTCCCTAAAAACCAAAAATATGATAACACAGATATAGGTGCAAATACCAGAGGCTGACCAAAACCATGAATGACAGAAACACTGCCCCTCCCCCAGGAATCACATGACATGGTATGCTGTGCAATGTTAAAATGACCGCATGGCTCTTTATGAAGGTCTGAATTAAAAACTGAGGAGTGATGCAGGGTTGTTAGTCCACAGCCCCAAGTGGTGAATTCAAATGAACAGGGAGGATGGAAAGCAGGCCAGACAGCTTTAAGTACTTACTGCTCCTCAGTTTGTAGGAGGTGTCAAAGTAGGAGAAGAGCGAGTCAAGCTCGTCGGGACAGAAGAGAGAGTCGCGGCGGGCCTCCGCGCCGCTGGCGGCAGCTAGGCAGGGGATGATGGAAGTTTGGAAAGTGAAGGGCGGAGGATGCAAATCAAGTGTTGAGGAAAGGTTTTAGGGTCAGCAATATGAACAGGGGTTAGTCCAGAAGCACAGAACAGCCACAGTAGGAGTGAAAAGAGTAAAAAAAAAGAAATTGAAGGTAAGGAGAAAGAGGAAAGCAGAGTGAAAGCACAGATAATTAGACTAGCTCAGCTAACACTGGAAGACACAGACTACAAAAAGCAATGCGAGGCAGAGTTCAGACATATGCTGTTCACAAAGAACATACAGTATGCCGATGGTTGGACAGCTCTCCACCGAGGTGATAGTATCACAACAATCATTCATGATGTTGGTGTTTTTTTCTACTTGCAGCCTCACAAGTTGTTTGAAACAACCAAACTCTAAAGTGCTATTTATTCCAGCACCAGGTAATTTGGCTTGTGTAGATTTTTTTTTTTTTTTAAAGGAAAACCCTCTTTAAGATAAAATTTATTATTCAGTTCCTGATTCATAAATGTATTCTGGAAAAACAGATTTTCAATCGATGGAAAATCTCTTTGTTTGGATGGATTAACTGATAGTTAACAGCCCTCTAAACCTTTATGTTGTAATTTTATTCTGTGAGCTGCAAGTGAGCAGTTAAATGTGTGTGTGTGTTTTTTGGTTTTTTTTTTTTTGTATTTGACAAAAAAAAAAAGAAAAAGAGAAATGAAATCTTTATGTACTAACCTGACTGTCCCGAGACATTAGAACCAGGGCGAAGTTTAGGTGTGGGTGGAGGTGGTTTTGGTGGCAGATGCTCAGAACTGCTGCTCAGCCTCTTTTCCTGTTTGCTCAGAGAAACCACTTTGTTTCTAAGCTCCTCGTCAGATGGCCGGCGGACAAACCGGCGATCCACATATTTGGCTTTGATGTAGGCCTCTACCTCATGTCTGTGAGAAATCAGAAAATTTCTTTTAGGCATGAAATGAAAGTCAATGCCAACTTTGGCCCTGTAGCTGAAAAATTCTACTTCATTTTAACACCTCAGGTGGAACACTTTGATGTGGAAGCTGCAGAGTAGCTGAGAATAAATGGTTATTTAATCACAACAAAGTCAAGGTTATTGCACTCATATCTAAATATACTGCCTGCTGCTTGTGTACCTGGGGTCTCCTGGCTGTGGTTTTCTGGCTCCCAGCTCCTCACGCCGTGCTTCATAAATCTGGTTGATCTCTTTGTTCCCCAGTTCACACATTAACTGCAAAATAGATGAAATAAAATGAATTCATGGAGCAGCACTCTATACAATAGAGGAGATATTAACAAATATAAACAATATGGAGAAAGTATTTTGACAAATGTTCATGAACTGTACAAAAACTCACTCACCTTAAGCAGTTCTGGCTCCCAAGTATCCAAAGTCAAAGACCGAACCTTAGAGAAATGCACTCCCAGACTCCTGTAGATGAAAGAAGAAATAAAACAGGACCCAATTAGATTTATATTACTCACTAAGTTTTCATCCTAAAAGTGCTAGAAGGCTGAATACTTTGAAGAGTGTTTTTTTTAACTTTGTTTAAAGCCCTGCACACACACAGTTGGACATTTTGTCAGACTTTTCTTAGATGTCATTTTTAGGAGGGAATGAAGAAGGAAAAAACCTTAAGCCTTTAAGTTATTTGTTTTTTCCTCCATTGAACTTGTGACAGTAGCATCAATAGATGTCCATCATAATTTATGCAGAATATTAGAAGCTAAACTCTTTGAGATCAACAATCTGTATTTTGGAACAGTTGCTGAGGAGGAGGGGGGCTTAATGGTGAAATATAGTTCATGAGCTGATTTATTGCTGCACAGATTGAAAAACTTAAAAACCCGTCTCCAATTATTTGGATCTTTTTACTTTGAGGATAAGTGGCAAATAACCTTTTATCATGTTTCTGTTTGAAACCATTATTTTCATTTTTTAATTCATAGATTTCATTTGCATCAATTTCTATATAATTTTTATCTAAAAAGAAAAGTTACATGGAACTTGTGTGATAGCATCAAAAGCTTAAAGATGTCACACATGTTGCCATTTACATCATTAGAGGTCTTAATTCCTGCAACAGAATTTAACTAGAAAATGTAATTACATTTATAGATTTAAGAATATATCCTTTTTTTTATTGTTTTAAATGGATAATGTGGGAAATAACCATGTTCCTTTATTTCATTAACTTTACCCTGACAAATAATTAAAGTAAGTAAGAGCATCTCAAGCAGTCTGCAAGTTTAGACAGCAAGGAGTTTACATTTTACAAATCCCCAAAGCCCGCACACCACAGCTATGACAGAAAAAAAAGCAAACATCGTTTTTATTAATTTAACTTTCTACAGAGAAAACATGAACTCCAAATGAACGGTAGGATTGCAAATGCTGGAAAAATAAATAAAATGTTCCCAAAGTCTTCACCAAGTTTCTAGTTTCTCATTAGCTTCTCAGATTTTCTCTTTTCTGAGTTGTTTAACATATTTTTTTGTTACTTTGTCATTGCTACATTTGCCACTATTTCTGTGTCTAGTTTAAGAGCTCCAGTATTTATAAGCTTGTAATCAATAAATACACATAAGATAAGATCCTTTATTGATCCCACAGTGGGGAAATTTCACTCCTACAGCAGTTCAAACACAAAGTAAAAGAGACATTAAACAGTAGACAATATTATATATATATATATAAATAATATTGATATATATGAAAACACACCTGTGGATGCCGGAGCACTGTATACAGAGGGTGATGCCCAGATTAATGCTGGCCCAGCGGGGATCCGGCTGGCCACAGTCGCAGCAGCAGGCATTGCCAGGGATGGCCAGGACCTTCTGCAGGGCACTCTCTTCTTTCAGTAACCTTTCTTTTGGCTCCCCTCCAGAATCCAGACTCCCTGTTGATGTTGATGACTTCCTGTCCAGCTTCTGACATGAGGGAGGCCAAGAGGGATGGGAAAATGCTTACTTTTAATTGGTGCAATCTTAATAATAATTAAACAAAATGAAATGAAACTAAAGTCCTGAGGAAGAAGCAAAAGGTTGGATGATCCTAAATGGAAAAAAAAAACAAAACCAAACAAACTGAAGAGCAGAGCAAGTTCAGGTTTATATAAGAAGTATGGCACGTTGTTACACAACCAACATAAAACAACATATCAGTTTTTTTCATTTTTTCCAGTATTTAACTCCAAATATTACAGACACACCAGTGAATAGTTCAATAACATATTTGAATTTATCTGCTGCAAAACTGATTCAGGTTTTGGTTTGTACCTCGCCGTCATCTCCCTTGTCGCGGAAGGCGGTGGCGATGCTGTTCTGGACAGCTTTGATCCAAGCCTGTCGCAGCTTCTCCGAGTCTGCCTGCATCATACAGCTCCTAAGGGGGGCACACAGACATCACACAGCTGCCGTCAGCTGGGAGGGTGACATGAGCATGTGGTAGTAGGTGGGTACACCACTGCTCCAGTTTCATTCATTTATTATCTTTGAATAAATCCCAGTTTCCATTACACTGATAGATATTTGAGTTACTCAAACTTACTTGGTGGGTGAAACTACTTCGAAACAGAAACGTCGCTCTATGTCCTCACAGTGTTTGACTGTACATAGCCTCAGATCTTCTACCACTACTGTAGGGTTATCCTGAGGGCACAGAACAGGGACTTTGTTTCAACACCATAAACACAAAAGCAAGAAGCATAAAAAATAGAAAAAGACGTTTCTCACTTCTTTTGCAACAATATTCTTTGTTTCCTTCACAATCAATGAGGGATAACTGTAGAAAGCGCAGTGTGTCTACCAAAGTCATACTTTTAAAATGCAATGAATGTGTATTTACACATGGATTATAAGTGCATGTAAATTACTTTTCCAAAATACAGTGATTGAATTTCAGAACACAAACCCACACAGAAACACATCATACATATTAGAAGTGCACTCTACAGAAAACAACAGCTTACAATGCCTTCTGCCTTTAAATGAGGCTGCATCATTGAGCTGAAAACACATGATTATATTTGTGCTGGAAGTAAAAACACAAGCAGGTTTTAATGTGGCTGGCTTGGACTGAGTCAACTGACTTACCTTAAATTTCTTCTGGTAAACTAGCTGATTGTTTTGGATGGAGAACCAACGCCTGAAAGGAGATTGCAAATTTATTAAGGAACATGATCACATGAAAATGCCAGTGACGCTCCTATAATAACATGCCGTTACATGTTTTTGGGGTGATGTCAGATGTAGGATTGCTTTAGTAAAAACTGCAAAATACAGCTTAAACTTTGGGGTGGGCCACCCTCTCTGAGCACATTTATTAGAAATGTGAAGTTGAAAAAGAACTCAGACCTCAAAGGTGGAGTTTTCTCCCATTAGGTGTCCAGCTTTTAAAACTTTCTAATTTGTGTTATTGTGTTTCTCTTACATCAACAACTGCTGAGTGAAACATGAATATCTGGAATCTACTTCAAGCTTCTGATCTTCTTGTCATATGAAATACTAGAGAAACAGACAATGAAATAACAGCTTATGGGCAAGCTTTATAAATTACTTTTAAACCTGTGGCTATTTAATTATTTCTCTCAATTTAAATTTAACTGATTCACCAATAAATGACTTCTTAAATCTTAAACTTACCCAATTATAATCTTGCAGCTTCACTGAAGACATCCTTATCAGATTATGTTTTAAAGTACTTCCTGAGGTGCTTAAATATAAAGCCCTTTCTCCTTCAATTTTCATGAGAAGGTCTTATCTCTTAAAACCCATAATCAGTCCACAGAAGATATAACTAATTAAGCTAACATTTGAAATATTCATAAACTTGCTAATTAAACTTGGTTTTACCTATTCCATGTCTTGAAGGCATTACTGGCCCTCTTAAATAGATAACCTTCCATTGCAATGCCATTGTCTGCATCCACATTATATTCCAGCTTGGTGTCGTCATTCGAGAAATCCTGAAAAAGACAGTTAGGAAAGGATTAGAGAAATCAAAGATAAGAAGAGATGTCAGGATGAGAAAGCAAACAAGAAAATTGTTAGAATGGTGAAAAACAATCTTTGTGAGCCCTTAAGTTATGCTGATTTTCTTCAGGGTTAGTAGTAGACTACTGTAGTGGACTAAGTCACTGTGCAGAAAGCCTCACACTGACCTAAATGTCTAATAACCAGATAAGACTGAATTAACATCAGTATTTGTGTTGTACCCAATAAACAACAACAAACAAAGAAATTAAAATGTTCCAACATTACAGTCATCATTTAAGATTGGGCCACAAAATGACTATTTATTTATTTACTTAAAGAAATCTACAGAAAAGAAAATGTATGCAAAGCAATAATTAAAGCATTATTTTAGGTTTTGTCATTAATTATTGTTTGTAATTTGCATAACCTCAGTAAACTAGCAAAGTAAGCTCTAAATGACTCAGCAACTTTACTGCAGTTCAGCCTCATGTTGTCATGTGACTGTCCCTGTTGTCTGGTTAGCTTTAACTACCCAGTTGCTGCCAAACTCTCCTAACACCCTGCTCAGTTCAAGTGACATTATGCACCTAGATGTGGAAGCACATACACATGCATGCAAGTGCGCGTGTCCTTGTGGAGTCAATTTACACAACGAGTCAGCGTCTCCACAAGCAATTACCGCTCAATATGTCAAGAGCACTTCTACACTGTCCTTCTGGAAACATCCCGAGTCTCTTTCCAAACTCACTCTGGAAATGAATATATATATATATATATATATATATATATATATATATATATATATATATATATTCTGGAAAAAATATGAGGATATGAGTTAATAAGTTAATATCTAGGAAGGCAAGATTTATGTTTCATTCTCGGTTGTTAATACAGAAATTAATGACCATGCTCTCGTCTATTTTTTACACGTTTACAAAAAACTACAAAATGGTTTTATTTAACGATACACTAAAATTAACACTGTCTCCACCGAGTCTCAGGCTGCAGCCAAAACACTGAACAGACAATAATATTCCACACAGACCCTGCAATAAACTGGGTAAATGAAATATCTCGTTGATAATTCTGTGTAATGACTGGAAATGACCTCATAGATTCAGCAGGTAGTAACAATGACCACTACTTCCTGTTTACTTCCTGGAAAGAAACCATGATAAACAAGAATTTCACAAACCTTCTGCTAGTTAAGAAAAATAAATAAAATAACATTTCAACTAAACCCATGTTCTTTGCTGTTTATACAGATTTAGCTTCTTTTTGCTTCCACACATCTTCTTTAACATACACCAAACATTTCTGACCTGAGGTTCTACCTAACACTGTACTTCTATTTTCCTATCCACCATATTTTTTTATTATCATTTATAAACACTATCTGTTTAATGTAGGATCTTAAAATCATTTAATCTTACATTATCAACTGTCAAAGTCTTCATTTACGTCTAGTGCATGACTGATTACGGTTTGTCTGTGCCTGCAGACTCCTTGTCATTACCAGAATCTATAAATGCAACCAGAGAAAAAGCTGAACGAGTTCAGCTTCTTTTCTCCTGCAGTACTATGGACTGTTGAATGGATTTGAACACACTTACACACAAGACAGTTTTCCAGAACGACATAGACTGGGAAGTCAAGTTACAAAATGTCTCTGTATCAAGTTTCTAAACAGAATGACAATGTAAAGTATCAGCTCAGACACAAATCACTCTTTTCAAGATAAATGCAGACAGCAATAAAGCAATACAACAGCCAAAAAACAAGCAATGTATAGAAATATGACTGTGCTTAGACCAAAGATTAGCACACAGTGCAACACTGTTGCCATTCTGTGAAAAACTCCTTCTTGTTCTCAACTTCTGGTTAAGAAATATCTGACTACTTTGGCTTGAGAAACTGTTTCAACCTTGTATCACAGATGAAAAACAGGTAGTGGTGAAAAACTAAAGCCTCAAGAACTTGTTGCTTGTTCCTAAAACACTGAACATTTAATAAAAACAAGAGACAGCAAAATGACAAACCACTGACAGCAAACCAGCAACCTGAGTTCAATGTAGCAGACACTGACAACACCAACACCAACAAGGCATTTTACATGCTGCATTATCAAGACATCAACATGGATGCATGTGCTGCACTTTAAAATAAAAGAAACAGACAAAGATGAACATATCAACACAAACACTGCAAAGCAGTTCCTTGGAAGCCAAGGAACCTGGAGAGGAGATGAAAGGCTGAGGCTGGCAGGGTTACAACACACAACTCAGATGGAAGTCGATGCATTGACTACGTACAGAGGTCGACCTCCAGGCACAAAAGCTGCGGCAGTCTGGTAAAATGTCAAGCTCTGTCACCTCCTAAAACGTCACACACAGCAAGAGAGCAACACACAGAGAAAAGAAATTTGTATTTCCTGAAGCTGCATAGAAAACTCCATCATGGTGTTGTCAAAAAAAAAAAGAGACTGTCCATACAAGAGAAGATTCAAACTAAAGAGAAAAACAAGCATTCACTTTTACTACAAGCAGTCACTGCCACAGTGAAACTGTCACATGCACTGATGAGAATCTAAGTCCTTATTTATTAGATGCACTCACCAAATACCAAACATAATGAAAGCGGCTGAAAATCTTCATTTTTCACAGCTTTTTGCTCGTGAGCCAACTTGTTTTTTTTTGTGCCCGTATTACCGACAAATGGTCAGAGTCTCACAGCCTCCCTGTGTAGCATCTCATCTTAATGAGTGAAGTCACTACAAGCAGCGTGGCTCATCCCAGACACACACTGCCACCTCGTCCTCTCCTGCGGCAGTGACTATCAAAACATTCACCACAGTCTCAGCTGATGCTCCTCCTCCGCCAGAGGGCTCATGCTCTAAGCAAAGGTCACCTGTGTGTGTGTGTGTGTGTGTGCGCATGTGTGTGAGTTTGAGGCTACTGTGACTGCTGGGGCAGACTAATTAAGTGGGCCACGCAGAAGAACTTGGGCATAAAACATGTATAACGACTGAAGCTGAATGGACGTGCGCTGAGCTTTTCCTCTCCTTTGCTAAACAAGCTGAAAATCTGTAGCATCTGATCCTTTAACACAATGCCTGTTTCTCACAAAAAAGCCAATCAGTGCATTTTTTAAAGATAAGGCAGAAATCTCTTTTAAAGCCACTGTAACACTGCCATTCCCTGTACTCAGTGATTCTGCTGAACAATGCACTCAGGCAGTGTTATACCAAACTAAACACAACTTTTAGGACCCCTTTCGGCTCAGCAATGGGGAAAGGTTTTCGTTCACCTACAAATACACAGACTGTGATGTCACAGCAATAACTTTTCATGATAAAGTCGTCATCGTTTAATTGGAAGATCAGTTGTTTGATCCTCAGTTCCTCCATATGTCAATCCTTGCATAAGAAATCGAACCCCCACATTGATCCTAAAAAGCTCTTCTGTGTGAGAATATAAAGACAAACAGTGCTATAAATATTAATAAGGTGCTCCCTGAAAGTAGACAATTTTTAAAAGGGCAATAACTACATTAAAAATAATGGGGTGCTAATCTGGTCTGTTATCACACTTTCTGGTATGTATCTTCAAGCTGGAAACCAGCATCCAGACTTCTGCCATTTTGTTTAAAATATGACATTATCTAAAGCCAACAACTGACATCAAACAATGCAAATATATTACAAAGGCTACTTATGGGGTGGGATTGAAGCCCTATGAAGTGAAAACCTGTTTTCTATGAGCGCAAAAAAGGAAATTAACCAACGGATTTTCAACTTCCGTTTCCCGGCTTGGAGGCAATGCAGTGATAAGCATATCACAGAGAACAGCGGACTTGGTGATATATAGGACAGTTTGGAGCTTTATATGAGCAGAAATGAAGATCCCTGCATTTACAAAATGTCAGCTAGATGAACGGGGATGATGAGTGAACAGGTAAGGTGGTACACCTGAGAATTCATGTAGAAAAGGTTACTGGCTGCAGAGGCAACAAGTACAGGATTTCAAATGAAACGGTACCTTGACAACACTGTGTTTGCTGTGCTCTGATTAACAGAAGTCCCAGTGTTGTTCTGCCTGACATTCAGTCAAAACATTTGGGACTGTTTTCTGTTTTCAAAGGTTTCAGAGTGGAACTGCCATCAGATCTGCTGGTATATTTATTCATTCATTATCTGTACCTATTTGTCTCAATACAGGTTGCGGGAAGCTGAAGCCAAACCACATTTTATCAGTGGAGAGGCAGGGTACACCCTGGACAGGTCACCAGTCCATCGCAGGACCAACATGGAGAGACAAACAATCATTCACGCTCACACTCACTCCTAGGGAGAGTTTAGAGTGACCAATTAACCTAACATGCATGTCTTTGGACGGTGGGCGGAAGCTGGAGTACCTGTAGAGAACCCACACATACACGGAGGAGTAATGTTTTTCTGCTTCATTTTAAACTAGGGCTGTCAAAAATAACGCGTTAATGGCAGTAACTAATTTATGTAATTAATTGAATTAATATTTTTAACGCAATTAATGCATGCAGTGCATGGCAAGCCCCATACATCTGTCATTTCTCTATTATGATGGTAGGGCATGGAGAAGCAAGATGGAAAAGATGAGCCGGCAGGCTCTATGAATGGATTTGAAAATAAACACAACATTAATGGAACAACCCATTAACGTCGCCCCCGTGGAGAATGAGGGTGTTTTCCCGGTGAGAGGGTTCCACATCCCCACTTTCCCAATATTTATATGTCTGTCTGTCTGTCTCTCTCTATACATATATGATGATAATGATGAAGTACTATCTGGAGGAATTGTTTTATATATATCTTACAGGAACATACATGGGCGACCATCGTGCAAGTTGCTCATTCATTCTTATGTTCTACCAACTCATTTGTGCTTCTCTATCAAGAAAAAACAACTAAGCTCCAGGAATCAAAGTCTGACCTTGGAGAGCCAGCAGTATGGTATATATCCAGCCATGCACACATTACACAGTGACAGAATGACAGTGAGGAGGAAAAAGAAGAAAAACATCTTACCTGCAAAGCAGCCTGGAGAGAGTAGAAGTAGAGAGATTGGAAAAAAGAGCAAAAGCAAAGGAAAAGAGGAGACAGCTGGTTAGGAGTGTGTGTACCAGCAGCCAAACAGAGAACAGAAGGAGAAAGAATACACAAAAATAGCATCTAGATAAACTGGGGAAGGGTAGGTGGAGGATAGGTGCTCAAGGACAGACGGAAGTTAGCACACACACCATGACTGACTCAACAAGACAGAGGAGACAGGATGGGACTGAAGAAAAAAAAAAAAACAAAACAAGAGGAGGCTGAAAAAATGTCACAGGATAATTAATAAATAGGATGCGAATTATCTCACACACATTTGGACACAAAAACGAAAGGCCACTAACAGGCAGAGGAATTGTGAGAAGCCCAGCCAACAATAGCTGGGTTAAAAAAAAAGAAAAAAAAACCCTTAACGATGCTGTGTTTTTTACAGTGAAGTGCAATTTACCAACACCAAATACTGAAACATGGTATTTTAATCTATTAAGGGTTCAACTTCCTCTGAAGAATTTGGAGGAAAACAGAATGGTGGAAATGAATAGCAACAGAAATAAGATGAGAAGCATTGGAACTTACTGGGGAAAAACAAGGTTAGCATAGTTTCTGGACAAAGATGGGAGCACCGTGAAACTAAAACGTGTTTATTTGAAAATGGGTTTCTGTTAGCCGTCAATAATTCATGGGCGTGTAGCTGAGATCATCCTCAGGGATCACCTTATACCTGAGGCTAGAGTACTACCACTATTCACTCAAATGACAAATATACATTAAGATGATGAGAGCAATACTTCAGTATAGGAATGTTTTCTAAAGCAAACTTAACTCATTTTTTTAACTTTATGGAATAAATTCTAGTCAAAAAGGATTTACTGTTTCAGTTGTAAATGGCCAGTTTTGTTAACATTCTGGCTGCTCTAACAGTGTCAGGGCTCTTTAGTTCCAAAAGCCTGTAATATTTTTGCATGATAACCAAAAAGCACATGGTTTGTATTTTCCAGATGAATGCAGAAAGAAAAGTTAATTTCTTGAAATTTGTACCCGACACGCATTATAATTTGTGTGGTGGGTCCTAAATGTATAAATGCTTTTTTAGTTTGTAAGCACCTTAAACATTTTGATTTTAAACTGAGGGAAGATGAGAAAATGCAGTGTGTAAGCACCTTTTGTTGGATGGTGGAGTGTTTCTGCTCCATGTCCCTCTTCTCTTTGGCAGCATCAACCACCAGCTGGTCCAACTGTAAGAGAGAACAGCAGATTAGTCAAGCTCACCAAACCAACTGGTCATACCTATTTTAGTCCATAGCAGCTTATGGTTAAAGAAGGGAAATAATAACTGGATTTTGATTTAACTCACTCTACTGTGATAGAAAATGTCAAGATGTTATAGTTCTGGCCTATTTAAATAGGATTTTATCTCCCTGTTTTATCTAAAGGGTAATGGTGCGTGTGCTCTGAGCTCATTTATTTCAATTTCCAATCTATAAGTAAAAATGACTCCAGGAAATGAACAGTTATTCAGCGGGCCAAACTGAGACAAGACAGGCTGTTTCCTCTAAACAAAATGGACTGCTGTGAAGGTTTCATCATGTGTCAAACTGGATGTGAGATGACTGATTCTCTTCATCCCTGAAAATAACAACTGCATGTAGACAAGAAAGCAATGGCTCTTTTTGAGCACAGGAGAAAGCAAGAAAAAAAGAAAGTATTTCGAATGAGTGCCTAAGGGGGATCATACGATGATACTGAAAATGTGCCAATGTGCCTTAAAGCAGTGACATTCATTACTAGGTCTCTTGATAGTCTTTTGCTGCACTGTGACCTAAATCAGCATGTCTCAATCCTTAAAACACAAAAGAATCAGTATGTGATTAGAGGTCAGTGTTTGAGGGAGGGTCTGTAGGATACATGTGAGTATGTGATGGGAAGGGTTCAAAGTGCTATCAGCAGACTGCATACGCAGACATCTTAAAACGATGAAGCGATTGATCTGCAAGCAACGCAAACATCAAATCACTGACTTCTTTCTCCTCCGAAGTCATGCAGTAAAAAGAGCTGAGGTTTAAAACGAACAGCAATCTGATCCATTTTAAGTTAATCTTATTTAAACAGAATAAAAAAAAAAACGCATTCATACTTTCCCATAACATAACATCATCATTCACAAGACAAAATTGACATTTATCACTTCAGGAAAATGTCATCAACTAAAACAACAACAACAACAAGGAAAAAGTGATAATATTTAAAATCTAATAATGAATTTAATAAGTATTTGTGAGCTGTCAAACAAATATAAGCAGTTAATAGTTGTGCTACTTGTAGATCTGACTGATAAACATGTCTTTCATGTTTCAGTGGAGTTCTGGCTGACCAGGTTTAGCTTCACAGCAGACTACCTAATGGATTCATATTTTAACTACAGATCTATTGCTTGCATTAAAACATTTTTATATTGTAGCTGTTTTGTTGTCAGATCTATTTTTTGACTGCAAACATTTTTTGTGCTTTTTTATGCATGTTAAAACACACAAAAGCAACTTTGTAGATCAAAGATCTTCAACCAGCTCTTAAAAGACTGTCAATGAGACAACCTTTTTCCGTGCAACTTCAAGTCCTTGCTTTTTAAAAGATCTACACAAGTTTTATGGGCACCCAAAATTATGCTTTTTACTTCTTTTCTTACAGTGTAAAACTTTGAATTGTAGCCTATGCATGGCATTTTTTTTTTAGCAAAAGCTATCCTGCCTAATTAAAAAAAGTTAGTGTATGTGTTCACTGTATGAACATGAACCCTGCAACGTGAATATTTCAGAGAAGACAGAATTTCAGGGGCCTTCTGTTTTGTTTAGAACGGAAATGGGTGGACGAGAGAGCGGCAGGCTGATAACATCAGATGGGAAATGTTTTCCCCTGCTGAACCACAACTTCTAGTCCAGTGCAATCAATGCTGTCCCTCTGCTGCTATGTGAAAAATGCAGATGTGTGTTTGTGGATATTTCTCTTCACATACTTTCTGACAGTGACTCATCTTATATTTACCATCATATCAATGCTACTATGCAGTGCCCTTCAACAATGTCAGCAGTGACAATCTTATCAGATGTTTCATTCTGTTTGGCACTTGCAGACCACAACGCCCTTTACTCTCGACTTGTAACTACAAAATGAGCTTTATGATTCATGGAAAAGAGACAGAACAAGTCTTTGACTAGAACATATTGTTCACATGTATTCTGTCATAAGGCTCTTCGTCACAGAAATTATAGCATCAGGAAAGTATCCGTTTCCACCAGGGTTGTCGAAAACATAGCATAATGGGCATGACACGCTGCAACTCAATCATGTAAATCAGAATAAAACATCAGCAGTGTTATTTACAGAATCAAGTAGTTTATATTGCCCTGTCACCAACCCGACTGACTTTCTGTATGAGTTAATGAGCCATTGTCCACCTAACAGCTCAGAAACTCCTTCTCAGACAACCAATGCAACAGTCCTGCTCAAGTTCTTGGTTTTTCTGCTTCTGCTGATTCAAACCCATCTTCCTGTATTTTTTGGCCATCATTCCTTTCACAATTATTTTTTCAGGAGTCTTTGGGTGATGACTTTCCTGTGTCCTGTTTTTAAACGAACCAACCATACGATGCATCACTCTCCCTTTACCTCAGAGGAACAACTTCCCCCAATAAAAACAAACTACTGTTAAAAAGACTAGAATAAAACTATATATTTTAGAATTCCCACCCTTGATACATTTTTAATTGGCTATAAGCACAAAGTTATATTACCAGACCTGTTGACAGCTCCTCCACACCTCCCTGCACAGTCTCTCCACCTTCTTCAGTTTCATGATGGAGGAGAAAAGATATACAGCACAATTCTCTTGTTGCTGCTTCCCACAGCTCGCCCTCTGATCCTCCTCTCCTTTTGGTTTTTCCTCTCCTTCAAATTCAGTGCGACAGGCTTGAAATCCACAGAAGTTATACTCCAGTTTTCATCAGCTTGTAACCAAGCCTTTCTCTTTTTTCCCTCCCTCTTCAGGGTCTGGGTTTTCAAACTGTCTTTTTCAATTCTCTCCCCGTTTCCTCAACAAGCGTTTCTTTTTTTGCCTTCAGTTGTGTCCGTGGTGCAGCCACGGGCTTACAGTCCAGGCTTTTCCCGTCTATTTCAGACACTTTTGCTTTGAGAAGATTAAATTCTTTTCTTTCTTTTTTTAATCCCTTCCTGAAATTTTCCTCTTTAATTTTTCTTTTTTGTCACAGCATATTATTAGCATCAGATGTTTCCAGCTTCAGTAGAAGAGAGTAAGAGACCTCAATCTTCACTTTTCTCCTCAGACGTGCACACTACATCCCACTCTGCAGCTCCTCTCTTTTCTTCCTTGGTCTTGCATGCACAACTGAGGAGCTCTGCCTGTTCCTCCTCTTCAGCCTCTTAGTCGATAGTTTATACTCCACAACCTACGGCATCATTCTTCTGTCCCACTCAGCTGACTATCGACCCTGTGAGTTTGCCTGTGGGAAAACCTTTTTCCAGTCCTCTGACCACTTTCTTCCGCATTCCTGCCAACTGGAACAGCAGTTCCACTGAGATAATAATCTTAAAGTCACATTCGGGCTGTGTTTTTGCTCAGAGGGAAGGATCTGTTTATCTGATGTACACAGATACACACACTGCCAAAAAATAAGTTAACAAAAAGATAGCCACACACACACACGCATATACACACTGATGAGATAGGAAAATAAACAGACTGTGGATTCATCTGGGGCAAAGTTTATGGATGTGTAACTGTGTCACACCTTGATAGCTGCAAGATGGGGGGATTTGTCCCAATTTAAAGTGGCCATAAAGCAGTCTTTAAAATCAAATGAGTGTGTGTATGTTGGGGGGGGGTTTACAGGCATTTCTGTCTTTATAACTTATAGTTGTCATCCAGTGGCACAGCCAAGCTCTACTGCTTTCCTATTATGTCAGTGTTCACCCAGCAACACGTCCGTACAAACTATAAATCTAAACGTTTAATTCAAGTTATCCCCTGAAAATATCTCTAATTTTAAAGTAACAAAAGTGTTTTGTTCAGCTCATCAAATTATATTGTTCTTGCCTACATCACTGTTTACTCATGACTTTGTTATGATAAACTTCAGGAACAGTTATTCTGCTACTCCTCTGAAAATAGCATCACTTTTGTTTCTATTTATATTAAGAGTTTATTTTATCTTACAACAGCACTGTAAGTGATGTCAGCGACCAACTTGTGTGTATTTTTATGAGTGGTATTAAACTAAGAATAGAAAAAGGAATGTAAGCAAGAAGCAAGAGTTCAACATCCTCTGGCCAAAACCCAGAGTGACGACAAACTTGACAAACTCCTGATTTCCGTGTGTTAGATGTAGCCTGTACCTGTCCTCCCAGCTGTTTCATAAGAGGCTGCAGTTCACTGAAGAGGTCATAACCTTGGTGGAAGAACGTCAGATGGGCGTACATGAAGGATAGCATCTACAAAAATAAATAAATAAAAGAGAAGACTGAACATTTGAGGAGAAAAATAAGCATGGCATGCAGGCTGTTTAATGCTAATAAGAGACAAACTTACAGATTTCAGGATTTCTGATCTTCTCTTGGACTGTAGCACATTTATCTGGAAATAACAAAAACACAAATGTGAACATATGCAGCGAAAAACACAAAAAAGGCAAAGAAAACCTAAAAGAAAGACACGTTCAAGAAAAATTAACCAAGACAAACAAACAAGAGAAAAGAAATGGGAGAGGAAGTGGAGATGGAAGAAAAAAAAAGCCAAAAAAGGGAAAATATAAGAAAGCTGACAAGCATGAAACAAATCATACTGAAAAAAGGGGAAAAATATATATATATATATATATATATATATATATATATATATATATATATATATATATATATATATATATATATATATAAACCCATTCCTCCAGATAGTGCTTCAGCATATGAGCACCAGGGGGAGCCCAATGTCTCATGTTAAACGAAGAGATCCAGCTGTCATTTTCACTTTTTATCCCAAATGCCCTGCTGCTTCCTATCTTCTTATTTGTGTGTCTGTATGTGTGTTGGAGGCAGTCTCTGCTTTTTGTCTACTTAAATTACTATTGTGCTGCCTGTCTGGCCTCGGGTAAGGTTATTTTAGTTTAACGTTGTCGCGGAGGGACACATTATGGTGGATTTAAAACACAGATGCTGTTACTCGCCAGCTTCATTTAGTGTGAAGCTGGCAGTGTAAAGAACTGTTTGGCTAAAAGGAGAAACCAGGGCAACTTCTACATTTCACTCTGCACCATATTGTGCTTATAAATTAACCTTGGTTCAGGGGTTTGTTGTTTGTGGCCATGAACGCAGGGTCCCCAAATTCATTGCATCAGAGAACAAAAGTTTAAATCTGTATTTGTGGTCAGCAATAATTTCATGGTTGTGAGTTATAAAGCAGTGCTGACCACACTTGTATTTGTACAGTGATGTTAACTCCCATCCTGGGACCAAAGCTTATTTTTTTATCTCCAAACCACAGCAGCTGATGCATCAAAACTTTTACAAGCCCCCTCCTTTATTACAGGCAGTGAGCAGTTGTGACTGGAGTGGTACCCCTAACGACTGCAATTTAGTCCGCACGGAGCAGTACAGGGTAAAAAAAATATAGCTGCAAGCAAAAGTTACGAGCAATTAGTTGGTAATTGGTTGTTAAGTTGTGGTAATTCACTTCTTGTTAGAAGGAAATGATGCAGACTTTGAGCACGATTAAATAAATTGTCACTTTCTATGCAGGCATTACTTCAGAATTGTTAAGAGTTGTACACCGAAGGATTTAGTTAACACAGATCACTCAAAAGGCATGAAAAGGTTTTGCAAAGGTTACAAAATAAGCACATGAAGCAAAACGCCTTCTTCCTGCTTATTAAGTTCTGCAGACGAGAATTTCTCACTTTTGTCTGTTATGTGTTTAACACGGCTTCTGCTTTTCTGTGTAGTCTCTATTTAAACTTTAGGAATTGGTTTCTATGTTAAGGGTGACTACATATTGGTCAGAGTGAAGTCTGATGACTATACCAACTGCTTTTACAGCTTATGGTATTTCTCTTTTTACGACAGCAACATCATGTTGTTCTACATTTCACCAACGGTCATTCGAGCAAACCCTGAACATAGTTTTATTATCCAACTCTACGTGGCACAGAATGGTAAAAGACATGTGCGCCATCCTTAAAATATCATGAATACAAGTCTAGTTAACAACCTCTCCAGTATATTTTCTTCATCCTCTGTAATTAAGCAAAAATGCCACAAAAACAAAAGAGCAGAAAGGAATGCAGCTAAAATCTGTCTCAAATGTTAGATCCATTCTTTGAAAATGCTGACAGCACAAAGCAAATGTGAATCTTTACAGGAGACAAATTTAAATCAGCTAATTTTAAAGATTTCTGGTAAGCATGTGTTAAAGCCCCCCCCCCCCCCCCCCCCCCCGTTTTCAATGCTTCTGTTAAAAGCTGTGTCAGCAATCTTGCTTATACTGAAAGTGTCTGAAAACTGCATCACTTTCAGAAATGCAGTGTAAGATTTCTGACAGAAATTTCTTTTTAATGGCAAAACAGATAGTTTTTCTATCATGCTATACAAAGATAAAAGTGTCCTCTCTCAGGAAGTGGTCATCTATGAGCTACTCACTTTGAACCCAGTGATTTGTACCTGTAAGACGTAGTCTAGGACGATGTGTCGGAAGCACTTGCGCGTGGCAGTGAGGATGTTGGTGGCCTCCTCCACCTCGTGCTGCTTGTTTCGGGGAGCCTGAGCATTCTTGATCAGTGCTGCCTCCTTCTCCTCACTCACTTTGTCAAATTGTTTCTTGGCTTCTTTGAACTTACGTAGGTCACTGTAAAAGAGAGGAAGAGTCTCTTTGGTGAGGAACGGTGAGGAAGTTTAGACATTACACCCATCAATAAAATTCAACATAGTTATTTATTAGGGTGCAAAAGAATGAAAAATACAAATCAGCCGATACAGGAATTTGGGGGGGAAAAGATAATCTAATATATCAGATGATATTCACATATTTACAAGCTTTAAAGTTTGCCAGATTAATATCAGAAAAAATGGAATCATTACAAATACATTGACAACCTCAGTTAAACTTAACTGTTTCACGGAGTCTTAAACAGTGGAAACTGAATGTCTTCTGGATGACTCAACTACATATTTATAATTCATCCAAATTTCATATCAATGCACAAACTGATACTGATATATCTGTAATAGATCAGTGCTGGCCAGTCATGAGTGTTTTATACATTTAGTTGTTTTGTCACAGTCTCTATGTTAATTATGTTATTCTGATTTTACTTATCTTGTTATCCAAGTTGGGTGGAACTACCTAATAAAGGCTTCAAAGGCTTCAATGTTTTGTGTAAAAAAATCAAAGTCGTGTCACTATGATACAGTGTGTGAGAGTCAGGCCTGCACTTTAGAAGCCTTACAACACAAGCAGTGGAATTCTTACACAACAAAAAGTTCACAGGTTTTCACAAACAATGGGGAGACAGTCATCTAAGATATTTCCCTTATGTTTAACAGTCTTTCAAGGGTCAAGGCAAAGTGGCTGTCTTTAATAAGAACGAATATAAGAGTGGTCGAAGTATAAGCAAAAAAAAAAAAAAACACACACACACACACACAGGTCAGAAGTAATTGTATAAATCTTGGCACTCTGGAAATCCCTGAAGACTAAAACACAGAGGTATTTACGGAAACTACTGGGCCTGACTGCAGTTAAAGTGTGTTCCATATTTTTCTGTGGTATTTAGCAATGTGAGATGAGTTCACATCTGTGTGCTACAGGGACACCACTGAGTAACAGTGAAGGAATATATTCCTCTTGATTAAAACCTTCTCTTAGAAGTAAGAGTGCTGCTGATGTGGTGTAGCCCTGATGAGCTGGGGGCAAAAAAATTATTAATTCTTTTGATGAAAAAACCAGAGCTGAAACAGCCTTCTGTACTTATACAAATAGTCTGAGCTGAAGATAGTACATCTTAAACTGAACAGACATTTTTACAATTTTATGTATTCATATTTAGTCTCTCATACTTTCATCTTCTTCTTTTTGTTGACAATTTCCTCTGTATTTTTTTCTCATTCATATCCATCACATAATCATGTTCAACTATAAACAGTCCAGAGTTTCTGTTCTAGCTATAACATGAGCATATATTTTTATAGGGAAGATACAGGATATCTAAATACGGCCGGTCCTCAAGAGCATAAACTGCTCCATTTTATTCATCTTTTGAAAGCTAATACTTACTCTTTTACAAATGTTTGCAGCTGTGTCTTGATTGATCTCTGGGCCTGATCAAATAATATCTGTGAAGAAAGAAAAAGAATGAATGCTCATTTTTATAGGAATTTTTGTCTAGTCAGGTGAACAAATCAGGCAATAAACATATAGTAATTTCTTGAAGAAAACAGCAAAAATCTGATTAATACATTCCTGTTTCTTTTCCAGGCCACGACTGGCCAGTCAGCATTCAGCTTCACTGTTTATTTGGATGTTTGTTAACATCTCAGGATGCAATTAAGCAGCCAAATTTATACAAACAAGCCGACCCTGTAAACTCCCCTCATAAAGACAAAACACAAGAATGACGTTATTTGTTTATTTTTACTTGTGAGTCATACTTCTGTTATCCTGCAGCTGCAAACTTCCATAAAAACGAGCTTGCAAGCAAAAAAGAAAAACAAAAAACATGCTTATTAAGTAGAGCTTCAACACAATTTCTCTGTGAGACTAGACAATATGAGCAGTGTGGCTGGAAGAGGGTACCACTGACAAACAGATTGAGCACTGTTTGAGTGCATCATGCGCTGAAAAATCGCTGAGTGGCAAAAACCTATCAGTCAGCTGATGTGGTCAAAGTCTCCTGTGATGAGTAACAGTCGCACGCAGGCCTGCACTGTGGCTCTTAGAGGCTTTTGGGGGAGCAGTCTGGAAGGTTAATAAGATGACTTGGTGGGGAAAGACTCCACTGTTGAGTCATTATGGTCTTCTTGTCCCATATTTCTTTTACTGGTTTAAAAGAAATAAAAAATCGCCTTGTGCTTATTCATGATTAAACTTGCCAGTTTGGTTTTCTTTGTTTTAGTCTTGACTTCTTGCTTTAAATGCCAGTTTCAGTGTTAAATTTTTGTTTTTGCACTGTAATCCACCTGAAACGGTGCTTGAAAGGTGCTACATATAAGTAAAGTTCAGTGGAGTTTATTAATGCTGTCCTGGTATCATGGTTTTGAGCTGGAGTTAGTCTTTCCAAGCTGCCTCTGAAGGCATCTAATCTGCTCCTTTCCTGTGCGTATCCAGCTGTTCTCAGTGGGGTTGGTGTTTTTTTTTTTTTTGGGGGGGGGGGGGGGGGCTATTGTGTTTGACCGGTTCTTCTCTCCCTGGATTAATGAACCTATCCAACCAATCCTGAGGCATCTCATTTTCTGTAGGTTCAGTCTGCTGAGGCATTACACCTGGATTAAACTCACTCTCATCACTCTTTTTCACTCATCAGCATTCCAGAGGTTTCCATTTTGATGAGTTATTTTTACTTTACCCACAAAAATCAAGGGAATAAACAGTTTACCCTTCCTCATTTCTCTATTTTCCCCAGGTTCTTATTGCTCCTTAATTAGCTGGTTCCACATTCTCGTTTCACCATAGCTCTTCTTCCTGGCAGATATTAAAAAGTATCAGAATTACCAGCAGAGATGTTGCTGTAAGTTTGGTGGTTTCTTGGTGGAGGTAGAATCAGTAACTACAGGTGTGAATAATTCTTTATTGTGGTATGTTACTTGGTAAAGTAGCAATGAGAAGAGTAACAAAAGCTGACGTGGAGAAAATGAAGGAATAATTGTATGTAACCAAACTTTTCCTGCTTATTTTAGATTAGTTAAAGTATGCTAAAACTAATCTAAGCACACAATACCAAATTGCAAAAAGAAAATACAAGAGCAGGAAACAAAAATCTCATTTATCATATTAGACCTTTGCATGGAGTGAAAGTAACTTTGTTTAGAGCTTACTGTACCTCACTCTACACAGCTCATCTGTGGGTGAACTTTAAAAAATCTAGCCAACAAAGACTGAAAGTTGCCTATAATGATGCTCTGCGGCTTCTGGTAAAAAAGCCCAGATGGACTAGTGCTAGTGAACTGTTTGTGACTCACAGAGTGAACACATTACAAGCCCTTTTAAGGAATCTAATGTTTAAATTTATGTGTCATGTGAATGCATCAGAAAATATGATTTTATTGTTAACAAATATTAAATACAGTGCCATCCACTATTTCTCTGATCTGTGGGGACACTGGTATAAATGCCT
The DNA here is from genome assembly GCF_017639745.1 of Melanotaenia boesemani. Classification (NCBI taxonomy): domain Eukaryota; kingdom Metazoa; phylum Chordata; class Actinopteri; order Atheriniformes; family Melanotaeniidae; genus Melanotaenia; species Melanotaenia boesemani. The sequence continues at coordinate 15,631,061 of NC_055695.1, read as the reverse complement.
TTTAAAAGATTGAGGATCTTTTTATTGGTATTTTTTATGCCCATGTTATACACTGTTATCTATCTATCTATCTATCTATCTATCTATCTATCTATCTATCTATCTATCTATCTAGTAAACAGTTAATCAAGGAGTCAAAGTAAACTATATTGCTATATTTGAAGTTTCCACAAAACATAGGACATATGGGATGGACAGAAAGATGGTCAACACAAAAACATAATCCCTCCAACCAGAAGCCCAATGATGTAAATCTAAAATTTAGCCCTTGTTTTGTATTTCATTGTCAACATGCAAAGCTGCATCCAGCTACATCAACAACATCAGATCAAGCAGTTTCTAAACTTTTGGATTATGAAAAAAAACTGATGGCAATGATCATATTTTGTTTTGGGTTTTTTTTCAACAAATGAATCAACAAATTTATGAATTGTCCAAAACTGTAACAAACAGAGGTGATGTTGTCTACTTTCATTTACTTTACCAACTGTATGAAATATAAAATCCAAAGAAACTGAGATTTTTCTCTCCAGTCCAAGAGCAGCTCTGACTTTCAATGTTTATCTGAACAGTATGTAATACCAATGGCAGAATAATGATGGCTGGAAACTCACTCTGGAGATGATATGCAGTTACCAGAGATAAGACTAGACAAGAGGGATCAAAAGAGGAACATTGGCTGCAGAGCACGAGCCTATCGGGTCATCCTGTGCCTCTTCTTTGCATTTAAGTTAGTTTTAATGAGAGGACAAACACAGGAAAGTAGTGTCTACGTTTTTAAATGTCAGTTTAATGCGTTCCAGAGAATGACAAGAAAGGGGTCTAACAATGGGACTCTGAGAAAACAGTCACATAATCAAATCTGTACAACTGGGTTGCTTGGAGCTTTCAATAACATGGGAAAGAGCATCATCTTTATTACTTGTGGTTGAAAGTTCAGCACATCCAACACGGTCTCTAAAGCCAACAGAACAGTAATATTACTCTAAATTCTTAGATTTTTTTTTTTATTTTAACTGTCTGAAAGATGACAACCACATCAAAGAATATTTGACCATGACCACATTTAGACCAGTGATGCAGAATCTATTCCAGCAGATAAATTCCAAAGCTCCACGACATGGTACCGAGAGATTTGATTTTAAGAGGCAGGAAATTCCTCTTTCCATACAGTTTTGGGTATTTTTATACTGACGAAAGTCATTTTGTTTCTTTTTTTTTTCCACCCCAAAAAAGAAGCCAAAGCTTTTTTATCATTGGAATTATGGTTAGGAGAAAAAAATAGAAATTTTTGCAACAGACCCAAACAGCTTTCCTTTAACCACCTTTTTTTTTTTTTTTTCCTTCTTCTTTTAAGAGAGAGAGAGAGAGAGAAGTGGCACACACTGTTTTTCAGCAACACCCTGGTTTATATTTTTTAATGGGGAAATGAAAGCTATAGAGATACTTTCCTTGTATTCAACTGGAAAAACTTAGTTTTTTTTCAAGTTTCTACTTCTATTTCTCAAGAAATTGGTCTCTCTCTGTAGATGCATTTCCTTTGTCTGGAGGCCTGCTGCTGTGTTTCCCAGCAGTAAATATAATATGTGACAGCTAAAGAGCCGTTTTAGAGCATCAGCCCATCTGGGTTTTGTTATCACCCAGCTGTCCAAAGGGGAAAAATACATAAAAATTATGACTATGCATCCGGTTCTACATGGGAGTGACAGCATACCGTGTGATAGTTGATCATCTCCTGCAAGCTCTCTGCAAACTTCGTGAGACTGGACTGTGAAGAGAGAAGAAGGATATTCAGGTAGGCAGGCAGAGAGAGGATGTGGTCATGTGACTGGTAAGAAAAATGAACAATAAAGCACAAAAATAGCAGAAATGGCATGAAATGTAAACTGCTGTCACATGCTACAACAAAGGAATGTATGTAAAAGGTCTTTAATGGTAATAAAATGGAAACCCTGGTCCAGTTACTTTTTGGCTCAGTTACTTTTTTCCAAACAGATGCAGTAGCTAAAGTTCAAACTTCAAGAGTAAGGCAGGGAGGAAGCTTTGCCAAGTAAATTCATATGAGATGAAGAAAAATTTGACCTCTGCTAAACTCACAACGCAAGTTTAAATTAGTCATATGTTTAATAAAACTCATCAGAATACTAAAGACAGAAAATAAAGTAAATGTATGCAAACAGAGAAGGCGACGCAGACTTCTTTACACTGTACAAATTTAGTATCTATGTTTCTTTATGTTCCTACATTTAGACCTTGTTCAGGTTTTACAGTAAGCTGAAGGAGCTCAGCAGGTGCTAAAGCTGAGTACTTTGATGGTATGGTTCAAGCAAGATTATTTCTTGTTTACCTCAATGACCTCATCTTTGGTGGACTGCTGGGCAAGCTCCCGGATCCCGTTGACAAACTGCTTGTTGGCTGCGTTGTAGGCTTTACCAGCATCAATCATCCCAATACATAACTTCACCAACTTGTATAAGAAAGAGAAAAAGGCAAAGGTAAAACATCAGGGAGGATGGGAGGATAAATAGAAAATAAACAAACACAAGAACCTTTAGTGATATTTTTTTCCAGGGCATTTTCTCTTATTTATAATAATAATTAGCTAAAAACAGATTCGATTTAGTGTGGCTTGTAGATGAAAATGAGCCCGTTATGACCTGGAGTAATTTATGTTTTTTACTTTTTTTTTTTTACATTTACATTTCAAGCCTGGAGTGACATGGAGCAACGTCAAGACATTTAATCTCTTTCAACTTAAAAAAAAAATCCTAATAAGCATGAGAGCAAAATCAATCATTTACAGTTAGAGCTATATTTAATATCTTTCAGAGGCTGAAAATGCAAAGAATTGTAATAATAATTATAATTATATAGTTATAATAATAATAATAATAATACAAAGAATAACTTTGTGTGTTTTAAACAAAGCCTTCAGTCTGTATGGGTGAAAAAACACTGTAAAACAACACCCTTGGTTTTTACTAAATGTCTTGGGTAATTAACACAATTCTTTTCCTTCTGACACATATGAAGCAAAGAGATTTTCAGGTTATGTAATCTCGGGGAAAAGTCTGGCAGCGTTTCATCTATCCACTCCCACAAAGATTACACAGAGCCTGAAAGTGGATCTGCAGCAAATACAAAATTCTTGGCAGCTGCCTTCACTGATTAATACAGTTATATGAGATTTATAATACCACGGCCCTTTTCTACGTTCTGCTACATGAGGTTACACTTATAGTTTACTGTCCAGCGAAATATAAACATATTTCTATTTTACAGAAGGATTTTTTTTTATTTTGTTTTCATTATTTTCTTGTCTAAATTACAAAATACAAAGAAAACGTAAGCATCCTTAAAATCATATTTAATCAGCAGTAAGACACAACAAAGCTACTTATTCATTGTCTCAATCATTTAAACAATATATTTTGAGTACAGGCTTTAAAAGTCAGATTTAGTTTTCACACTTTTAGAAAGAGTGTTTTCTTCTTCATTCAACATTTCTGTGTTTGTACTGGTCAGTCAAATAGCAAGTTCCACAAAAAAAAAAATATGCTGAACTTTGGTCTCTTTAGGCACGACTCCACCCAAGAAGTGGGTGACATATACACTATTACAGCCGTACACATGCACGCAAGCACACCCACTCTCTGGCAGATCCTTCCTCTCCACAGCAAGAGGGGAAATGAGGCCGGGGCTGAGTCACAGAGGTGGGGTGAGGAGGAGGGTGGAACTCCAAGATTGCAAGTCCAGGAACAATGAGGCTGGTTCTTCCAAGCTCAAGGTCTCGCTCTAAGCTTGTGAACATACTCTCAACTCTGCAGGGATCCGTTGGGAGGAGGGACTTTTATGCTGTCAGTACAACGCCAGTTTATCATCCTTAGTTGATTTGGTTATCACTATGCTAGGTTAAACACAAAGTAAGGTTAAATGTAAAGTAGCTCACTGAAGAGTATGATTTAAACAATATACTAGGACTATATATTAGGACTATTATGATTATTTTATTTATTTCTCATAAAAATTATAGCAATAATTGTTAGTATTTCTTCATTTTTATTCTGCTTTTTACTAGCCCACATATTGTTTTTAATTCACCTTAGCCTTACATAGAATAATACTCATAAATGAAAATTATTAAAAAGTAAAAAGAAGTCAGTATCAGTTTGCCTTTTTTTAAGAAAAAATGTCCAGATATGCCATATCCACAGCAAAAGGAGAGGGGTACAATATGATAACGCTGTCACAGAGTGTTAACACTATCAGTTAATCAACTCTAGCATTTCTGTCAGTTTTGCCAAGCTGTTTTTTAACAGGTAAAGAAAATTAGATTAGACTGCCATGATCAAACGATGTCAAATGCAATTAAATGATTAATTGTTCATTTTGACAACCCTACTAGTGATATACGAAAAAATGAATATACTGGAGCTACCAGTACATGTCTGCAAACTTAAATGTAACTTTATATCAGTCGTACCTCGAATTATCCAAATGGTTCAACTTTTTGTAAATAGTCAAGTATAAGTTTAGATTAATACAGCCTAATTTTCTTTCTTCACACAGTCCACATGGTCATGATGTCAGACATGCTTCACTCCATTAGCCTCCCCAACACATATTCTGGGACAGTGATCCATTTAAATGACAAGGTCAAACCCAGTCAGTAGCTTAACCTGTGCATGAACATTATAATAATCAATCACCCTCAATATGGGCTCTTGATCTCCGTTTATCATCACATGCATAAGCAGATATTGTTAGCATAGCCACTCCTAACAAGCTATTTTCTAAACTATGAATAAAACCAGATGTATACAAGTAAGTTTGCCTTAAATTAAACACTAAAATTGTCAAATTACAACACATGCTACTCTGTACTTAAGGTGTTTCTTCCTATATGCTTACAGCACATAAACACACAGTGATTATATTTAAGTCTCTGCTAAGCTGCAGTCTGCAAGGGAATACACTGCGGATGAGGACAGGGACAAGCCTGAATCTTTCCACGTACAGAATAGCCTTTGTAGCTGACAGTTCACACAGTGGAGCAAATGAAGAATTAAGCAATGTTTTTCATGGGTGGTACTCACTTTGTCGAGCTTTGATTCCAACTCGCACACATCCCCCTCCACTTCCTCTATGGTAGCTCTGTGAGGAGAGAAAACACAAAAGGTTTGAAGTTAAGCACCTCAAAAAACTACTGTTGGAGGACACTTGTAGCAAACTGACAAGCATGTGCAGACACATAAACCACTGCAGGCAGCCAAATCCAAGAGTGCCATTTTGGGTCAGGCTGCAGGGCTAGAATTGGGTCTGGTATCTTGCTAGAAGAAGAGGCCCTGATTGGCTCTCCACAGGATCAACAAGCTTCAGAATACCACGGAGGACAGAAGACACTCAAACGGCTCATCCATGCTAAGGATCTGTGAATGGGTCTCCGCTTTAATTAATGTTTATCTACACACTTTAACACACTGCTGTTGCTTTACTTCTGTGTCAGAAAGGTTGATAAGCACTTCGCAGCCCAAAAAATTTTGTAAAAACTGTATATTACATTACTGTACTTTAAAAAAAAAGAGAGAAAGAGTAAGTTACCTTCACTGCCACAGTATTATGTATGGATGCAATTCTTTATTTAAATAAAAAGTTTCTTTATATTCTACTTTTTCTACATTTGTGAAACTGTGACACAGTTTTACTTTGTTGCCTTCTACTACTTTTAATGCCTTCTTTGAACCACGTGTAATGCTTTTAATGTTTAATGTAAAGCACTTTTAATTGTCTTGTAAATTAAATGTGTTATACAAATAAACTTTGCTTGCAAGTCAAATGTGGTCTTTACACATTTCATTATCCAGTGTTCCACATTTACAAATATTTAGTGTTAATAATGATTTTAAAGTAATAATCAAGAAGTCGCCCCTCAAAGCAATGAAAGCATTCACCCTCTCCATTTGTTTCTCCAAAAGGATTTCAGCCCAATAATGCAACATTCATCCATTTTATTTTTTTTTTTACACCTGCTTTATCTTATTCAGGGTGGTGGGGGCTGAAGCCCATGCCAGCAGCTGTTGTGATTGATGGAGACAAACAAGACGCACTTATGCAGGTTCACATTTTCTCCTAGAGGGTCAGTTTAGAATCACAAATTAATCCAACATGCATGGTTTTAAACATGCAAACATCAGCTGAGATTCAAACCAAAAAGCATGTTGCTGTGAGGTGACAGTGCTGACCACCACCATATAACCAAGAACCAAGAACAGATCCTGGTTAAGTTTCCAGAAGAAGGAAATGACTTGATTTTTATTATAAAGTAAATTTTCTTTTGTTAGAACACGGACTTCAACCAAAAACGTGCAAATGTTTCCTGGTATGTTGTGTGGAGATATGAGGATGTGTGTCCATGTGTGTTTAACTGTGCTTCAGAAGGTGGCTGGCAAGATACAACTCAAGTTTTATTTGTGTGATGAAGAGCTTTTTCTGCAACTGGCTGCAGTTTTTCTTACTTAACATGCACCGAATATTTATGCATTACTTTAAGGACAGCACAGTCCTGAGCTGCAGCAGTAGGTTAATTTGACATATGGTCAGTTGTTAGAGGAATCTCAGTGTTTTAGCTGCAGCTAAAGATTTTACTCTCTAATTATACGTCAGTTTCAACTGCTGCTATCATAACGCCATGCTCCTTGTTTGACAGCCTCTTATTAATGTTTATGACAAAACATGTTTATAGCTTCTTATCTCATTAACAGCAATAACAGTGGAGACTGTATCCTCGGGTAAAGCAAACATATTTCTCTTGAGTTCATAACTGTGCTGTTATTTTAGTGCAGTTACACCCTCATAAATGTAGCACTAACTATACATTAAGCATAAATATGTAAAAAAAAATAGAAAAAACTGTTAAACTAGCCCTTTTCACATATTGGTTGTGCCTTATTGTCAGAGAAATTGATAAAATATCCTTGTTTATTCACTGCTATTCCTTCTCTGTAATTCACACAAGCCAAACAAACATACTGTAGGCAGCTTAGACCTCCATCAGTGCACGCTCACAGACATCAAGTCAACATTTTGGAAATCGGCTTTGTGACGACAGCACCCTTGATTAGACTGGCAAGTTCCATAATGCTGGTTTAATTTATGTGAGCAAACAATGAAGCAACCTTGTTATGTCTTTCTTATTACCTCCCTTGCCAAGTGAAACATGCATCAGCAGCAGATCAGCTTCAACCCCCCCCCGGCCACCCCCTACCTCCATGCTGCCCCTGCACTTTTACATGACACCACTTTGCAAAATAGGTGCATCAGTCCCTGATGGAAAAGTGAAAAGACCTTCAGAGGACTTAAAGAGATATAACTCACTTTCAGACATTTCACCTTGGGTTTGACAGGCATTTCTACATGAAGCACAAGAAACATTAATGTAAAAGTGAACATATCAGACTGATTAGGTCATTAATGTTATTTATCCTATGTGTGAAAAAAGTTTTACATTCCCTCAGAACCTTGCTGCCACTGTGCTTTATGACGAAAAAAGAACTTGCCAAAAAAGTGACTTTGTTGTGCTTGTATGCTTTAATATATACCTGAAAATGAACATGCACTAGATTAAGTTTCATTTTTATGTGAAGTTCTTAATTCAACAAGCCCAGTCTAAGAAAAGGTCTTTCAGCTTGGGAACAGCATATTAATCCTCTTTATGAGATGTTGATAGCAACCCAAACAAAGCAGAATGAAGTAAGGACTTTAGTAGACAAGGAGGGCAAGAACAGGGTCAAAAGCAATAAAGAGCTTGCCTCTCTCACACGCGCATTAACCCGGGTCAAAGCTTAAGAACTTGTTACAGCCCCCTTTTTTGGCTTTGTTTATTGCCAAGGGCAAAGTGAACTTCTAAGATGAGTCACCCTGAATCAGAACTGCCCTACTGACTAAATGTTGTGGCTTCAAGAGCATTTGACCTTTTTAATTTTTTTCTATATGAAATATATGAAGTTATCTAATATCTCTTCAATCCTGGCCCTACAAACTCTGAGGTACCTAACCTCTCTGCTAAGGAGTAAGCAGCTGAATGCATGCAGCAATGATATAAGGAACATGAATAAATTGAAAAGCAGAAGGTTGTGGAAAAAGTCAGGTGCATTCAACCATCTCCTCCCTGAAAAATCGATACAGAAAAATTAGCCTTAGAAATCAAGCTTATTCTTATGTCAGTTGCACGCTGACTTTGCATGGAACCACTAAAACAACCATTTTCCTATGATCTTGAAACTTGAGCCTGTAGGCTGGACCTGTGTGAAAGTGCTGACAAGAGAATAAGAAAAAGAGGGGCCCTGGCAAATTATAGTTTGGGCCATTGCTTCACAGATCTGACCTTGGAGTGTGTCCAGTATGAGGCTGGATAATGAGCAAAAAAGGAAAAGAGAAGAGAACAAACAACACTGGCTTTCAATTCCAACACACACATACACACACAGGTTTTTATTTTCTACCCAGGAAACAGTGTTCAGGATGATGCAGTGAGTATTGATGGTAAAGACACAGAAGGAAACTTCAGAAAAAACAAGAGCAGTCCTCAGTTTAGCAACTTCAGCTGATATTCCGCTTATTGAGCAACACCGTGGGCCTGGACTGAATTAAACTGTTGGCTTTAGCATACTAAAAAGTAAAAAATTAGGTTTGTGAATGCAGGGAAAGTTATGCAAGTTAACAGATTATGAGCCATTTGGTATTTGATAGAGTTAAGTTAGTGATGGGCCACCACCTTGGACAAATGTATAAAGAGCAAGTAGATATTATTCCTCATAACATGTTGTAGATTTAAGATAAGTGTGATCACCAAAGAGCACAACACTGGAAATTTTTTTCTCTAATTTGTCTCATTTATTCAATTTATGTATTAGGCTTGTTAAAAATGTTATATTTTGTCCAAAACTTGCTATTTCCTTGTTCTTTAAAATGCTACACGAGCATTTTACTTGTGCAGTCAAACACTCTACAGCCGCATCACATGAAGTATGAATTAGCGATGGTTGTATGTGGTTATACATCATGTATAATATGTGCCCTACCTGCTGACTTTATATCTTCATTCTGGATTGAACTAAGTTTGTTGATCATCTTAGTTTGTTATTGCTCTGCAGATAAAACTACCTTTTTTCTTCTGTATTTAGACTGCCACAATCCCTACAATTAAGAGCATATAAAAAGAAATGACATGCTCTTTATCTTGAGTTTTTAAAACATAACAAGGAGTATAAATAAGAAACTCAGAGATGGATGCACCAGATACATGTACTATGTTTTAAGCTGAAGATAAGCCACTCACAAAATCTTTGTTCTTAATGAAATACAAAGTGCAAACATCACTGACTCATAAGTTTTGAAAAAGTCTAAAGATCTTCTAATGGCCACTATGAAGCTCTTTTAAGTGCCGAAGCAGTTAGATATCATGTAAAAAAGTATTAGTGTGAACAGGGGAACACGTGTTTTTCTACATCACAATCATCTATTTTCTTAACATAACTACAATGCTGTCAAAACACCAGGTTATGGCATCAAGCAACTTGGACCTTCTAAAAGCCCACATGTGAATAATAGACAGGTGATAAGAAGAGCCTGGATGATGCAGGTGCTCTGCTCTTGGTGCAAATTTACATCTGATATCTGACTTCATGCAGTGAAGGAACAAGAAGCAGCAGTGACAGCACCCAAAACAGGGGAGCAAAACAAACTAAAGTGCAGTAGATGTAATCTGGAGACCATCTTATCACAAAGAAGTCGAATGGAGCAAACAACCTTCAGGACATATTTTACCCCTATGTTTTTGCTTCATCTGTCTCTTTCAAATTTGACTTCATAAAGAACACAAAAATATTATGCATTTCTAAATAACCAAACACTGATGTTTATATTCTGCTATTTAACAGTGAAAAAAAAAAAGTATTAAAAAGGAATAAATGAAAAAAAGTTCATGTTAATTTGAAGTGACTACAATGTTTGGTTTTACCAACACAATCTGCTCCAAGTTAAATCAAAATCACCATATTTGATTAATTTTATAGCCAAAAGAGGAATCTCTCTTCCTGATTAAGCTTGGTTGAAAGGCATAAATTCCAGCATAACATTTAAAGTAACTACAACATATGATTACTAGCTTCTTAACTACGTTAAACAACGTAAACTGGGGAACTAGAACATCCTGAGTTAAGTGTTTGGGTGTGAGGGTGAAGCTAAATAAAGAGAAAAGTGTGGTATAAAAGAAGACTACAGCCAATGAAAATGAGGAAGGAACATAAAAACCCGCCATGCAAACCCACATCAGTTAGAAAGAGGCCAATTCAGCACCACGGAGGAAATGTTTGGATCTTGGCTTTCTGTATGATGATTGAGAGCACGCTAAAAGCTTGCCAGACAAAGATCCAGAACACGCCTAGAAGAGATATCACCGGTTTGGATTAAAAATGGTCCAGTGGCTCAAATGTATGCACACTACAAAATCTTAAACTCTGCCTGTTTATATCTTTATACAAGTACTTTCAGATAGAAATCCATCTTCAATGACACAGATTTGCTGAGAATTTAAAATCTGTTGGCTTCTGAATAAAGTTAAAACACTTCAACAGTCTGAAGCATCTATTAATGGAAAGTCTGGCTCAAGTTAAAGTAGTTCTTGTGAGTAAACATCCACATAAAATGGTGTTATTTTTACAGTGGGTGACTAAGATTCACACACTGCCAACAACCAACCAACCAACATAAAGAACATAAATGGACTGAGTCTTGGATTATTACAGTGCTAGCTGCCTTAAAATGTTCTACAAAAACAGATAACTTATCATTCTGCAATGACTCAGTGACCATACTTCAAAACAAAGAGTGCTTCCTCTGGAGCTCTGTGTGGCTGTTGGGAGCTGGCCAGCAGCTCTGCATGCAAAAGTGAGGTGGCTGAACAGGTTTACCATTCACACAGTCAGCTCAATGGAGTCTTCTAGGGACCCGTGGCACAGAGAGCAGCACTTCAAAGACATAAGCCGACACTCTAAGACCATCTGCTCCTCACAGATTATTGCTGTCGTCTAATTGGAGGATTTTCCAATGATGGACTTTGAAATTTCCTTGTTTGGTTTGTACTCTGTATTGGTTGTAGAAATTTGGGAAACATTTATATTTGATTGTCATTAGGTGATAAGACAAGAAGAAGTTGACTACCTTAAAAACAAAGCAGAGATAAATTCTGATGGCCGTTTAGCATGACTATCTCTTAGACAATACACCTAAAATAGAATCAATCCATGAAGAAAATAATCTAAACAAAAAATAAAAGTGAAGTAATCTTTGGTTACAGACCAAGTATATTACTCTGCTCTCAAACTTGTTAGGGCAACATAATTCAGAATCCAACACAACAAATAAAGACATATCAGAAAGCTGAAATACAGGAAGATGATTATATGTTCTTTTTAATATCTGACACAAATGCTGCTAGCTGGGCATAAAAGGGGACTGAAAAAATAGTGGTGGACAAGTAAAAACAATTCAACACTGTGAAGCTGTTGCTGTGGATGGACATGTGAAGAATGGAGTGAGCTTCAGTGCCATGACGTAGATCCTGTAATTGTTACAAAGTGGAGAAGTGGTAACATCGGTTGGGGGGTGTCCTGCTGTGGTAAAAGCCCACCATCTGACACGTGTCAACAACATCAACAAGATGAAGTCATTGCTTCCATTTAAACACTTACCAGCTTTGGGGAATTCACCCCAGTGTCGTAATTAGTGAACATTAAAGCTAATTCTTCATTTGGTATACATCCTCGGGTGTTTCTACGTCAGCTTCATGTTGCAGGAAGGAAACACTGGGGAGAGGGTGGAAACTAAGCATTTTCAGTGTCTACAGAGAAGACTGTGGAGTGAATGGGATTGACAGGCTAATATGTGTTGTTTATGTTGAGAGAAAACAATTTAAAAGAAGTAATCCCAGATCTATAAAAAGTCACCTTTAACAGTGTCAAGTTTAAGCCCTAAATTTTACAGAAGGTGAAATACAAAAATTGCTTTAATTTCCCTTTTCAATAGCATCAGTGTACTACCACTGAAAATAAAATAAGGTACATTTAAACCATAGTTTATCTAACTGTATTTCTGCCCCACACTTGCAGAAATGCAGAGTAAAACCAGGCTGCAGAGCTACACACACAGCAGTGCAATTCCTCACATTTATGAGCCTTTATTAATGGTCATTAAGAGGAAATAAACCACAGCTTAATTAAATCAAACAGCAACAAGCCCAGCATCTTACAGCTGGACTCCCCTGTTGAAATAATCAGGCTGTATCTCAGTTTGAAAGCTCCCATCAGGCTCTGGGATTTGTATAAGACACGTCTGTGATCTGTTGGCTCTGCAGCTGCTGTCATTGACTCAGGGGAAAACAGCAACAGAAGATGTTCAACCACTGACTTCATATGACGGCAGCAGGCCAAGCTGAGTATCAGCTAAACCAATCTGAAACTTGCCATTGTGTTTTAATGGTTAAAATGAAAGTGCAGACAGGAAGAAATGTTACTGCCAATTATAGAAATTAGCTGACATCTGGGCAGATCGTGTCTTGTAAGCTTGAAAAAAAAATGTCCTTTCTGCTCTAATCTCTTGAGGTTGCCCTTCCTTTTTTGCATTGTTGCATGCTGGATCGGCTCATGGAAATTCCAAGTCATCATTATGGTTCTTAAGCTACCAACACAATCAAAACAATTTAATAAGAAAAATACAGCGCAAGTTGTAGGTTTCCTAAATACTCTGTAAGATGGAAAGACATCCACATGTGAGGAGTAAAGCCACAGCAGTATAAAGAGATTTTTCAGCCATCATACTTGAACAGGAACCAGGGAACGCTCTCGAGACCAAGTTCAACGTCATTCTCAAGTGGAAAACTAGGCTACTAGGGTTAATGCCAAAAATACAGTTTTTTGTTTTTATGTGCACTGGTATCTTTCCTCCAAGCTGATCACATGGTTTATAACTGAAGACAGTTTCCCAACTAAAGTGAGGATGAGAGTAGGGAAAAAAAAAAAAAAAACATGCGGGTGTGCCAAATTACCACTTAAAAACAACCCTCTCTACATTTGGGGGCTCCATATTCTGTGGCACAAAGTTAAAAGCAAACACTAAAATGGAAACAGATGTTGAGCAACTGAGAGCGTCTCCATGCTGGTGTATATTCCATGTTTTTATTCATTCTCTCCCGTTCTGTTTTCCTCTCTGACCAAATCTGACACAACTGAGAGTAAAACAAAATAGAAAACGGTGCTGTGACTGTGTCTCTTAACTAAGTTTAAGACAGGAAACACTGACAGATGGTTTTCTGAAAGAACAAAGGTTACAGAAAGCATTAGCTGGACATCATGGGAAGTGGCTTACAATCTGAGACATTATTAACCAGACTGTTCATGGTGTTGACATTCAGGAGGCGCAGTTATATGAAAACCTGATGGTTTTTATAGAAAACTATTGCAAGTTATTATGTGAGGGGATTAATAAAATATTTCTTTTTTTCATTTCAATTTACTGTAAAATAAAACTATGCCTCAGCCTCTGAATACACTGGACTAAAAAATAAAAACCTGTACTGGTGTCTTGACAATGTTAATGTGATGCACATGTCACCTTCAGCTTACTGATGCTTTCACAGATTTCACAGTCATCCCTGCTGTTTGCACAAATTCACCTGCATACCATTAGGATGCTGGCTTTCAAACGAGCAATAGCATCTCTCAGTTTTAATGAAGGAGATGTTGTCTTTTTACTATTTTTAGTTAAATGGAGGGTTTCAAAGAGTTGCAGTTTATTTTTATTCACCTATAATTTTACAAAAAAAAAAAAAAGAAAGAAAAAAAGCCCATCTGGAAATTGTAATAAATGAGTGAAGTTGGCTGGTAGATGGTGGTGACATGTCCTAATTCCAATAAGTTTCAGACCAGATTAGCAATGGCCAGCTTTTTAATTTTTCTATAAAGAGTAACGGAAGATTTTTATACAAATGAATGACTTTCAAAAGGTATGTGAAAATCAAGGCTAGTGTATCATAAATGGAATGAAAGTAATCAGTTAAAAGTGTCAGTTTCAATAAAAACAACATACATTTACCACAGATTCTGTCTGTGGTCTGGCTAAAACCTATAAGTCACTGATAGAGCCAGCGTCAAATTGTCTGCAGTGATGCAGCCCTCGGTTATCCACAAATGTCGAACAAGCATTCATATAATGATGTTAAAGAATGAAGAGAAAGAAGAAGCTAGAGAGATGACTATGTTGTTACAACACTTAAAAGACCAACCATCTGCCACAGTTTAGGTTTGACCGGATACATCAACTGTAACGGTCATGTGGTGGTAGCTTATTTAGAAATGCAACTGACTGGGAACTTAACCTTTCTTAAACCCTCTGAATATGATCCATAAGGAAATACTCCTGGAAAAAAAAACACTAAATTTTTCTACAAACAACTTTCTAACATCTGTTCCTTGTTTTGTTGGGAGAGGATGCTGCAGCAGCAGTGTGGGGGCTGACAGAGGAAGGAGGAGGGAGCAGCTTTCTCAAAACACCAGAGAATGCAAAGCAATTTGAGGGCAGAGAGCTCTGAGGAAACCATTTTTCACCTCTCACACGGCTTGAAGAAGTGAAAGAAAGTAGACATGAGTGATGACGTCAGAAATGACACCCCTCTCGGGGATTACATCATATGACCAATGCTAGAAGCTCACTGGGACTACAAGGGTCCTACCAACCGTGGCTGAAAGATTTGTCAATCAAATACAACAAAAATCTACAAAAAACGGCTTACTAATCATTTAGTTAATGAAGCTTAAGTGCACAAACTCAGCAGATTGATGTTTTTAACACCTAAAAAGCTAAATAATTTTAGTTTTGGTTACATCTAGAAAATCTGAAAACAGAAAATTGCAGATAATAAATCCAACAGTCTAAGGTAGTCAGTTTTATCAACTTTTACCACATTTGGAGTAAGAGGTACACACATTTTCTTATATAACTTCCTATTTAGGGTCATTTGACTTTACAAGCTTTTTGTTTGTTTGGTTTACTTTCTTTTTATTTTTTTATGATAAAATGGGTTATTTAAATAGTTTGGATTTTAGGAATTCTTAGGGTAGGTTATATTTCTTTGCGGGAATCAGATTAGATTACATTGATTTACAACAGCGATATAATTTGTATATAACTAAAACAATTACACATTAAATTTTAAAAACATTAAAATTAAAACAAATCACTTAAATTGTGTCATTCGATGCCATGCCAGTGAAGGCTACTGGCACATCCTATTATTTCCTGTATTCATATTTAATACAGATTCCTATCTTTAAATTAATTATATAAAGACAACAGGCAATTAAGCAACTCTCCTGGCCACATTTGAGATCAAACCATTCAGTGAGTTTGTGTTTGGTTTTCTTGCCCCGCCAGCAGCTCCCTGGCTGGATCCAGCTTTCTTTGAGACAAAAATAGAAAAGTAGCAGGCAACAAACGGCTAGCAGCTTACTGCTGATCAGCGTGCACACAGCTAGCTGCATACTTTTCCCAACGTTAAATAAAATATCCTCAAAACGGGACAAAAGCTTGACTGTCATCACTCACCTGAATCGTGGGGAGTCTTTCAGACATTCCTCAAAATCCACAGTTATCTTCATCTTTGTAGCAGTGGGTGAACCCGCAGACCTGTGTTCTTTCTTGATTAAACACAGTAATCCAGGCTCAGTCTTTCTGGCTAATTAGCTTGTTTGCTAACGTTACTGTTCCCCTGTCCGACCAGCTGGCTCTACTCTGTCACCGCTCCGCTAGCCAGCTAGCCTCAGAGGCCAGCAGTTACGAATAAAAAGTAGCGCGACTGCAGTCATAAACGACGCTTGGTTTTAATGTATACCGGCCAAAATGGTCACAAAACTGTCTGAGACGTAGCGGTCACTGCTGAAAACGGAAAGTGTCGTCCGGTAGCTCGGTCATAGCAGCCAGCGGGAGAGCAGCTTTTCTCCAACTGCTCCAACACAGAGAGATCGTCTATAAATGAAGACAATGCTCATCGCACCTTGCGTGCGCATGAGTCGTTAAAATGCCTCAAGTCACGACTCAAGAAAACAACCTAACTTGCTAAGTTCTTTGTAAAGTCACAATTTGAACTTACATTTCAAACTCTTTTCACTTTGATTGTCATATTAGTCGTAGACGTTTAGTAAGTTGTGGATCAGAACAGATAAACTGAATTTGCCCATAAGACACCAGCTCGGGGGCCAAAGGAGGCTTGGGGGACCAGTTGAGTTTATCTTTTTATTATTTGTCTATTAAAGTGTCATTTCTAATCAAGATGCTAAAAACAACAAAGAATCACACAGTCTCAAACCAGACATAAGAGGCCAAAGACATTCAAATCAGTCAGCTGGGTAAAATGAGATGTGGCTGGCTTTAATTTTTATGCTAGCTGGTAGCTTTTGTTGTTTTGTTTAGTTTTTTTGTTTGTTTGTTGTTGTTGTTGTTGTTGTTTTTTTTTTTTTTTTTTGTTTTGTTTTTTTTTTGCTTTATATTGTTTATTTTTGTTTTTTAATTGCTTTACCTGAAGATGTAAAGTAATTTGTGTTACAAATTTTTTGTATGAAGTGTGCTTTAGAAAAAAAAATTGATTGATTGAACTGCAAAGTGGCCATACAAAACAAGTGTCAATGTTAGTGAAGCTCAAAACACATACAAGTAGAACTACTCAGAATCAAAATAACTACAAAGAAACTTAAAATGACTCAGAACAGCGACTAAGACATTAAAGCTGACCAGAAAGGGACTTTAAAACCACTAAAAACAGACTCAAAATAACACAGCAAAAGTGAGGGCAAGGGGACATGAATCAGAAATTTAAGAGCACAACAACAAATTATATATATATATATATATATAGTGATGGGTGATTATTTCTTTCGTGTCATGCCGTCTCTTTAGTCTTTCTTTCTGCTTCTAAGGTTGCTTTGCTGAAGGTGATCAAACAACGTAAGAGTGAAAGGTCTGTCTTCGGCTACACGATCTTTGTATCAATTGACAGGCGCTTCCTGATCCATTGGACTTAACCCAGCAACCCCGTTTCATACTTTCACAATACTCTCCTGCAGTGTCTGTATCTGTGTTGTGAAACCAAACCAAACCAAACCACACACACACACACACACACACACACACACACACACACACACACACACACACACACACACACACACACACACACACACACACACACGGGGCGTAAAGCGAACAAATGTATTAAACAGTTAACATTTTGTCCGAAGAAAATGACGCAAATCCAATCACCGCTCGTAAAGCTGCTCTGCGGTTGAACGAGACACCAAACGATGATTTCATTATTAGTTGTGAACAAACACCAGACCAAACATGCAGGATAATCTGAGAACACTGACTCAAGCTTTATCCCATTACTGGAAATCCTGCGGGATGGAGACTGTGTTGTGTAACAGAGACATCCGGTGGTAAAGGAGAGGAACTTCCAGTGTTTATTTCACCCAATAAGACAGGTTGCAGATTCTGAGATGGACTATGACCACTCAGAATATAGATATGTGTATACACAGGTGAAACTAATACACACACACACACACACACACACACACACACACACACACACACACACACACACATATGTGTGAAAGTTAAACTGTTATATATATATATATATATATATATATATATATATAATTAAAAAGAAATTATATGCACTGCCTCTAGCACTACATGACAGCACCTGGGTCCAACTGGACTCAAAGCAGTTTGACTATCACTTAATTATGATGTCCCATCTTGTTTGAATTCATGCTTGTGTTGTTCTTACTCTCAAATGTAAGTGCTTTGGATAAAAGCGTCTGCTAAATGACTGTAGAATAGAATAGAATAGAATAGAATATATATATATATATATATATATATATATATATATATATATATATATACTCATTACATACAAAATTTGATATTTCAAGCATTTGTTATAATTTTGATAATTATGGCTTACAGTTTATTTATTTATTTATTTGTTTGTTTGTTTTTTTTACTTGTCCTGTCCAGCATCATAGCAAGCAAAATGATAATCTGGTTGCTGTATCGTGCTGAACAAATTTGCTCTGCCAAGGGGAGGCCTGTGGGTAAGGCTCCTCTTGATAATCTGATTCATTTATTTACTTTGAATCACGGAATCTATGTAATCTTGCTGGACCTGACCGGAGGGGACAGAAAAAGATGGAAAATTGCAAAAAGAGCAAAAGGGAAAGAAGAAAAGAAACAAAAAGATCACAGACAGAAGGAAAAGACCCTTCAATCCACTTACAGTTTATGAAAAGCCAAAAATCAAAATCTCAGAAAATTAAAATTTTACATGAAAAAAATAAAAAAATAAAAAAATAAAATTTTTTTAATAACAATAATAATAATAATAATAATAATAATAATAATAATAATAATGGGGTTTTGAATACAGAAATGTCGACCATCTGAAGAGTATAGTCATGCATTTGAACTCAGTAGTTGGTTTGAGCCCCTTTTGCATGAATTGTCGCCTCAGTGCAGCATAGCATGGATGTTATCAGCCTGTGGCACTGCTGGGGTGTAATGGAAGACCAGGATGCTTTAATAGCAGCCTTCAACTCTTCTGCATTGCTCAGTCTCATGTCTCATTTTTTTTTTTGGCAATGTCCCATACACTTTCTATCGGGTACAGGTCAGGATAGTTTGCTGGCCAATCGAGCACAGTAATCCTTGGTCACTGAACCAGATTTTGGTTCTTTTGACAGTGTGGGCAGGTGCCAAGTCCTGCTGGAAAATAAAGTCAGCATCTCCTGCTGAAGGAAGCATGAAGCGCTCTAAAATCTCCTGGTAGACGGCTGCGTTGACTCTGGACTTTATAAAGCACAGTGGACCAACACCAGAGATGACATGGCTTCCCAAATTAACACATACTGTGGAAACTTCATGGATTGTTTCCTCTCAGTTCTTCCTCCAGACTCTGGGACCTTTATTTCCAAATGAGAAAAGAGCACTTTGGACCACTGCTCAACAGACCAGTTAACGTTTTCTTTAGCCCAGGTAAGACGCTTCTGACATTGTGTTTTGTTCAGGAGCTGCTTGACAAGACGAACACGACATTTAAAGCCCATGTCCAGGATCCATCTGTGCGGAGGCTCTTGAAGGACTGTCCCCCACATTTTTGAATGACCTGACAATCCTCTTCAGGCTGCGGTCATCCCTGCTGGTTGTGCACCTTTTTGTTCCACTTTTCCCTTCATGTCAACTTTTTATTGACGTGCTTTGATGCAGCACTTTGAGAGCACCCAACTTCTTTTACAACTACCTTTTGAGGCTTTCCCCCTTGTGGAGGGTGTCAATGATGGATTTCAGCACAACTGTCAGATCAAAAACCTTCCCCATGATTGTGTATTTTATTGAAAAAGACAGAGACCATTTAAATGTTCTGGAGTCCTTCGCAGGTGTTTCAGATGAATTAAGTGATTAGAGTGTGGAAATTAGAGGCTACAACATAAACCTTTTTCACACGATTCTAATTTTTTGAGATTTACATTTTTGGGTTTCCATAAGCTGTAAGCAAAATGATAACAAATAAATGCTTCAGTATCTCACTTTGCATGAGTCTATATAATAGTTTACCCTTTTAAGTATAATTACTAAAATGTTTTTCACAATATTTAAATTTTTTTATTTCACCTGTAGCTTATACTTGTACACTTGAAAAAATTATTTAAAACTAATGTAAAAGTAGGACTCATATGTCTAAATATTAACCAGGTTTAAGGTAAATTTAAAGTAACTTGTAATTAAACATTTTTAAATAAATTTTTGCACTTTTCCCCGTCACCACCAAGTTATTTAACAATTAGTCAGATAGAAAGTTTTGCCTGCTGTTTGGTATCTGACCATCAGAGACTCTTAGGATCAGCTTGACTTGGATCATTGTTTGTATCAAACATAAGAGGAAACTGGAGCTTCATTAATCTCCAAATAAAACAAACTGACACTCAATTCTAACAATATCTGTTTAATGATGGGAGACAAAAAAAAATAAACAGTGCACACAATCTGATGATTAAGAACATGCAAACAGGAAATAAACAAGGAAAGAAAAATCATGAATGTGACACCATCATTTTGCGACAGAGCAGTCATGGGGCTGCTTAACAGTCTTTTATCCTTAGACAAGAAAAGGAGAAAAGGAAGAGGTGGGGAAAAAGATATGAGGCAATAAAACTGCAAAAAAAGAAAAAAAAACTACCATGGAGCCCGTTCATTTTACACACATATAAATACATTAGAGGCACATTTGACAGGTAATACCCACCGAAGGGATCAGTTTAACTTTCAGCAGTCACTTTTTCTACCAAATTACAAATTCGGTTTCAAACAGAAGACGGCAGCGGTGGGAAAAGTTTAGAGGAGTTTCCTTCCAAACCACAGGGAAAAGAGACATTGTAAGAAGTCATACTGGTAGTTTTGATCTTTTGAATTTCCACAACACAAAGCTCACCACTTGTGATCACCGTGGGGAGTTAAAAGGATGCGAGGAAGTTAAAGAGATGACAACACAAGACAAAATCAAGAGTTCCTGCATGCTTTTTTTTTTTTAACTGTCAGAAATTTGTCACCCTCGTAACACATATCCAAATCCCAATTAGTACGAAAATTCCGTCAAACTCCTCCAATAAACTTCAGTGGTTCAACTCCAACTGCAACATCCTCTTTAACACAAATCAGTAGCATCTGTTTTTTTTCTGCATGATGTTCACAAACTGTCGTGCAAGACTCTTAAAGTAGATCAGCCAGCATGGAAATCTAACCATTGCTCCAAATTCCATCCAGTGAAGCTCAGATGGGGCGACGAGTCAGACAAACGATCAAAGAAAGAGCACAGCGAGTGCTGGTTCCTACATGAGATCCTTAAAGCTGTAACTTGTTAAAGACAGGAGCTGCACATAGTCCTGTTTATCAGTAGCATACGCTAAAACTTCAGCAGCAACATTTCAATACTGTCTCTCCTTCCACCTGCTAAACCCGTCTTTACCTTATTCTGACCAGAAAACATTGAAAACTGACCAGCTTGTCTTGCATAAAACAATCGTAAATATAAAAGCAAAAAGATGAAGAACCATTTTAATCACTTTTACTGACAAAGTTCCACCCAGTGCCAAATTTATTGAAGGGGCTTAATTTGGAAAACGCCTTGAGTTTGGCTCTGAGGTATACATGTTTCTACATTTAAAATGAGGCTGCCTGTGGGGTTTATTGCCACTCCACATAGAAAGCAAATAAGGACTTTAATAGGTCAGCATTATGATGACACTACAGGAAGTAGTTCTCAAACCTCAACTTTTCGGTCATTTCCTTTGTTCAAATGCTGGAAAAGATGCACGATCCTCTCATTCTAAATAAAAAAAATCATTTTAAAACCAATCATTCACTGCAGAAATGTTGAATTGAAGAGGCTTTATCTGGCTGAAAAAAAAAGGTTTTACAAGATATTCCTTTTAGCGTGTGTTTAAGTCCATATATGAAGCCTGCTTTTCACTGTCCCCAAAATTTGAGAACCACCACACTGCAGCATGCACAAGTCGATCACTGTTTAATATTAGCTGTAAGGCATCTTTAAATAAAAATGTTATGGTACAATTAAGACTAATGGGCTACATATGTTCCCAAAATTACCACATCATGCCAATATTAAGTGAAATATTCCTATTTTCTGTGGATCAAAGCTATTGAACTGAAAATAATGTGAAGTGAGAAAACACCAAACAGCTGAACTGGTCGCCTTGAGACTTAATCTCCCTCCACTGTTTTGGTGGAAACGGGATACATCATAGTGCCAGGTCACAAAAAAGCCATGTGAGTTGCAGCCTGTGAAAATGTTGTCACGTCTCAGATATGCCTATAATGAAGCTGTGGGGTTTCCCTTGGCTTCTTCCAGGAATGATGTGCTGACTGGGCCAGGCGGGAATCCTGGTTTACTAACACTTTATTCCTGTTTATTCTATCTTTTTTTTTTTTGGTCTCTCTAAAAAAGCCTTGATCCTCCTTTTAGAGACTAAATTCAGTCTGATGCCTGTCCAGAAGAGGTGGGAGGAGGAAATTCTTGGCAAAACAGGAAGAGGGACAAGCAACAGTCTCCACTTGTATGTTGTACTAATTCCTGGGGTTGGAAAAAAAAAAATCTGCATTTTTGGAGGTTATATTGCACAGTTCTATGGACAAGTTAACAAACAAGTGACCAGAAATTTATTGGCTGTTGAGATGTTACATGGGTGGTGAAGTGGTGTTTGCTGTATGGCTCTGCGCTGAAACAGAGCTCAGTGGCACAGTCTGTCTGCATCTTGTGCTGACACACAGGACTGAAGGTGGGAGACGGTCCTCATCTACGAGTCCAAAGAATCAACTGAAAAGAAGAGGAACAAGAGATTAGACACTAAATATTTCTGCTACATTCTACTGCTTTTCAACTCCATAAATAGAGGAAATGATTGAAACTGGTCAAGTTTGAGGCTCATTTGGTTAATTCAAGTCTTGTTAGAGATAATTAGTAAACAAATATAAGACAGATTGTCTATATTAGGTAAGCATATTCAAAATCAACATTTATAAACAAGGTCCATATCATAGCCACATACAAGAGATGATGTAGCCATTGTGGTGTCACCAGTTAATTTTTGAAGCCTCAAGTCTTCATTTTTGGCCATTGGGATCTTGTTTGTTTGTTTTTTTAATCCCTGTGTAACAGGTAAGGTCAGAGACTTTGCAAACTCCTTTGTTTGCAGGTTGACAATCACAAGAAACCCTGTATTTATTATTAGCTGAAACTAGAATAAACCAAATGAAAACCATGTTGCACTGAAAAAGTAAAGGGAAAATGCAACTGAATCCATAATCATCAGAAAACTGTGTACTCAGCAAATAAATCAGGTAAGAAGACAGGTTTTTGTTCTAATGTCCACACACTCTGCCTTCTGATTGAAACCAGAGAAGTCGCCCTCTGCTGTACACAAGAAAGAATGCAGGTTTAAGGCTCTTCCACATTGACATCACTTCAGACATACTTTATTTTGGCCTTTTTCAGAAGCTGACAGTTTACGGAGGTCTTATTGAAATTTCTGACATGCTTTGGTAAAAACAACAGACAATGCAGATGCTCCATTTTCTTCCACAACTTTACACCACTATTCAAGCAAATCAGTTTAGAGGAAAGGAATGAGTCACTCCTCTACTCTCTACAATCTTCCTCAGGAGCTGCCTCTTTTGAGATCTGTAGTACTTTATAGCCTGCGTACCATGTTATAAATGGTATGAGAGAGAGAGAATATAGTAAATATAGAGCTCAGAGCACAAACCACACTGATCAAAAACAAAATTCCAAGGTTGATTCCAGTTACTAAAAAAAAGGTATGTTTTTTTTTTTTTTTTTTTTTAAAGTCGACTTTTTGTTTGGAGGAGTTAAAAAAAAAAAAAACTTGTTTTTGGAACACACACATATAAATAACACCTCACACACATTTTACAATTTAAATTTGTAGTCTTTCTTCATTTCATAGTTTCACAGGAAAATCTACAAATAGGAAAACAAACAAATGGCAGCACAATCCACACTGATAAAAGCTAAAGCTATTATTTCTTTCCATTTCACAGAGAAGTTGCAGTTTCACCCATTTTTAACGGTAACAAGCCTTTTTCAGAAAGAAACAACTTCCACTAGAATCCGTTTAAGTAATTCAGTGTTGTCCAAGTCTGGTCCTCGAGGTCTACCATCCTGCAACAGACCTGGATCAAATGTCATCTGCATGTTATTTAGCACTGCAGTGGCCTGGTAATGAGCCAGTCATTTGATTCAGGTGTGCTGGAGAAAGGTTGCATCTAAAAGTTGCAGGATGGTAGACCTCGAGGACCGGACTTGGGCCCCCCTGAATGAATTCATCCAGAAGTGTGCAGGAACACGGCCTCCCACTCCTTACCTTCCTGGGGTGGGTCAACACTGATCTCCTCCGTCTCCTCCGTGTCATCCCTCATCTCTTCATCTTCGTCCTCTTCTAGCTCGCTGGCAATAAGCTGACGAGCCAGTTTTATGTTCAGGCCCTCGTTGTAGTGCATCTTCCTCATCATCTGAAAATGCTTCTTTCTGGCTATAAATAAGAGAAGAAAATGACTAGATTATCCACTGGATCTATGCAGAGACTATGGTTTCAAAGTCTAAATATGGCCCATTTACAACCAAACTTGTGAATAGTCATTAAGGATTGGGTCGGGGTTTTAAATGTGTGTGTACGCTTCTGGGACAGAAAATGCTGAACTGAGTTTTATTTAAGCAGCATTTATGTTTCAGACATGTTTATGGAAGGTTAATGACCCTCTGAACCCTGGCAGGACAAAGGAGGAAATAATACTGGCCTTCACACAATTAAAATAATACAAAAACTGTGCATAAAGAAGATTAATAAATAAGACTCTTTTCAGACAATACAGTTTTTTAAACTTCTGAATGAAACACATTTGCAGATTTTAATTTGAAGGTTTAAACAAAAGTAAAGGCAAAGATCAAAACAGATTTTTTTCTTGTTTTTAGTGACCCCACAAAAAGGCTAAAGATGTAAAAAAAAAAAGAAAAAAAAAAAAGAAAATATTTCTTTTGTCTGGTTAAAGAATGTATCTACCGACTGTTCTCCACAATAGTCTGGATCTAAATATGAAATATGAGCAGATAAAGTGAACTCTGTTGTAAATGCGTAGTCAGGGAGTGAATGCATGTGTGTGCGCTATTCAGGTCCAAAGACAACTCTGACCAAAGATAGCAACACATCAGAGAGGCAGTGTGTCTGAGAGTGTTCAGAGAGCAGCAAGGTCAGGAACCGGACAAAAGCAAGATGACACAGTGTGTGTATATCTGTGTGTGTAACTCTGTCTGGAGGAAAGTCAGGAAAAAAGCACTTGAGCCTTTTCAGACCGATTCCTCTCAATACTCCAGAGCGGTGAGGCACTCGGTACCGAGTCGCCCTCACTGCTGCAGAGGGCACTTTGCAGGAAGATGACGGGTATAAACAGACAAATGAAGCGGAATCTTGATAAAATGAGCAACAAGAGCTATTTCTGTTGACACAATACACAGCCTTCACAATATCATGCAACTATCAAGGTAATATTCTGGTTGAAATAAAGAGCCAAACCTAAAAAGCCTACCTTGTTCTTCTGGAGTCAGCTCCTCTTCCTCCTCCTCACTGCTCTCCTCCTCTTCTTCTTCTACTTCTTCTTTCATGAAACGAGGCTCCAAGTCTTCAGCTGCCACCAACCTTAAGAAGAAACAACTGTAGTGTGAGAAATCTCAGCTCATCTCCTTTTTTATTATGACAACATTAAATGATTTCATCACCAAGTAGAAAGAGGAGCTCATCTTCCTCCACTCGCTGCAGACAGAAGGAAGAAAAGACTTGTAAAAAAAAAAAAGACTGACTATAGAAACAGACACAGGATGAGCACAGATGGAGCCGTATTAGGTAAGGTGGAGGAGAGAGTAGGCAGAGTGAACAGTGTGGAAATGTGTGTGTGTGTGTAATAGCTCAATTTCCCCTCTCTCTCCCACACTAAGAGCTTTAACAGCATTGGACAAAATGTATAATGGTTCATGGCTGAATGGATGGTAGTGAATATGTAGAACTGCCCCAGGGAAGCTCCCATTTACTGTACAACTGCTCTCCAACCAACTGGCACGATCCAGCCAGAGAGAAGACTGCACATCTCTCTTCAGTTTCAGCTGATGGATGGTAGAGGGGAGGTAAAAGAGACAGTGAATGAGGAAATAGGGAAGTAAATTTAAGAAAAACAGAGTTTAATAAATGGAACGAGAGACAGGAAAAGAGCAGCTGTTGTATGCTGCTATCTGGAGGGTTCAGTGTAAAACAATGAAAGGCACTCAGTGCAGATGCAAACAAAGCCAATTAATTGACTTGCAGACCTAAAGCTAATCACAGTCCTCTGTGTAAAACACACTTCAGCTGCTTCATGCAATCCCAGCATCAATGTTCTCATGCAAATACGATGGCCAGCAGCAAGAAACACTTCAAGCTCCCATATAACAGCTTAGTGGCAGATAACATTTCTTAATACAGACAGACCTTTAAGACCCGAGTCATCAGAATTAATACATTTTTTGCATTTGTTTCATCTTTTCTGTAACTTCAATATTCTCTGAAAACAGACTCTTTAATTACAAGGGGAAAATCTGCTTTTTTTTTGCTATTAAACCGTTTTATTTGGTCATAACTGATCACACATGAAATGACGTAAACGACTGTTTTCACCATGTAAAATATATTCAGAAATGTTTGTGTAGCCCTAAAAGTCAAACAGATTTAAAGCCTTTTTGTTACAATGTTTCCTTGAAATGCAAAGTTGCTGGGAAACACTCGTAGCCCCATTGTTTACAGATACTGTACTGGTGTGGCTGAACACAAAAACACACAAAAAGAATGAATTTCCATGTAAACAAAGACGAATCCCCTCGCACGATGTGAGACAATGACCTAAGATCCGATCACACAGATGGCTGGAAATAGTGTTGGTGTTACGTGCACATTGCGTAGTATGATCAGTTCAACAAACCGAAACCCATAATATACACATACACAGTGGTTCTATTAAAGTTGCAGAGATTACAGAGAAGCCCTTAACCTTGACCTTAAAAGTTTTATTTGTAAAACTACTGTAAAAGTAGCCAATGAGAGCCTGAAAGACGTCAGCAGCTGTAAACACACCCTTAGAAATTGTTGTTATGCAACAATCTCATTGGAGGACAAGGTTATCAGTGCGTGTCATCAGGTAATCTGGGCTACATCTGAGAGACGTCTTTCATTTCCAGCGTACATTTACCCTTCTTCCTCTTAAAATCATTAAGGTACAAACAGAAGCTCAGCAGTGGCTAGCCTAGCTGTCCACCCCTGGCATTGCCCCCTCTTTCCATATACGTGTGGGTTCATGTATGTGTGCATCAACACACATTCATAATTTGATCCTTACTTTGATGCCAGGTCATCCGCTGCAAGTCCGCTTTGGCCTTCCGAGTCACTCAGCGCCCCCTCATCATCATCATCTCCAACCATCCTGAAGCAAAGGACAGATATGAGGACAATAGAGGTAATACAGAGAAGAAAAGAATGAGAGCAGAGAGTGAAAAAAGGACAGAAAATAAGGCCATGAGGAGTAAAAGAAAGTCGTCTATGAGTACTTAAGACATACAGGATGAAAACCTCCTGAGATGTCGGTCTCAGTAGGTTTAACTAGGACTACTGTTCTATATTTCTGGATCAATATGTGAGATATTATGAATAGTTCATGTGAAGCTTTTCACCTGTTGTAAGGTGTGCTGGGTTCATCTATCTTCATCAGGCCATAATCTTTATCAGGTGGATGGTACGTTGCCAGGATGTTCATCTCATCCCATTTCTGGGATTTCTTCCTGTGTTGATAAAAAAGAAAAAGACCTAACAGTGAGAAGGAAAGGCATGATTGTCTGCACAGTCACTGAATGTGGACCAGCTACCAATCTACCACACGGCCCACAGATTCCTCCAGGGAGAAGAGCAACCAGATATAATCTGGGACTGAGCGTGCTCTAGTTTTCATTCAGACTGCATTATTTCAGGAAGGCCATGGACAAAAGCCCAGAAATGTCATCAGCAACAATGTGACCTCTGATGACTCTCAGAAAGCAACCCTGCACGCAGGAAGGGTTTGAGTGGGTACAAAGGTTGATCAGCTGGAAGTGAATAAGGTCGATGTTAAGCAGGCTAAACTGAAACAATAGCTTTTTTTTCCAAGATTTGATTTTTGTTCCCTTTTCCTCTTGCTCATCTGTCTATAATCCCTAAAATGATTCGATTCACATCTGGGGAATAAAGGTTTCACCTCAAAATGTTCTGCCAGGGGTTTTTGTGTAAAATTACACTAATCCTTCTTAGATGGAGCTCAAAATACCACGTGCAAGTTTGTGCACATAAAAATGGAGCAGTGCACCTAATTTTTGACCGCACATGCACCCATGCAATAAAGGAAAAAGCCGGTAAATTGCAGTGTTGCCAACTTAGTGACTCTGTCACTATACTTAGTGAGTATTCAGACCCCTCAAGCAACTCTTTATTTTTATTTATTTATTTTGTTAAATGATTCCCAGCTGCAGCAGATATTCACCTCTGCACGCAAACTAAAAATGAAACACGCATAAACTTGAAGCTGCCGCTGGCTGATCAGTGTCAGACATCAATGTCCATTAATTTAAACAAGGGCTACTCAATTCAAACCTATGAGGGTCACAATTCATCAGGTTTTCAGGATTTTTTTTAAACAGGATTATAAATTCCTGCTTTAAAAAAAACAATTAAGTCATCCTTTCAGATTGTTAGGAGAAAAAAAATAACCAAGGTGTCACTGAGGCTCACCAGCCTGTAAAGAAGACATAAAAAAAGTTGTAGAACAAGGAGGAAATAAATAAATAATGTTTCACCGACTGCAGGATAACCAGCTTTTTTATGTTATGTGTTTGAAATAAATTAAAAAGCCTTCTTTGACAGATGACAGCTGCAACTTGTACATGACTTATTCAATTAAGCAATGTTTGACAGGCAGGAGTAGCCCAAGGGTTGGGTGCACAGCAGTGTGACACAGGTGAGGTAGAGGGGAGTCAAGTGGAGGAGCAGGGGAGGCAAATGTATATTAAAGAAACATTGGCATCAGTTACAGGCAGAGTGATATTCGGAAGTGGTACGTGTTATAGGGTATGACGCATCTGTGTTAATAAAACAACATCAGTAATAGAGGTATTTGTTATTGTATGTAACCCACTTCACCTAGTTCAACCATTAGTACCACCATGACTACAAACTTTTGTAAGTTTTTTTGTACCAAACAGCTGTTGTCCCTTAATTCACTACAAGCAGTTCACCACAACAACTGCAACACAATGATGGAACACCTGCCTCTGCAACAGAAAAAAACAACAACAAAAAAACAGGACAGCATCATCCACTGGTCCACACTAAATATAGACCTCTACCTCTTACGTGATGGTGACTACCTCTCCAGGGTGGTCAACAGCTGGCAACATAACGCTTCAGGAAAACTCATTAAATAGAGTGACTCATCAGTGAGAGCTGAGCTGAGCTATCAGGTAGCATAGTTAGAGGACAGTGAGGAAAGGTCCAGCTCGTAGCACTACACAAGTGCCCGAACCCACCAACAGAAACTACAGTGGGCATTGCTTTGATGTTGTACATAGGGACTCATTGTGATACGTCACTTCCACATACCGCATGCTGCTACAAAGAAAACCAGTGCCAGCATCCACCACTGCGAAGAGCTCGTCAATTTTACGTGCATGCCTTCCATCTCCCAGCTCAGCTTTGGGTTGAGACAAATGGAACTAATCTTTACAGATTTCTTTGGTACCTCTCATGTCAACTGTAGAGCATGTGGTTTGCTATTGGTAGTCCAAGTAAACTAAAACTATGGCTGATAAAGCAGCACACTCTTGCTGCATTAGATGCCATTATGGTATAATAATTCATTTAAAGAATCCACAACATTGACATTTCCATGGCCCACCTTATAGGAAATAAATAAATAAATAAATAAATAAGGTTGTGTATTCAAATTATTTTTTAACGTTTCATCAGTGCTTTTCTTGCATTTTTAACAGAAATTCAACAAAGATGAATCACTGCTCTCTCAGGGTTGTCATCAGAAAGTGCAGCTAGAAATTACACAAAGTTTGAGAGATGGCAGGCTAGATTTAGAGCTAAACCTGTGTTTTAAGCCCTTGTCATCTGTCCAGGCTTTAGGGGAAAAAAAAAACGCATCTGAGAATAAGTACTGCCATAAAGAGCCAAGAATACAGACTGAATACATGAGTAATGACAACATTAAAACCCTGTTAACAGACATCAGCTGTATGTTTAGTTGTTTTACAGGTAGGAGGACTACAATGTTCAGTTCAATGGTAATCTCAACCGCAAGGCCAAAAAAAGGTTTAATTGTTGTTACTCCAATAAATTAATCTATTAGCTGTGTCAAGAATACAAGAAATAAAGAAGGTAGAGAAAACCACTGCATCACTCTTTGACTTTTTCCTAAAGCTGTCATTCCTCATCTTTAAAGAAATGAAGTTTTCAACACAGAAATTTTCTCCTGATTTGTGTCCACAGCTGACAACATCTAACCTGATGAGGGGAGGATAAAATGTCTGGTTGGTCAAAGCCGTGTTTGTCCAGATTAGATAAAGACAGATTCACTGCCTGTCACTCAAACTGTCCACCACAGTCATGATGAGGCTCACAAGACAGTGAGGGAGAGATTGAGTTTCATGGAAGCATCCATGAATTATGAATGACGAGGTGTGGGGCTCATACATCAATGTTAACTAAATAAAAAGTGGATGATTAACCGGATAACAAACAGTGATGGTGTCAAATGGGTCGAGGAAAATGCCAAAGACATGCTTTGCCCTACAGTGCTTACAGAAGCTAACTGGAGCTACAAGGAGTACAAACAAATTATACATTTGGGTTTTAATGGTTTAAGGCAAATGTCCTAAGTTATGGAACCTGTTTGGATCCTTCATGACCTCATTTACAGAATTTCTATTTCTGTATTTGCAGAGGTAATTTACTTCGAAAGACCATGGCCATCTCATCCAAGAGGAACGAGGAACACATCAGGGGTATCAGAGAGCTTCTGTAAAACACAGCGTCTCACTAGATTGTTGAGTGGAAATTCTTGGTGGGAAGCTGAACTGTGTAAATACAGAGTGGTTGACCTCTGTATTAGTAGGGCTGCTTCAGGATATACTACAGGTACACCACAGCGACCTTGGAGGGCAATTCGATACTTTCTATCCAACAGAGGCTGATGGAAAGGGAAGCATGTTTGAAGTGCTGTCAGAGTCAATCTGAGCACTGCAACCTTAAACTAAAGTGGAAATAAAACAGGCACATTTTTGCTCTCTTGTGAATAAAATACCAGTTTCAATAGTGCAAATTTTTTTGTATGCAGGCTGTCTGAATAATCAAAACCAGACAGGCTCTGGCTACACATCTTTAGCATATTGCACCAATTCTGAAGGTGGATAGGAAAGTACACATGAACAAGGACTTTGAGACTTCAGACTTCAAGAAGAAATCCTAAATCAATACTTAATGTAAGGAATTAAGAGGTTCACACCTTAACATAATGGAAAAAGGCCAGATTTTTAACATTTGCTAGTTGCAGAGATTAATCTTTCCTTGACTCATTAATAATTACATTAAGAGTCACTGATAACTATTATTAAATACTCCAAATTATGTATAATAAATTTTGATATTAGTTACTTTCTCAGAGGTTTATGGCTTCATTATATAGTCAGTACTAAAGCAAAAACATAATAAAAGATCTTTTAATAACTTAATGCATTAATGTTGAAGTTATAAGGCCACTTTCATATGCCCACTTTAATGGCTATTTGCACTTTAAACTTAAAAGCTGAATCTGACAGCATGACATATCTCGGTCAGTCCTTGTGTTCCTTTGAGGCTTTGGTACTTGGCTGCACGCAGGATGCTCCCAATATCTTTTCCCCTCTACTTCCTTGTCACTCAAACAGACACTATTTTTGTAATACCACTGAAAAAAATATATTTTAATATTAGGAAAGGAATTCTCAAATTACCACCATCCTTCAAATGGCCTAATTCTCATGCAGCAGCCTGGAAGACGGCTCCTAATGACTGGACCCTGCTGGCATGACATCAACAAGGAGGGCTATGGATGATATGTTTAAAAAAAAAACAAAAAAACAAACAAAAAAAAAGGTGATCTGCTCTGAATTAGCTGCTCAAACATATGGAAAGAAAAATATATAATTTCATCAGTTTTTAAAATGATTAATTAAATTAGCATTGCAATTTTAAATATCATTTGTATAATTACATAATTATTTCTCATTTGTGTTACTTTTTAAGGATTGAAAACTCAATATGGTTGACCACTGAACCCAGGATGCAGAATTCTCAGCTAGCACCAAAACGTTTGCAGCACTTGGCATGTGGGTGGTGTTATTTCAAGATGTCGGCGGACAAGTTCTCAAAGCATTGCATATGTAAATATAGACTTAATCAGTCTGAGTAATTTTAAGTCACTTGTTGGAAACACACTTTCAAATATATTATTTCCCATTTACCAAAGATGTGCTTTGCTCAAAAAACTTGCTCAAGACTGTGTTGGGTTCAAACTCTCGTGAAATTTAAACCACCAGTGCATAAAACTTGAGACTTAAAACTCAAAATGTACCTGCTGTTTCTTCAGATATACACACCCAGTTAGGCACTGATTTTTATTTACCTCTCAGGTGACAAGCTTGACTAAAATTATCCAAAGAACATTTTGCAGAATTTTTATAAATCATGGCTGCAAATCTCCTTTTAAATATCCTAACTCATAATTTAAATGGGAAATTCACCGTAAGATACATTTAACAGCAGGGCTAAATGGGGTTATTTTAGATAGTGAAAGGTTTATCTTGAATACATGTATTCTTTTCCAGAGTCAGATTGCTGGCAGCAGGAGAGCAAAGCACAGAAATGTACTCATGGGGATTTGTGGCATTAAATCAAGCTGAAACAGTCAGTGTCAAAGTCAGGGATATTAATGCAAACAAGACGAGGCCAAAGACACAGACAAACCTCCAGCTCCTGTCAACTTAACCTTAAAACAAACTACTTGCTGTAAGGCAAGAAAACAGCTGATTTAGCACTTTTAGGCACTGTCTCCATAATATGCATATCATTATGGACACTACTTGTGTTCCCCAAACCGAAAGACAGTTACCCCACTCTAGTTTATTTGCCTTGCAGTGCTCTTTTGACCTAATCTGTATGCCACACCATGACATTGAACTCACTTGATATTTTGGTCCTGCATCGACTACAGGGAGTGGTTATATGAGCTGTCATCCTTGCCAACATCAAGTGGGAGCTAGCCCAAAAATCGTGGAATGCCCTTTGACAAAGTCTTTATGGAGGCTGGACTAAAAGGTAGATTTGATGTGTTCATGGATCGGAGGTTGAAATAAATATTCAAACACAAATAGGATGTAAGATTATGTGACATAGAGTCTCATTTGCCACAACATGTTGCAGTCTGTTGTAGAAAGAAAGTGCAAAGGAAATTCCAAATCTTTTTTTTTTTTTAAATCTATCTATTAACTTATATTAATCTGTGACAACAAAGACACTGAATAGTGTCATTGCAAGGTATGTCACACACTTCAATAGTTTCTTTTTTTTTTTTTTTTTTTTTAGATAATTTAGATTGTGTACGCTAATATTTGTTTGGGGATTTCATTTTTATTAAAAATAGTCTATGGAGTGATTACTAATGTAACGTATAGCAAGCATTTAGAATCATAATTATCAAATGTAGCTACAACCTGCAAAGCTAATCTCAATGGATGCAGCATCTTTGAAATTTCACCTATGACATTGTGAAATACTTTATGTATCAAGCGTCCAAAAAAGTGTTTATGGGTTGTAATCTAGCAACATCGTACTGGTGACAAGTTTAATCAAACTGTCACTGTAAACGACATATCACTTCTTTTATTACCTTGATTCTATCTTCGTAGATATGAAAAGGTATTATTGGTGGGTTGATACCTCTAATCAGCACCACAATTCATTAACAACAGCTACAATCACATTATCTGGCGGTATTCTGTTATAGTTAGCTAACGAAGAGGCTAACCACAATAAATGGTTTTCGGGGGTAAAAAGTTTGCTTTCGGCTACAACTATTCTGAATATTATGTATATTATGAGAGGAGAGATAATTTGATATTCACAAGAAAGACCCAGAAAGTTCTGCTACATGCAGCAGGCGTTGCTGGCTAACATAAACCGCCAAAGAGATGACAGTCAAGCCAGGCTAACAAGTGTTTAGCTATCGTTAGCTGCCTTTACAGGGTACCACCCTCCTCACGGCTGAGCAGAAAACTTACTGATGGTCATCTTCCGAAAGTCCCGGGTCGTGTTCGGTGTTCTCCGGCAGTGGGTCGCCAGACAGCGATTTGACGCTTGACCCGCTGTTCTTATTTTTCAGGATGCCTTTTATCGGTCGGGGAGCTGCCATTCCCGCACACGCTGACGGCCAGACCCGGCTGGCTTGTAACTATCTAGACTCTCCTCAACCGATTGTATGATTCCGTGATTTATGCAGTTAATCTCCTAGAGACAGGTCCTGATTTAAACAAGCACTCCTTCATAACTCAATGCTCCTCCCTAAACTCTGGAGAAAGCTAGTCAAGATCAAGAGCAAGGTATTCTCCTACGGTTTTGCATGTCTGTTCTCCTGTTGTTCACTGACCAGCGAGGAAACGGGACAACAGCGCCACTAGCGGGTAGGCTGAAAGGAAATCATCGCGAGATTTTAGAAACGAAGTTTCATCTGGCCCATTGCTGCCTTCATATGCTCGGAAATTTAAGACAAAATTTCAATATGCCTTTTTCTGAATTAAGATGCACTGTGTTCTGTGTTTTGCTGTTACAATACAAGTTTTACCATGGCATTAATGTGTTAGCTTCATAAATATGATGCACATGTGACTGAAAAATAGTTTTCCAAAAAACATTAAATGCATTTAAATACATACTGTACAATGTAAAAACTGCACAACACTTTAAAAATGGTTCTTTATTTCTTTCTGCAAATAACATAGTTTAAATATAACCTATGAAATAAATAATTATTGCCCCTACCATTGAGCATAATTGCCATTTTGTCTTTTCAGGTAGTCTATTTGAGAGTAGTTTTTAGATACCTCCCAACTTTACATCTGGAAAGAGATAAAACACCTCAAATGCTGTCTCAATATTCATTATAATAAAAAAAAAAACTGTTGCAATAATAAATCATATATGTGCAGATGATATCATACCAGACAATTTTTATTGATTAATTCATGTTCATATAATTTCCATCTTAAATTAGCATCTACATTGAGATATTGTTGGTTCATTCATTAGGATGCAGTGTGCCTATATTTGTTTCACAGCACCTAAAGACACATAAACTGAGTTATATATATATATATAGATAGAGAGAGAGAGAGAGAGAGAGAGAGAGAGAGAGAGAGAGAGAGAGAGAGAGATTTTCAAGTATAGGCAAAGTTGTGCATGGTGGCTCTCATCATTTTGAAATTCATGGCCATCAGTGAACTCGTTGTACAATGCTGTTTTTACTGTATAAGCCTTCTTGGACAACTCAAAGCAAGAAGGTTCTTGGTTCAACCCATAGCTTTTTGTGTGGACTTCCTGTGTGAAGTTTGCATGTTCTCACCATGTATGTGCTGGTTCTCTTTGTGTACTCAGTAGGGATAGAAGTCTAAATTGAAAGTGTGTTCAGAACAGATACTTTGCTGCATGAATAATTAGAAGAAACAGAACATTTGTGCTCTTAGCTTTGAATTTTATCCAAAGTTAAGCAATTGTATCTACAGGCTAAGTCCTTACTTGGACTTGTGTCTTACAAAAATTTGCTTTCATGAACCATTAAATCTAAAGAACATTTTTGACATGTTCATAATCCCCGTCTAATTTTCTGTCAGGCAGAGTCAGAGATTTGACTGAGTACACAGAGGTTGAAAATTATGTTAATTCTATAAGCCTGAGATACATTTCTCAGATGTCAGAGATCTTTATCATCCAGAGAGTGTGTCAGGCAGTCGTGAGATTCATGGCAGCTGGACTGATGAGTGGCAGATGTGGATTGTATCCAGATCCATGAGTATGGTTCCATGAGTGGGCATGCTTCCTGACCAGAGCGCGTGCTATGTTCAGCTGCTTCAACCAAGGTTTCTCTGTGAAGGTGCTGTACTAGCAAAGAAAAATAAAAAGAAAGAAAAAGAAAAATCAAACTTCCATAACATGAAAATATCTCTTAGAATCTTCTCTTAAGTGAAATACTACATTTGCTAAGCAATTAACTTACAATACTGAATATAATATTTAACAACAATACTGAAAATGTCTGTAAAGAACTAAATTAATGACTGCAACTAATAAAATGGAGAATTTACAGAAGAAATGTAATGGTTTGATTTGTGCCTAAATTAGTCATGAACATCACATAAAATGGTAGCTTTTAGACACATCAGGATGTGGTTTTTGATTGTTTTTGCTTTTTAGTATATATTTATTTATTTTATTTTATTTGTGAAGATTTATTATATAAAATGCAGAAACCTGGCTATGGCCAAGCAGCATGCAGCGTTCTCTCTCCGAGTTTGGCCCCAGTGGTAAGAAGACTTCAGATTATGCAAGGATTTTACTGATGTAACAGCAAACGGCCTGGGAATGTTTTCTCTAAGGAGTGATGGGTGAACAATTTCACCTTGGTAAAGTTTGCTGTTTCCATCTTTGATTTGATCCAACAGGCCACTCTCTATGCGCCTCATACACTGAATTTTCTGCAACTCTTTCTCCAACTGCATGCTGGGTAAAGCATGTGTTGTCCTTTCAGAGGGGAGATAGGATTTTGATTGTAATTTACTGATGGGCGGTAAAGGTGGCAAAGCTTTGGCCTTCAAACCATATCTTGATTTGGTCCCAACTTCCTTGGATTTAGAAGACAACCCTCGCTGGTTGAAGCCATCCACCAGTATTTTATTTCCCAACCTGGCTTTGAATGCTGCACCAGTGTATTGGTATTGACTGGATGCAGCTCTCTTTTTTTTCCCCAAACTTACCCAGCGTTTCATCTGGAGGTAGATACGCATGGGCAGAGATATATCAAACACAGATACCACTGAGAATAGCTTGTTGGCTAAGTAGCATGCACATTGTCTGTGACCATGCTCAATGGCAATTTTCAAAAGGTCACGGCCTGCAGGGTCCCTCCTAGCCAAGTTAAACAGGTTCTTAGTGATAAAGAGTTTGAGGATGAGGAGCTGATTGTTCTCTGCAGCTACGTGAATGGGACACTTGTTGGCATCCTGGTGGGCACTCTGTTGGCACCACTGGCGGTATGGATGAACTCCCACTGGTTCCTCAGCAGGTACCCCCATTCCCAGCAGCCAGGTTGCCAGGTCTAGATGGCCTAAAGATGCAGCGATGTACAGTGCCACCTGCAGCTGAAACCTTAAAAAGTAATAAAAGAAAATTTAACCTGGATAAAAATGTTTTGCGTGACTTGACAAATTATTTATGCGTCACAAAACAAAGCGCAAGTATAAGTTTGTCACCCTATTACTGCTTCTTCCTCTGAGAGGTGACTCTGGACGGTCAGTCTGTTGCCTTGAAGGCAACCCTGAAGGAACTCCACCCACCCATCCCACGTGTCCAAAAGGAAAACAGCACCTGCAATTTATTTATTTATTTATTTATTTATTTATTTATTTATGTCTTGCAAATTGAGCAAAGGTGAGACTAGATAATCATTATGTAAGTAATAAAATGCCTTTCAAATTATTACATTGTAACTTTAGGGGAAAGTTTTTGCACTTAATAATGAGCTACATAGCACTTACTACGAAACAATAACAGAAGAGCAGCAGAGAAAGAAAACTGGTCATACCCATTTTAATGCCATAGTCCTTCAGCCAATTGCAGTCGTAGAGTTGAACTCTAGCAGGTGTGCTGAGACTGAATGCGCTGACTGGAAGATTACTTTGCACCGACACCATGGTTTTCAGTTTGGCCACAGACACGTGAAGCCCACATTCATTTCCTACAATTGGTACAGTTTCCCCTGTCACAGTATTGAAAACATGCATCACAGGCCTTGTTTCACTCTGAAAGTAAACAAAATGGCACATGGACTTAATGTGACAAAAGTGCAACAATATTTGAATTATTAGTGCTATGAATACTAACTTCATTACTTATTAACCAGAAGATCAAACTGTTGCGACCAGGTGATGTTTTTAAAGGTTAAAAAAAAAAAAGTTATTAAAACTCCATCAAAGTCCCATTTTTGTGAATATTCATTTGTTTTCTTGTAATTTGCTGTATAAGGAAGATAATAATAATAATAATAATAATAATAATAATAATAATAATAATAATAATAATAATGATGATGATGATGATGATGATGATGATGATGATGATGATGATGATAATAATAATAATAATAATAAAAATAATAATAATAATAATAAAAACTGAATTATGTTGTATGCACTGATCTGTTTAAAGTTTCCTGGTATATATAATATAAAGCTCATTTACTTATAAGTCAGGACGCTAGATGTAAATAAAAACTGAATGCAATAATTATAAATCTCATAAACTGATAGTTTAACAACAGAACATAGAAAACATCAAATGTTGAGAGTGAAAAGTTTGACTATTTTGAATAAATATATACTAGTACATATTTGATGGTGGCAACACACCCCAGTAAAGTTTGGAAGATTTGTAAATCACTGCATACTGTTTTCATTTACATTTCACAAAGTGTCACAGACACCCAACTGTCTGGGATGTGAATTGTAGGTTCATATGTCTTCAAAAACTGCTGTATGTTCCACCATGCTGCATAATAAAGATCTAAAACTTAACACATGCCACGAGGAAGAAGGAGACCAATCAAAGGTGAACAAAAGATGTGAAATGTGACAGCGAAGTGATCCAGACCAATGCATACAGAACCAGGGTCAACTGACAGCTATAAATTAGTTTTGTCCACACTTCTGCTCAGACTGGAGCATCTTATTTTATACTGGTGAGCAAGTCTGATATAAAATTCACTCATTCTGAGACGGGTAAGATCCTAAGTAACCACCGTCTTACTAAATATGTATGCAGTTAGAGACAAATTTTAGCATCCCTGTGGTAAAAGGTTTCAGAACAGTGTGTTTTAAAGTATAATGTCAAGGATAGTATTTGGACTGCAAGTTCTTAAAAAAATAAAGCTCATGTTGAGTTTCTGTATGAAACAGCAAGCATAAGGCCTGCTGAAGGCTTGTTAACAAGACTAAATTCTATGATGTATTATTTCCAGGAGTAGGAGTTGCATAATATGACTTCTTGTCTGTTTGAAAACCAACAACTTTTAGAGAACTCAGAAAAAGAAAATATCATAAAATATCCAAAGTGTTTAAAAAATTGTGGTAACATAATTTCAAAACCTTTCTTTTTTCTTCTCAATTAACATCTATATCATCCCAGTGCTGCAACTACACTTTTAAGTAAAGCATATTAAAAACAGAAAATGAAGCGATAAACCAGCCTTAAAGGAAACATCAACAGTTCTTCTTTATCTGCATCAATAGCTGACAGTCTATCAATGATTCCAATATGGCTTCAACTCTCTCTTTTAATACCTTTATCAAGCAACGAATGGTACTTCCACGTGTGATTCCTACGTCACACAGAGCCCAGCTATCCTGCAGTGCTACGCCACCATAGTTCAGCTCCAGGTACTGTCGGACCAGCTCGTTTTGAGAGAGTTTCACAAGAAAGTTATCCTGCGCAGAACAGAGCACAAAATTATGTTGGAGGACTGACAAAGAAACAAGTATCTTCAAAGCTCCATGCTTTATGTCTACATTTGATTTTATATAAGCTGAATAAAACAATCATCTTTCTTGATACATAAAATAAACAGAGTTATATTCAAATCCCTTAAACCTCAATTCAGTGTTTTAGACTATACATTTTACCTTTACAAACAACATTAACCCAAAGGAATAATAACAGCATCCATCTATTGCACCTTTTGTGCATACAAATCATCAAAACTATTATCAAAATGCATTTGTCTAATAATAATAGAGTCCCTAAGTCACAATTTACTTATATTACCTTCACCATTTGCTTTAAGTTGTCTACAGTCTCATCAGGAGAGACGTAAAAATGCTCACAAAACCCTTCATAGCAGATGAAGATCCTCATTTGTCTTCCATGCATTGGTGCTCCTCTGTTGTGTTCTGGTGGGAGGGAGTATGCACTGAGTGTTTTTGAGGCAAAGCAATCATAGGGAGGGGAAGGTTTTAAAGGGCATGTAACTCTGCAGAGACAAGTTAACGAAAGATTAAACATCTGAAACTGAATTTAAATGTATTACTATATTTGTGTTTTATGTTGAATAAGCTTGGCTTATCTCTTTAGTCTGTTATTTAGGAAAATAAAAACATTTCTTTAACAAATAAGCTTGTTTCCAGACAGGAAAGCACATACTCTTTCAAACTGTCAAGTGTAAATAATGAAATAAACATATATGGGTTAAAATCACATGACTGGAAATGGCTGTAAAATTAAAGTTGTGAGGGATCATAGTACACAGACCTACATCCTGACAGTATCTATATTTCTATGGAGACACCACACCAAAGAAATCTATCTCATGAGACTGGAAGCACTCAGCACATAACATGCTGAGCCACAAAACTAGAGTTTTATTTAGTCTCCTTTCTACCATACACCGTGCTTCTATTTTTATCAGCAATAACACCACACTACACAAGACTCATAATTACAAAATTCAAAGCCAAAGACTTTTGAAGAAAACATGACACAGTATTATGGTACAAGTACAGTGAGTATTGATGGATTTTGCTGACTGTAGATTCAAAGTGCATCATCTTGTACAAGATTTTAGGTTAGGTCTGCTCTGGCATAGCTGCATGAGGTAATCTTGACATTATCATTTATTTGGTAAAACACTGTCCAGATTCACTGCAGTTCAAACTGTATTTTTCGGAGGGAACTTTCACTGGACAAAGACTTTTACAAGTGTACTCAGTTTTATGAGTGAATCTCTTTGGAAACATGGCCCCACCCCCAGCAATCTTACGTCAGCTCTTCACTCAGTCTTTTCTGAAGAAACAAAAAGACAGACTGGGCTCATGCTGTTTTGAGGGTTTCAGTCAATAAAAAAAGATTTTATATATATAGTTTTATAGTTGTACAAGGTTTTATAGGGGTGCCACTCATTTGCATTTGGCCTTTTAAAGTCTGTAGTAGCTCCCAGCCAGCTTTTATTTAGAGCTGGTCTCCATGACTCAGTCTTAAGGTTCTCAGCCCATAACAGTAAGCATATAAAAAAAAAACAATGCTTACAATTTAAAGTCTATTTGTCCAATTTTTCCATTTTACTTATCTTTAGTTTAAGTTTAAGTAAATTATCTACTTGCTAAAATAAGTATCAGTTTATTTATTTTTCTTTAAAAAGAACATTAGTTGTCATTATTTCAACTTGTAATTGTTTACCTGAGATTTTTTTTAAATAGTAATCAATCAGAATTTCTGCTTCAGTGAGACACAATTTGTATAAAAAATAAAACAATTGAAATAAAAAATACTCACATTTACAGTGACATGCAGATATCATAGGTTACTTTAGATGTAAATTTATTGAGTTTGTAATAACTCAATTGTTAGACAACGCTTATTTTGTATGCATTTTCCTAGTTATATTTTAGCCCCTTTTTTGTTTGCATTTACTGTATACTGAAAAAGTCTCAAGCTTGTGGACTGCAACCAAACACAAATCGTAGCATATTCGCCTAGAAAAGATAAGAAAAAAAGATGCGCCCCATTTTCTACAGAGGGTGCTAGAGATTTAAAAGTTAATGTCCGTGGTTTTAACTTCATTTCGGAATTTCTGTATTGCTATCATCCTGGTTATTACACAAGAGATTTTTTTCATCTCAAGTAAATACCTTCATTAAATGGTCTGTTCTGGTGACTATTAATATTCTACTGGTATAGTTCAGTGCAAATAAAGCTGACTCGCTTCGTTCATGTGACTGTAAAAGGCAGCAAACGGTTGTTCGCGCTATCACGTGGATCTGTTTATGTTTGGAGTCATTTCCGGTATAAGAAAATTGACAGAAATATTGACCAATCAGCGACCCAGAGTTAAGATGCGCAGGGGGCGGAAGTTATGACTCTCACATGAAAGAAACAAGCTAGCAAAGGAGATTAAACTGTAACGTTCGTGCTCGCTGACCCCCGTCCAAACGGAATGAACTGCATGCAAATTTCTTGCTGTTGTACATATTTCTTTACATGGCGTGCAGTTAAGGAGAGACATGTCGTTGACAGCAGCTAAAACCCCGAAAAAGACAGCCCTGCCAGCAGTAATTCAGGTAAACACCCAGAACCAGCCTACCTAAGCTAGCCTCAAGCTAACTCACGGATAGGACGCTCTGTTTTGGTCGATAGCTCACACATCTTAAGTGTGTCCACTCTGATGTATGCGTGTATACTATTGTATCATGTGAATTTATCAACTTAAATGTGTGTACATTTTCGCTATAGGTTTTAAATGTAATAACTCATTGGTTGTTGGCCTTTTGACTTAGTTCAATGGTAGGTTTACCCATAGTTGATTAAGTTATTTCTGTGCAATTTTCAGTTTCATTTGCACTAGTAATGTGACTAATTTCTCGGACAGTGTCTTTATAAGGCGGAATTGGTTTGATTTTACTTGTGATATTTACTCATGATCTGGTCACTAGTGTTGTGAAAGATGTTGCTTCCATTTCCTCTTTCTTTCTTTCTTTTTTTCAAAAAGCAGTAAAAATATAAAAAATAAAAGAAAAAAAAGGGGGTGATTCTGTTGTACTTGTCAGTCCTCAAGTTTTTAATCACTGATCAAAATTGCTTTAACAGGGTTCAGATTTTTTTTGTCTCTCAAAATATGAAGCAGGAGTTTGTTTCTAAATACCTACTGTGTAATATATATATAACTTTGTGAGCTTTACCCAATTACAATGATAGCATATGAAACATAAGATTAGAGGAAATGTAATGTATTCAAAGATGTATGTTCATTTGATTTTGATACCAGCAGTATGTTTTTAAAAAAATATCACAAATGGTTTAAATGGGCTATATTTCTGTTGTCCCCAAGCTACCTCTTTAGCTTCCTGAAGTCTGTGATGGTAAGTTGAAACCACCTGAAGAAACTTGTCACAGCTAATAAAGTTAGGTTTATTAGCACGGTTTTATAAAAAGAAATCCAAAAGAAAAAAAAATCTTTCAGAAATAACGAGGGGAGAGTGTGTAAACTAAATGAAGGGTGTTACTAAGATTTAGAATGACATTCCTCACATTACATGTCAAAGATTATGGAGAAATCAAGTTGGTAAGTGCACTGAATTATAAAGCAGCGAAAGCAGAGAATGAGAATCTGTCCTATGCAAAAATCGTTTTAAAACGTACTGCCAGTACGGTATTTTGTATTCAAAATTAGCATAACAAATTAAAAAGGCAACTTTTAACCGGCTACAAACATAAGCCCTTTTTACAGTCAGTTTAAGGTGGGAGAGCTAATTATTTTTTTCAATATCCTGCAACCAC
Organism: Melanotaenia boesemani; assembly: GCF_017639745.1. Lineage (NCBI taxonomy): Eukaryota > Metazoa > Chordata > Actinopteri > Atheriniformes > Melanotaeniidae > Melanotaenia > Melanotaenia boesemani. Next base: position 15,587,622 of record NC_055695.1, on the reverse strand, counting down.
TGTGTTTAAAAACAAACAAAAATTAGCCTTTCTTTGTTTTTCAGTGATCATTGAAACCATTGAACTATATTTTTAGATATATATTTTTTTTAATTTGCAAGATTTTCCAAGCATTACTGCCCTAGTCCTGTCGTTTCCTCATATGAGAACTAGGTACACGTTGCCATCTTAATGATAGTCACATCAGCTAAAATGGGAATGACAACGATGCTTAATGATAGAATATAACAAAAACAAAATTCAAAAACACAGTCGTTTCTTTTTCACAAAACTTTGCTGGACATGAATTATAACAAAGGGAGGACAGGATGCAAAAGGTATGCTGGGAAAATGGTGCAGTTAAGGATCAGTGAATGAAGTCCTTTGATGACTGTTTTTGTGCAGTTGTAGTCAACAAGCCAGTGGAAAGCAATGAATATGTCAGCAGACCCGAAGGAAGGAGCAGCATCTGTTATATGCACACATTCTTGACATGGATGCTGCCGTATTCAGACATGGACAAAGACTCGTTACTATGAAATTGGCTGGAATATTTCCATAAGAAGCTCAGAGCAACTAATGTATATTTTTGTGCTGTCACATGCAGCCCCTCGGGCACATATAGAAAATGTGTGCTGTTTTAGTGATGGAGTTAACAAAACCTTTAAGTGAAATGGCCATTACTTGTGTTTGACAAATGTTCTGTCTAAATTTTGGCTTCACTTACCAGAAAACAAATCCAACTGGGGAACAATAATGGAAAAGATTAATGCATAATTTGACTATATCATGGTTCTCATGCTGTGCTGCTAAAGACATCAGCAAAAACATATATCTTTATTTATAAAACAAAACAATAAAAGCCCTTATAAGTGGCTCCATGCTGTAGATGAAATAAACATTTACATATAAGGCCTTTTATAACTAATTTGCCTGAGAATCATGTTAATAGACACAAGTGTTAAAGTTATTCAAGTTCCATTGCTCTCAGGTCAAAATGTTGTCAAAAGTTGTTATTAGGGTGAAATTAACAACTGTAAATGACCAAAAGGGTTAAAAAAAAAAAAGTTAGATTTAGCAAGTTAGATTCTCTAAAGCTTTTCATTTCAAATGGCAGAGGCTTCTAATTTCCAAATCAATAAATGTAATTTTGAGTGACCTGATGTACTGTAAAGACTTTTCTATTGTGTAGGAAACACTGTTAACAGAACACCAAAAGAAAATGTACTGAATACCTTCTTTACTGTTTGACACAGGAACGCTCCAATGACAAGTGATGTACATGAGCTCACAGTTTGTTAAATGTGATTCATTGAGCTATTAGAAAACTATATATTTGGTGTTTAGAGAAGATTGTTTATTAAACATGGACAAAGCCCATTGGACGTAACCCATTGCTTTGTGGAATCCTTTATTTATTTGGGAAACAAGACCTGATAATGAGACAACCAACTTATACAGTGATTATAAGGAATAACCACAAATAATGATTAAAATTAAAAAATTCATTGGGAAAATATTTATTGTCTATTTATTCTGGTAATAAATAGTCTCATGGACTTCTATACAATCTGACATCCTCCAGTCAGAATAGTCCCCACCTGGCTGTGATTGAAGGGAAAGTGTAATAACTTCGAGGCTACACTAATTTTTCATATAGTCTGTGCTAATTAATAATTATTATAAATAAACTGCTGTCTTTTCTAGGTGTGACAACGACAGACGGTAGAAGGAGGTCCAGCTTCAGAGCTGCTTGTGTGGTCATCTGTGTGTGTTTTTATGTTAATGAGTGAGTGGAATAGCAGCTGAGGGTTGTAACGTGATGCCAAGATGCTGCTGTCCCTGGGAATGCTAATGTTGTCGGCCACGCAGATTTACACCATCTTCACCGTTCAGCTCTTCGCCTTCCTCAACCTGCTACCTGTAGAGGCTGACATAGCTGCTGTGAGTAATTTTTATTACAAGTCCTTGTACAGATATAAATGTAGAATTACATTCATTTATATTCAAGGCGCTCCACTGACTGAGAGTTAAACCTCAAATGGGATTATTATGTTGCTTTGTTTACAAAAAAAGCCTGGACAGAATATTAATGCTGTGTTATGTATTTGTAATGTTAACAAAAGGTTAAGAGTTACATATAAAAACTTCTGTATGTTTTAAATGATCAGTACACAGCAACTTTTCTTCTTTTTTCTTTTTTTTTTTTAACGCCCCAGTACTCATTTGACAACAAAACTGAAAACTTTGACGATCTGCCTGCACGGTTTGGCTTCCGGCTCCCCAGCGATGGATTAAAGGTGGGTGCAACAGGGTCGGAGGTTTTTATCAGCTTTGAGTGGGTTGCTTACAAGCAGATTTTACAGTTCAGCTCAATAAAAGTTTAACCACTTACACACGGAAATGAGAGAAACTGGGTGTTATGTTTTCTAATCAAAACAGATAAAAATAGATTTGATCAGAAATTGATCAAAACAGGCATTCTTACATTTATTGTTTGAACAAAGTAGCAATGCTTTCTTACAAGAATACATATTACTACATTGAATTGTTAGATATATGCAATCTTTTATAAAACTGTTTGTATATAAGGAAAAAAAAACAGCTGGAATGCCAGATAGAAAGTGCAGGATATACAAGGTAAAACTTATAAAAGGATATTTATTAAAGTAAACTTATCATTTCTATATTTATTATTTATGTAAAAACACAGAAAGTGTTTATAATTTCCCTGAAGCACTTTGATGAAGCATAGTTGGATATTAATCCGGTGCTACTGTAACATTGCTGTTCTGTGTTAGGGATTTTAATAACGTGTTGTTGCTTTGGAGTTTCTGTATGTCACTCCACACTCAGCGGCCCCCACACACACGGGTTGATCCACAAAGCTCGCAAACAGTGAGGATGATTCATGTCTACCATCTAAGCTGGTCATTGTAGTGTTTCCCACAGTCAAGAGCTTGTTGTTGTACAAAAGCTTTCCACACACAGAGACAAGCCTATAGCAAAATGCTCGGTGCCTTGTTTTGTCTTTATGTGCAAGTTTGGTTCCATGTATTCAGACAGTCACAGTTTGTGTTGAATTTAATGATAATAAATTAAACATCATTATAGCATTATGACAGTGCTACATTATTTTTCATGTGATGTTGCCAAAATCACATGAGTGTGACTCAGTGGTTTGTTCCTGGGTTCAAGGTTGAGCTAATTGGTATCATCTTTCACCATAAAGATTAAAGGATCTAAATTTGGAAACATGTTTTCTGTTTTCTAGACAGAAAGTTGTCCACCAGTTACAGCCCAATTACCTGTAAAGCTGGAAAAAATACATACTGCCCATATCTGTGTCTGGGGTAGTGTGGCAAGAAGCGTTGCCACACTACAGCTGTGATTCTGCAGCTTCACGGAATAACTATTGATGTAAAATATAGTCCTGTTTCAGTAACGAATCAAGGCTGCAGTAGAAAAAAATATTTTTTTATTTTTGTATTTCTGAGTTTATTTCCTGAAAACGTGTTTAGTTATGATATTATGGTCCTTACCAAATGTCTCAAAAAATAAGATGAAACTTAAACTTGTGATCATGCGTGTACTAGAACGCTTTATGTGATGCCATTACTGTAAAGTAAATACAGTATAATTTTTCCTGGTGTTTAGTAAAAAGCATTTTGATCACATCTGATCCCTTCACTGAAAAGATTAAAGCTGGTGTAGAGTTATTACCTCTACCAAGTTGGTTGCGTGTTTGCTAGTTATTCTGCAGATTACTCCAAAAGTTAACAAACTAAATGAAAATTTTACCAAAGAACTAAAGCATGACTCAACTTAAAACTGATCAATTTTAACATGATTTTTACTTGCTTTGCCTTACCCAGAATTTTTCAAGTTTCTCAGAATTACAGATTGTACTGAAACAGTATTGCGGCTTTAAAATGCCCAAAGAAATCTCTGGCATCACAAGGCAGCACAACCCTTCCTTTTATTTTCTCCTGTGGGTTCCCCAAAGGGAAGCGGCTGAAACAGAGCTTTCCCTGTTTTTGTAGTTGCGTAACCTGGGCTGTTTACAGTTACCTCGGCCTGTAAAGAAGGTGGCTGTAAGCCTGTGTGCAGGCAACATGTCTTTCTGTGAGCTCTGAGCTGGTTTGAGGTTGGAGATTATTAACTTCACGTAGACATCCAGCATTATAAACTTTGGATGTAAAATGTATTTCTATTAAATATTTGCAATCATGACATACAGTTTGATTTGGGGAAAAAAAATGATTGTTTCTCTTTAAAATGAATGAATGTAGTTAAAGCAGCTGAAGACATAATCCAAAGGCCAAATTTTTAGTGCCTGAGAAAACTTTGTCTTTGATGGTTAATAAAAATATAAAATAAAATATGTTTAAATACCAAAGTTAAACAGTCACAGTGGTCTTGTTCAGTTCAGTAAGGTGACATTTTATTTTGAGAGTTTTTACAATAGACTGTGGTTGGGAGTCGATACCTGAAATAGAATAATAACTACCTTTTTAGTTGTAAAGTTCCCTTTTCATAGTAAAGTTCTTTGCATCCCTTTCAGGTTTCAGGCTCTTTGTTTCTATTCCATTTTTTACCCACTTTCACTTCCGCAATTATAGCCTGATCTGTTGATACAACCTAAGAGGAACTTTATTGATTTCTATTGGAAAGTCTTTGTGGTTTAGGTTTGTGCAGAAGCATACAGGAGTTTTGAAGCATAGACTATACCCTATAAAATATGTAAAAACAAACAAAAAAAAGATTTCTATCAACATATAGAATACCGTGTGAAGTCTCGAGGCACCTCTCATTTCTTTATATTTTGCCGGTAAAATGAGAATGGAGAGCTGGAATATACTAAAATGTACAAATAAATGAAAATACAGTAGAGCCAAAAACAGTTTAACAGTTTTAACAGACTTGAAAATCAAAAATCGGTACGATCACCAACATAGTCTAAACCCCCTCTTGGATAAGCTTTTGTCACTTTTTCAGGAAAAGTTCTCAGAGCCTCTTGAAAGCTGCAGATGTTGGCTTCCTTTTGTTCTGTTCTCTGTCAAGATGATCCCACACTTTGCTAAATCATTTATATGTTTTTTAATCCACCTGAGCTTTAAATACAGGAACCTTAAAGAGCTTTTGAAGTTTTGTTTATGACCGCTTTCTTTCCTCCCATGTCCTGTCTTGGCTGGTGTGTACTTTCACCATATTGACCCAAAGGACCATTTTGGTGAAAGTACACAAAGAGGCTGCATATCATAGATTAAAGCATAACATGGATAAATTGTTAAACAAAATTGACTATTTTGACAATCAAATGTACATTTTTAAATGTTTTAAATATAAAGCACGACTATACAATTTTTAGTACTAAAAGATGAGAATTTACTGATTTACTGGTTTTGAATTATTGCAAAAAGCACATTTTGGGTTTGGTGAGAAAGTTTAGATACAATCTTGACCTCTAGAATATTTTGATGGAGATTGCTCTGACCTTTAAGAGCATACCTTAAGTGTGTGTATATATAGCATGCAAGGTTACTGGCTTCTGGTTGCTCCAGAACCTTTTTGGTCAGAGGTTAACTCATGAGCATTCTTAGATTTCATCACATATATTGGACTTGATCAGCTATTTTAACTGCTGACATCTTCTGTTACCAGAGATACTGATTTAATGTATTCAGATGTAGTCATGAAACAGTAAGTTCCACTTTAAAATGCCCACATTTGTGCACATCTGTTGTGTCAACAGGGAAAAAAAACTTTCAGAGTTTCATCACTGAGCCACTCACATCAGAGAGCTGGAACTGAGCCACTAATGCAGTCGTGCACCTGCATTTGTCATTTGTCTTGTGCATTAGTCATATGGTTCTGCTAAATGTGTCGTGATTAAGTAATCTGAGCTGTTCCACAGCTCTTATTCCTGTTAAAGGTCTGATGACCTGACAAGCTGCATTCTCCTGCTTAACATCTTGTGTCTTTCTGACACAAGATGGGGGAATGTTTTTGTTACCTTACTTATATGAAACTGATGACCAGACATTCACATCAGTCCCATATGAAAACTGACTCTGAAAGGGTGTGAGAGAGGACTTCTCCCTTTTAGAGAAATACAATGACTGTGCTTCTTTCTCACCCGTTTGCTTCAATTTTCTGAATGTTTTCCACAAGAGCAAACGATAAAACACGAAAAACTTTTATTACCAAGCTACATTTTATAGTCTGCAGCATTCGCAATAGAGCTTCAACACTGATTTTTTAACAAGCCTCCACACACAAACCTGTACTGCACTTCCACTTCCACCACCTACTAGAAATGGTACATAGGATGGAGGGGATCATCAGAACTCAACACCACCACACTGAGACAGTATCCAGCTGAGAGGAAAGAAAGAGCAGATGCAACAATATTATCATTCTGCAAGTGGCCGCAATGCCTGAGACACTTGGAGAGATTTATTCCAAACAAAACATCTCCAACAACCTGATTAGACAAAACATGGGTAACCATGTTAAAAGAAAAACACAAACATAATTCCAGTATGTGCAGCTCAGTGCCGTGACTAATGCACAGGGCTTTGTATTATAGAGACAAAGTCCACAAGTGCATTACTCGGCAAAGGAACGTAATCATATAATAATGAAGTTTTTTTTTTAAATTTTGTCCCATTTATATTAACAGCTTGATTAAACTAATAGAAATATCAGTGTTGTAATTTTGTTTGGTGACTGGTGCCCTTGTTGAAATCACATTGTCTCCTCTCTCTGCTGCAGTTTAGTGGCTCCTTTGTGGAGAAATGGCACCAATAGCTCTTCATTTCAAGGGGCTTAACTTTCTAACATCTTGTTAATATTAATGCATTTTCATTTTAAAGACATTTTATTGATACTAGTGTTTGAGATTTAGCTGCAAACAAACATCACTGCACCACTGTAACTATACATGGTTCTGAACTGAAGGAAAATCGAGAGCTTGGCTATTTCCAGCAAAATGTGGTTACACTGTGGCTCTCTTTTATGTGGGGGTTTAAGTGTTATAATTCAACTATTGGGTTTCCCTTTTCATGCTGACACAAATTGAAAGGTCAGACACAAATTTAAATTAATTATCTATCGATTATCTGCTAAATTGTTAGGATCTTGGTCCTCAATTCTCCTGTCCAGCTGGAACCAAAGGTTATGATTTGGGGAAAGAGGAAGGATCCTGTCTTCTACCCCATTTTATTCCAACACAGAGGGGCTAAACAGAGTTCCTGGGGAGAGCTTATATGCCCAAACTGGAGTCTCTGAAAAATCAACAAAACTGAGTGGAATCCGCTTTAATCTGCTTACAGGAAGCTTCACTCAGGCTTGAGCGAGTTATTAATTCTATTGTTTTGGGGTTTTTTTTCCCTCTCAACTCACAACAAAGCTGAAAACAAGCATTATTGCAAGACAGGATTAAGTGTGATCACTATAATAATTTGGAAGAAATCCCACCCCAATCCACCTTTTTTGATTCCTGCATCAACAGACATTCCACCTGTTTGTCAGCCCTGTGTTTGCACCTGCTATGAAAGTTTACTGTCTAATAACTGGAACAAGAGGAAATTAAACTTTTTTTCCCCTGCTTGACTTAGTGACACTTCATGAACCTGTGCAACAAAATAAGTCCCAAATGCCTCAATGAGTCTTTCTTCTTCTTCCTGGCACACATGGATGTTACATTGTTCAGATTTATTGAAGCCAAGCATGTGAATGGGAATATTTTACAAGAATTCATGCTTGTGATTAGTCCTAATGCACTGTTTTAACCAAGGTTTCTTTAATGCAATAATAGAAAATAAATGATACACATTTCTTTTTAAATTATTGTGCTTACACTCTTGATTTAACAGATATCATGAATGTACTGACAATTCCCCAGTGATGCTTCTTTACAGAAAAGGAACATATTGTACGGTAGTGCTTGTGGGGGTTGTGAATTCATTTTTAGACATATAAGGTCTCAAAATCTCTGTAAATGGGCATCACAGAATGAATGAAATGCTCAGTATGTCACAAAAAAATTGTGACGGTTTACAAATTGTATTACTTGCATTCTGGCAGATTAGGAGGTTTGTATGTCTTGGCTTTAAGGTGGGAATAAACAAGCTGTGTTGCTTAAGATATGCTTGGACAGGAGAGGGGGAAAAAAATCATCTCCTTTCGGTCTGTTTCCAGGATACCGCCTCCTTCCCCAGTTATTTCCTCCCTCTCCACCCGCTGTCGTCGACACTCTGCAGTGCTGGCAGGTGTTTTTCTCATCCGTTTGGAAAATGTTTGTTTTCCACCCAACAGAGGGCGCTATTGTTACTAGTTTCAATGGCAGGATAAGGAATGTGAGGCAGTGGCACAGTGATGTCATTTCACAGCAAGGAAGGGGCTGCGCTGGAGGCACCCAGGGGTGACGGTGGTGTGGGCAGTGGGTGATTCCTCACGTTCCCGCTCTCTGATGTGAGATTCTGTGGATTTCCCTGATTCACGTGTTTGACTCTCCATATGTCAAGTCATACTCATGTTTAACTACAGTCAAACGGTTGAATGAGTCAGCAATTTTAGCAGGGAGGGGAGAATGTTTGCAGATGTGATATATGTCTCAGTAGTCGTTTTCCACATGCAGCTTCAGGACTGTTGGCATCATATCACCGTGGCAACCAACAACATGTGCTTACAGGAAATCGGTTTGCTGCCAGCTGACAACAGCCTTATGTACGTGAGAGAAAGTGCTGACTCTGTAAGATATTTGAAAGCTGTGGGTTGATGAAAGATGGAGGTGCACACAGACATGAAAGTGGCCGCCAAGTCCCAGAGTCCCACAGCAGTCCGCACTTCCTGTCTGGCCCCGTGGCTCACACACATACCCTGGATAAGAGTTGCAGAGGTTTAGAAATATCTAACTGCAGGTCACACCCTCTACACAGTTTTCATTGCCTCTCCATTTATCTATTTTTTTTTTTTTTTACTCAAAGTTTCTTTACGCTTCTGTTTTTGTCTCATTTATTTAATTTCTAACTCATTTGTTTGTAGTTATGTAATTCTCTTTGCCTCTGCATTTGTATATTTTGCAGCTTCTACTTTTGTTCTTGAGCCCTTTATCACTCTGTTAGCCTTCTCTCATCTCTATCTCTTCATCAGTCTCTTCAAAGCTTTAGTTGAAAATGGGCCAGGCAGGAAGCAGCAGAGAGCGACAGAGATGGGAAATGTAAGGGTCAGAGTTCTTCAGGGAAATCTAAAAAACAATAACATCCTTGAAATCTAGTTGACTATAATACATATAATGATCTTAATGAAAAATTCTTGATTTAAAAAGACAGGCATATTTATTTAACTGAGGTGGATTATAGGCGGAGAAAAATAAATTCTTGTGTAGATTTGGATTGCTCTCTTTAAAACTAAAAGCATTTAGCTTGTATATTAATATATGTAGTACATAGATTTTTAGACACAAACTACATTACAATTAAAAGTAACAATTTTTTTTAGTACTTTGAAATTTGCTTAAGTTCAAATATGAAATTAAAAAAATCTAAATATGTTAAAGTTCAAAGTAGCATGACTCAGATAAGAAGCAGTTGTTCCTCTTGTGTTGTTTCCTGTTCATTGACATGAGTCCAGATGCCGTGATACAAAAACAAGTAAAAACTGTGAGGAAAAGGGATTTTTTTTTTGTTTCTAATATAGCAATCAATCCTGGTTGGTGGTTATTAAGATTTTCTTTTTTTTTTAACATATTTATTATTGGTATACAATACAGAACTGGTTTTTTGAGGTTTTTCTGTGTGAGACAAATGATACTTCAAGTGAAAATGACTTTATTTTCTCAACCAGAGATGACGCCGTCTTTTAAGTAATTGTTGTATCAGTGCTTTCTAATAATAATAAAAAAAATCTTTGGATTATGGCTAATTTGATCACTTGATTAAGACATTTGTTAGAATTTGATGAAACAATGTATTTGTATTTGTCTCACCGTATTCGTCATGTCATCCCACGCAGGCCTTTCTGATTGGTGCTCGACCAGAAAATGCGTGCGAGCCAATTGAACCACCTCCACGGGACAACTTGACAGGCGCTTTCGTCGTCCTCATCAAGCGATTTGACTGCAACTTTGACATCAAGGTATCGTGAACATAACCATCACATGTAGATTAACCACCACAGACATATCCAGGTTTTCTCTTAGTAGATTTGAAATCTGGCTACTGCATTGTTGGCACATTAATTATGGCTTTTTTTAATTTTTCTAGCAACTTTCCTGTGTGTGTGGAGCACAAATTTTTTTATGCTAGTTTAATGCACAGCAGTGCTATGAAATGGTAGAAAAAATATTTCTTAACTTGGGAGTTTTTTTTGGAAAATGGAAGCAATAACAATGTGTGTGAAGTAATATACACCATGTGTTACTTTACAGTTAATTTATATCAGCAGGTGGTGTTTCAGAGTTATTCTTTTACTGAAGCTCCTACATCAGCTTGTTGGAACAGAAAAACAGGAAGTAGGCATTTCCCTAAACATAATTTCCTGCATGATCATCCAGCCCATTCTGCTGCCCGTCTGCCTTTTCCTCCAGATTTTCTGAAATGGCACAGTGGCTGTAGTACACAGAAGGGAAGTGTGCTGAAAGAAGCTTCAGTGTGTGTGTGTTAGGATTTCAGCACTGGAGAGGAAACAGTACCGCAGAGTAACAATTGTCCTGTTTGTAAAACATATCCATCAATAAAAAGTCACAATCCTGTAAAACTCTGGACTTGAGTTAGGTCAAACCTGACTGAGCGCATCATGTTTGCATTCACAGTTTTAATGCTTCAGTGCATCTTAAATAAGAACCAAATATAGTCATATAGTTTTTGTTTTAATTTGACTTCTTTTTAATGACTGGCAGAAATCTTCAGTAATTTGCCCTCATCATAGGACAGTCATAAGAGGAGGTACTGACAGAACCACAGACGAGAAGAAATACTCTGCTCACCTGTGGTCTTGGATGCCATTAGTCATATTGTGTTAGCAGTGTGCATTTGGATAAATTACTCAGCTGATGTGCCACCACACAAGCAGGAGCCACCATTTATTTCTTGCCCAGATATTGTAGATTTGAGCTCAGCATGTCTGGTTCTGGAAACTGGTGTTTAATGTAGCACAGACCCTTATGTAGAGTGCCTGAAGGGGCAATGAGCTATGGTAGAAAGATGCACTAGACATTCAAGAGCATTGCAGTCATTTAGATTTTAATTATAATATTTAAATGTGTATTATATTGCATTATATGGCATAATTTATTATCATATTTTTCCAGGTTTTTTTGTCACACTTCTGCAAAGGAACTGGTCCAGAATGGCAACTGTAGAGCTCAAAAGCCTCAGTTTTAATGTCTATAGTCTGCAGGAACGTGTTCACACAGAGAGCTCTGTGTGGTCATTGCCTGTTTAACCTCTGACACATATCCCATCTATTAAGTAATGTAGCCTGTTAAAATGTTTGTCAAATCACCACTCCTAATTGTGACCCCAGGAAGTCTGAAAGAGGTCCATAGCTCAGTCTGTGAAATTGTTGTAAGTCAGGATTTTGAAGAAAAAAAGTATAGACTTACTAATGTCCTCTTGGTTCTACTTATTGGCAGTGTGTGGTGACATACATGTACGTATATTTGCATGTGAAGCAGGTCTACTCCCAAGTCACCTGAGACGCATGTGGGGACACAGCGTAATTCCAGACTGGATCACCTGAGATTTTTCTTTTCAAGATAGATAGGGTTCCCAGCTGTGCACAGAAAAAGAGAAGTGCGAACAGTTTATAAACGTAATTCTAGTTCAGTGATTGTACATTCAAGATCTTATTTCTCTTAAGCCTCCTTTTTATTATGTGTAATGAAGAGAAAATAGAGAAGAGGGAGGATGAAGTAGAGAGGAAGATAAGAGGATGAAGGCAGTGAGCAGGAATGAGAAAAAAGAGGCAGCCATTTGCAATCTTCCTTTCTGCTTCTTTCCATTTCTGTGGCTTACCCTTTTCTCCTTTAGTGTTATATTTCCATCCCTTTTTTTACTCTCTGGGTTTCTCCCTTATTCATTCAATCTCACATTTCCTGTTTTTCAGTGTGTTTTATTTGCTGTGTTGCTCTTTCTGTGTCAGTCTCTCCTTACTCTTTTTTTTCATCTCCGTTGAAACTCAGGAGCAGCCATATAGCCTTATAAGGTCTTACTGCATCACACACACACCAAGAACCATGTTGACAGACCAGGCAGTGATGTGTTTCCTGGGCTGGAGTGTAACCAGACGCCACATAACTGCGTGTCAGACACACACACACACAAAATACACACACTGCTATATTGTGTTCTGATCTCTGTCAGATTTACCATTTAACCTCCTGCATCCCTTTGGCATGATTAAGTTTATTCTCTTTTCTCTTGCCTGGCTTTCGAATCAGTTTTTTGACAGTTGATAGGTTTGTTTTGCTGACTATCAAGTGCCAGACATCTTAAAAAAATGCTGATTACTTTCACTTGCATCACAAGAAGAATATTCATTTCCTTTTGGCTGCTGGTTCGAGGGAGAAATTGATGTGAGAGTTAGTTTTTATTTTTGAGTTGCATCATAGTTCACACCTCCTTCTTATTAAAGGAAAATTATTGTGTTGTTAAGGCTTCTTGAATCTCTGTTGCAAATAGGATGATTATGTTCCAACTTCTTCTTTTTCTTCACATCTCTTCTCCAGTGTTTTTTGTGATTTGGCTTCACAGTTGATGGATATTGGGCAATATATTTTATTTCTTTACACCTTTTTAAATTTCTCAACACTTGTTTAGCTAACTGATAAGAAGAGCATGTTGCAACATCTATGTTTTGTAGTGGCTTTCATTTAAAGTTGTGTGACAGGAATGGTCAACTTTATCATGAGGTAGCTTCAGCCTGTGTACATGGGGGTCCCACTTAGCCAGGTGAGCTACCTGGTGGTTACACAAACGTGTGAGGGAGCTTTTTAAAACTTCACTGATAACATTTCAACAAAGTCAGCGTCCACTAAGCACCCATCATGTCCAATGGTTCAGGGGCTCACTGGAGATTTATGTACTTAATATTTTCTTGCTATTTGATATGTTTTAGTATAAATACATTGGATGAACTGAATAGATCATGTCAACATTATTTGGAGTGACTAATGCAGAGTGTTTAACGAAGAATAATTATTTCCTCCTTGCTCCACTTTGTGCATCTTACCACACACGTCACACCACCTGGCTGTTCCCTGAGTTTACACATTGAGCTTTTTGGGGCAGTGAGAAAGGTTTACAAATTCAAAGTCTTTACTTTAGGTGGCTTGGTCACTGAATGGTGTGGACATATAGTAGTTAACATATTATCCATGTTTTTTTCAAAGCTTTTCCTTTTGTTAAAAGACTAAAGCTCAAATCCAAAATGGTTTCATGTGAAACTTTAGCCAAATGAAGAGAAACTCTTATTTTAATTCTCTGAAGGAAAACGGAAACTGTACTGGTCTGAATAAAAGAGGCTGTCTGTCACTAGAGAACTGTCTATGCAGATGTTTTTGAATGAAAAAGTTGCAAGTAGTAGACGTTTTTATATTAAATCTTTCAAACTTGATCAGCACTAATAATTTCCATAAAAACAAAATGCACTGTTACCTATTGTTCAACAGTCACACAAAAGGTGTTTCTAATAGTGTTTGATTTCTTGGGAAATGGTAAAATAAATTTAAATGCACTTAAGTAAGTTTGCATCTATTGCACGTCTCTGTCAAATTTTTGATCGAGCAGTTTGACTGTGATCTGGAAACATTACCCTGATAATTATTTAGTTTTAAAGAAGGGTCTCTTCCTCCTGTTGTTTTATCGCCTTTCCAATTGTCTATTTTTCCCCCTCCCTTTTTCCTCAATTTGTGTCCCCCATGTCAGTCTGTCTGGGAGGTCTGGCTTCAGCCTCTGCCTTTATGATTGCTCATATCTACAGACATCATCACATGGACACAAATGCAGTTTAATAGCCCTTTTCTCCTACACACACACTTCTTTCTTTTTCCCCATGGCACTCTTTGTTTCTCCATCACTCTTGTTTTTCTTTTTTCTCTTGTCCTGACTCTCTCTCTTTTACTCCCTTTAACCATCTCAGGCACTCACATTGTCGCTGCCATGCAGTCGTCTACCTTTCATCCCTCCCTCCTCTCTCAGCCACACACACGCCACACAAACACTCACCCTTCCTCCCTCCTCCTAGCCGGGGTCCGTTCCCTCCAGAAGCTGCAGGGAAACAAAGGAATAATAGATTCCATCTTCACTGAGAAGAGGCGCTCATATGTGTGTATGTGCATGCTCGTGTGTTATGCAGGGTTGTCACCCCCACACACCTGCTGTGTTGTTCCATTGCCCCCCCCCCCCCCCCCCCCCCCCCCCCCCCCCCCCCCATCTTTCTATTCTTCTGAGCCACCTGCAGCCGTCACATTTAGCCATTACCATCCAATGACCAGCAGCGTATGGGTTGCACTTGATTTGTGGCTGTAATGGCCAGTAAAACACATATTCATCCACTTAACCTTCCTTGGAAGTTGTCAGCATGTTCCCCTGTGGAGTATGGATGTGTGTGTTAGAGAAAAGGCGCGTGCAAGCGAGTGTGTATATGAAGGTTGCGATCAGACATAACAGAGAGGAGGTTGAATGTCGAGAGAGAGTGTTAGAAGAGATGGGAGGGGTGAAGGGATCAAGTGAATGGATGTTAATAAGCATACTTGCTCTTTTGTGTGTGTTTGAGAGAGATGGGGACTGAAGAAAACATTCCTACATGGCTGCTCTTTTTGGGAAATCTCCAGAGAACGAGGGTTTGCATTTCCTGTTCACTGGGATTCTTTGAGGTGGTGGGGGAGCGCCTCATTGGTGACCTTTATGACATTTTGGGGGGGTGAATGGGAAACTCTAGACCCTTTTCCTCCTCTTTCCCTCCCCTTTATCCCCAATAAACACCCCTTGTGCCCCCTTTCCTTTTTTTATTTTTAAATTTTATTTTCTCTCTAAAAGTCTTTACAGATTCTGTGTTCATCCTCCCCTTTTCCTCCACAAAACACATACAAGCAACTTTGATTAAACTTTAATGTGTTATTTAATAAATACTTGGCTATGCACAGATGTGAACCATGTTGTTCTCACGTCTTCTCTTACTAGCAGTCTTTCATTCAGTCTCCCTGTGCTGCCCTCTGTCTGCCACTCTTCCTGTTTTTCATTTTATTTATTTATTTTTTTTAGTAAATTTGTTTATGCATACTTTATGCATTTATGTTACCTTAAAAATTGCAACTCAGTACAAGAACAATTTGTTTTGTTTCTTCTTTCAGGGTGATGTTTGCTTAACAGCGCTATAAGAGCACTGTTCAGTTGTTCTGGTGAAATTTTCCCAGTAAGAGGCCTTGTTCATGCCATAATTCAGTCTGAAAGTTGGGGCAGAGCAGATAACAGATCAGTTTGGTGTGACAGCCTTTGTCCTGTCAGAAAGCTGCACATTTTAGACATAGCATACCAAATATTTTTGTTTCTTAAAAACATTTACCAAAAGAATGTATTGTGGCACTGCATAGTCATGTAAATGACTTAAGATTAAAAGATAAATAGGCCAGGCTGAAGGTAAAACTCAGCTTTACAGTATTGCATAGTGATAGTGCGCACTCTGTTTTATTTCACAAGACAGCTGTAGAAGTGTAGCATTAAAAAAGAAATGTGTTTCCAGGGACATAAAAAAGAGGTTGATGCTCCTCAGGCTGAAAAAAACTCCAAAACTACATTGTGTTGACTCATCTGCATTCGTACATCCATACCAGTGGTCTGTAGAAGTGATTGACCAAAAAAAATATCACTAAGAGCAAGATGGTAATGTTATTGGTCAGTATAGTCATAACAGGTATAAAATCTCAGCAAACAACTCTCACATTGACTAATGTTAGTCATCACAAGTCTATTGTGTATTAATGTAGTGCATGGAAGTGCTGAAAGAAGAAAGCCACTGATCTCCAGAAGCCCATCTGCAGTTTTCTAAAAACTGCTCATTTGCTGACTTATTCATTCATTCACTCATTCTTAAATATTTGGCCAGAATAGCTTTTTACTGTTTATTAAATATAATTATTCTAAGGAACTCTTGAAGAAATTGTCTGAACTAAATTTTCAAGGAAGTAGACCATGCAAGAAGATATCTTCAGGTGGATTCACTGTTTTGTTAAAGTATAGTTAAAGAAGAACTCTACTATAACAGAACAGTTGAAGGAAAATACCTTTTTACAGTATAAACTATTTGTAAAATGTTCTTTGGATTGTGTAGATAGTTCAGAAACTTTACCTATTTATAGACAAATGTTCATCAGTGTGTCTTTTTTTAATACATGAAGCATTTGTCCTTAGGTGGGGGTGTTAGCAGTAGAAATGGGAATAGAATCAAATAACTGAATGTAAAGGCTTGCTCACAGTGTGAGGTAACATATGACACAATATACTGGATATTAGCAAAAAAAGTACTTTAATTTGGGAAATTCTAGCTTTGTTCAGGTGATGAATTGGAAGCCCTTGATATGTTACTTTAACTTGAAGTTTTTTAGGCTGCAAGCCAACAGTTGGCTGAAACTCAAAATAAACAACACATTTAAAAAAATCAGGGACAAAGCTGGTTTGACCAGTTCAAGCAGTGAAACTGTGTAACTAGCTTAATGTTAGCCATGATGTTTTCAATGTCTTCAAACACGTTTAAACTTGTAACTGTTTCTCTAATGAAGCTTTATAAAGGATTTATCTCTGTTGCTTTAATGTCAGTGTAAAGCCTAACCTGCCTGGTAATGAGTCTGCTGCATATAGTGATTTAAATCACAACATATTACAAAGTGCCATTTGCTGCAGAAATCTTAGTGGGGGAGCATAACAAAGATGAAAGTTCCTCAGCTGACTTTGAGGTATAGTGCTGTGAGGCTTCTCCTTCAGCTTATTATCTGAAGATAATAAGCTTTCTATAGAGTTTTCTGTAAAGATATAGATCAGTAGGGAGTGGTCATAAGGCAAGGCCATATTTCTTGGTGTGAATCTTGTATTTATTTATTTATTTATTTTTGGGTGTGAAACCGTTTCATCCGTCAACTTAGAAAAGTCAGCAAATATAACTTTGGTTTTACCAGCCACAGGCAAACTTGGTCAGCATTTGTTCTGGAGGCTGGTAATTCCCCTGCTAACCTTACCTCCCTACCTCTTCTTCACAGTAAATGCTTTTCATCATGTAGACTGTTTGTGCTGCAGTGACCTCATAGCCCCCAAGCTGCACACACACACACACACACACACACACACACACACACACACACACACACACACACACACACACACACACACACACACACACACACACACACACACACTTACACACAGGCTTCAGTCTCCACTCAAACAATGATCTGGCTTCCTGTGCATGCTCTCTCAGTCTTATGACAGGGTATGACTATGGCTGACTGGATGTATGACTACCGCGAGTGTGTGTCTGTGTGAGAGGAGGAGGAAACTAGCCATATCTCATGTGGCTGTATGGTTTTCTGAGCTGGCATTATGTCTTTTGAAATTTATTGTGGCAACAAATGGCTCAGATCACACTCTTTGACCTACACACACACACACACAGTCACACATAAACAAAGGTTATTTAGCACACTGTAGTCCAAAATACACTGGCTTCCTGTTAAAGATAAAACATGCAAACATTTTCTGAGACATCTGACTTTATAAATATTTATCTACAAGAATACAAAAAGTAAAGACTAAGAACAAACTAGAAAAGAAGTATCATAAAAGTGTGTTATCCTTATTGCACCTGTAGTTCCTGTATAGTTTATTTGACACACAGTAAAGCAATGTTTGAATTGCAGCTGTGCTTTGTTGTCAGGATAGGTGGCCCCTCCCTGCAGTTTGCAGCTTTATTGAACTCTTTATCTAATCAGCCGCCTGGACCTTGAAACTTAAACCCAAGTCTGCTCAGTGCGGCATTCCTCTGAAACACCAAGGAGGGAGGGTGGGAGACAGTAAAGGCGGAAGAAGGGGCTGGCCAGATTTCTGAATAAGTTGGTAGTTACAGAGTCATATAACAATGATAATGAAGGAAGAGAGGAAGAGAAGAGGGTTAGTTTCAGATATGGGGTTAGGAGGGAAGAGGAAGAGAAAGAAGTGGGGGTTGGAGAGAAGGGAATGAGAAATACAGAAGGGAGGGTAAGAAGAAGAGGAACAGAGTGGGAGGGGGAAGCTTGTGCAGAGAAAGATGGAAGAGAAGGAAATAGAGGGCGAAAGAAATGCAGACGAAGGGAGAAAAAGAGACAGACATAACATGTGAGTTAGACAAATAGGGGCGGAGAGATGTGGAAATTGGGATTCGATTGAAAGCCGCTGTCCGGTTTAAGTTTTGTGTTTTTAAAAACCAAGCCTCACATTTGCAAAAAATTTTTTTTAGCTTTGCTCAAAGAAGTTACTTAAAACACAAACCAATCGTTTCTTATGGCGCTTAGGATGAGAAACAGATGATGAACTCATCTAAAAGGGATTTGAAGACGAGAACAGGGTGTAGTCTGTTACTAATACTGATTTACACAGAGCTGAGGTCAGGTCTGCTGCATGCAAATGATGCTCAGTGACTGCCTCAAACTTCATGCTGGCCATTAATGTGGCCTGAGCTTCACAAGAAGAGGTAAGCAAAGCAAATAATAGGATGTCATATGTAAAACGACAATAAAGAGGAGAGATCAAGTCAGTGTGTTTTAGCTGCAGTGCTGCATTAAGAGACTGTGCAGTGTTAGCTGCAGATTCACTGACACGAGTGATGATGCTGAAATTATTGACACACACCGAGGAATGATGCAGCAGTAGGTAGTGATACTATCAGGAGTCTTTTTCCGCACCACTTTAAATTAATCCTATTATTGCACAAGAAAGAGGTTAATATGGTCATAGTGTGAAGGCGTATGTAGAAACATTTGCATTCTGTTTGTTTCTGAACGAACACACAGCCTTAATGTAAGTCATCCGTGCAGTGTCAGAGAAAGTCATGACAAACAATAACAACACACAGCTGAAGATCCTCTTTTGTGTCCAATCAAATTCCCTTCCGCTCATCAGTGATCATAACACATAAACATGTGCACACACACGCGCACACACACACATACACACACACACACATATATATATATATATATATATATATATGTATATATATATATATATATATATGTATGTATGTATGTATGTATATATATGTGTGTGTATATATGTATGTATATATATATGTATATATATACATATTAGTTTTTGCGTAAATTAAGCCCTTCAGTGCCACTTTAAAAAGCAAAAAAGGCATTTGTCTGAAACGCAAGGAGCGGGGACCTTACGTTTGTCAACATAAAAGGACAAAAACAGCATGACAACAGATGTGGAGATCTGATAACCTTTAGTAGTAAAATAAAAGAGGTGAAGAACTTCAAGCTAAAACGTGGGAAAAAAATTCTGAAACATGATAGTTAAATGTTAGCAAAAAATGTGACTCGGGAAGAGAACAACAGGATTCCTTATAATCTGTTGCTCAAGGGTACTGGCTATTGAGTGGATTAAAACCAAAGATGATACTGTATGTCAGTATAATGGTCTGTATTTGGTGGAAGAGCAACAGCAATCCTGCAGTTATGCATAATTTGTGTCTATGAGTGGGGTTTTTTGTATGCATTTCTAGTCACACTGTCTTTTACATTATTGATTTTCTTTATTCCTAGAGGTTTTACTTTTCTTTTATTTGGGCTTCTTCCTCTCTAGTTTCTTTCTTCTCATTCGTCTCAGGAATGCATAGAATGTCCTTATCTCTGCCCATCCGTGCACAAGGGTAAGTTAGCAGCAGAGGTTGAATTCCTCAGCAGATCTCCTGCACTGGCATCCAGACAGGCTGTAACAACAAATGGCTCCTCGCTTTCACTGCAAAATTCCTGAAAACGTATCTGTGGAGAAGTTACAGCAGTGTTTAACAACAAAGGGGTGTTTTACCTGGAGATGCACCAGTTGCTGTTTTCACAATTCGCAAGATCCAGTTTCTGGTTCTTGTGAAGTTCCAAGAACGGATTTTGGCTGATTTCAATTATCTTTTCAACGCAATACTCAACAGCATATAGTCACAACATATAATGTAAACTAATATATGCATTTTTTGTTTTTATTTAAAAGTAATCTGTGTGAAAATTATAAAATGCTGACTTTAAATTAATTTTCACATTGAGTGGATTTCACAGCTGTCTCTATAGGAGTGAGTGGGAACAAGAGGGTTTTTTTGTCAGTGTTGGGCCTGTGATGGACTGGCGACCTGTCGAAGGTGTACCCTGCCTCTCGCCTAACGGCTAAAGGAATAAGCTGCAATCTTGCACTGGAATATGGATGGATATTGACACAGAATAATAGAATAAAATCAAGAAAATTATGTGAAATGTAAGACATTTATGCAAAATCAAATATTACTTTTCACACCACATGTTATACTTTAAAGCTATTTGCAGATATGAATAAAGAGGCACATTTGATATAAATACTCCTAAGAGTGCATGCTCACAAAAAACATTTAGCTAAATAAGGTGGAAAGTCTGCTGCAAACATGTGCCAGACAAATTAATAATAATTACTATTAAAATAACATGGGCGCCATGGAAACATGTTCCTCAGTCAGGCTACAATTTCCCCACCTGTAGCTATTCAGAAAACTGATTGATGAATATAAAACAGCATGCACCCACGTGCGTAAATGGCTTTTCTGACACTACTGGAAATATAGCGCAAGGCTCCAGAGTGAGCGGATTTTCAGAGACCAGCAAGTTTTACTGCATGGCTCATGAACCGGTTCCGACTGCCGTGTGCTGTGCTCTCAGACCTCTGTGATGCTTTGGGGCCCGCGTTGCAGAGAGGACCAGAAGTAATAAACTGGTACCAGTCTCAGTTTTATCTGTACATGTTTATTTTTTAAAGACAAAGGACTAGACCACCGGTATGCGGTGCCTCTGGCATGTCTTGCCCTCTGACACGGCGTTGACAGCATCTGTCACCTGCTGCCGCTCCTCTGCCTTTCTGACACTGGTAATGCCCACGCGGTCCCCACCAAATACAACCTTTTTAAGTATTTCAACGTGGTCCATCAGGATCTCAGTCTCACATTCAGAAAAAATCAGCTTCTTCCTTCTTTTTCCGTCCTGAGCCATCATGGAATTATATCAATGAATTTTCACCTGTTCTTTCACCTGACCTTTTATAGCCACCATCAGGACGGGGCAAGGTTCTCCCTCATATGCGCCAACTTTAGAGTTGATTCTGATTTATAAACGGAAACAGGCGTGGGACTTGTGTGCGCACTCTTTTATAAATCTGTAAGCTTTGTGCATCGCATTTCCTTTTTTCCCTATGTACGCCACCTGTAGTCATCTTTGCTACTCACAGTTTTATAAATGAGGCCCCTGGTCTGTAGGCATTTAAGGCAGATAGGCGAAATTACTTTTGGTATCTGATCAATCTTCAAACATCAAAGTTTGTAGAAATCAAGCCTCACATAACAATTCACATTCAGTTCACATCTTGAGGAAATCTAGAGATGGGGTAATCACAGAGGCTAATTTCCCATTTGGGATAAATAAAGTAAATTATTATTTTTATTGTAATGAAATGAGGTTTTACATGTACAAAAGAGGAAAAACACAAGTTGGCTAAATTTCGTTGTATTATCCTAAACTGACCATATTACACATTTTGCATATTCCAAATGTAAATTAATAAGTAATTTATCAACAATTTATAAAATAAAAATGTCTCAAAAATGTTCTTTTTTTCAGATTCATAGCTTTTTCGTACACAAATAATCCTTCATTTGTCAGACTTTTTTCCTCAAAACATCCATGGACACACACCCAGACAGTATATTGTGTGTGTCACTTATCCAGACAGTCAGCCTCTAGACACACACAGTAGCCATTGATACATCCTCACAATGCACCCTCACAGGCAAACACATGGGATCACAATGCTGCGGCTGCCATACACGCTGCTTTACGTATGCCTGTGCATAAAATCACAATGACAAGGAACAAACAAAAGACAGAACTGTTCACTGTTAGCCTCCATGCAGGCTACAATATGCACACTATGTTCACCCTCCCAAGTCTAAATGGATTTCCTTGCATCACAGCAAAGTACAATGCTTGTATCAAGAGGCCTGGTTGAGCTGCTGGGCCGACACACCAACTGATTTACCAGGTTAGTGTGAGCGATCCTCTTCTTTTATTTAACAGGAGACGACACTCTGATTTAAATGTGACTCCAGCTAAACAGATTTTCTTGTTTTACTCTTTTTCTCTACATGCCACAGCCTGCAAGGGCTCACATCATTTTCACTTTCACCGTCTGGTCACAGGTGTTAATTTACACCAGGAAGGTGGCACATGCTCTAATGATTCACAGCATTTCCCCTAAACCTTTCAGGCCATATCAAATTGCCCACATTTTGATATGTATTACAGTGACCTTACAGCAAAATATCAATTTTATGTAAGTTTTCAGACACTTTATAATAAAACATTCAATAAATCTTGGGTGTTTCCTACTTTATCAGAGATTTCTAGAGCTTTACTATCATCCTGAGTCGATGGACATCAACAAGAAAGCATAAACTTGGTCTATAAAAGCTTCACAGGATGTATTATTTGTCAGAATTAAAACCAAGACTCAATATAGGAGGTCAATATAACTGGCCTCAATTGAGAATTGAGATCTGTGCAACAGAACTATGTTAAAACACATAAATGGTGTATAATGCAACAATCATGCCAGTGTGGTCACATGGCCCCACATAAGCTGTTACCCACTGAAACGTACAACTCGACCCAGTTTATGCTGAGGCACTTCAGCCCGTGAGAAGCAAAATCCTGCCATTTCAAAACTAACTGAAGTTCTCATACATGAGAAAAATGAGGAGTTCAGCTACTATGTGTCCTGCATGAAGGGGGGTGTGGGGTTGTTCAGTGACATCTATCCACCTGTGAGGCTGTTTGACCTGATCAAATGTGACAATATAATCATGGAAATGAATCATATTACACAGAGATAAACATGGAATCACAAATGTGTCCTCTGAAATGGAGAAAAGAACAGATCGGTGTTTTATGAAAAAGATAGTGAAGGCTGTGATCTTTCAGTTTATTTCATTGCACTGTTGAAGATCCAACCATTGCCATAGAAATCATAGTAATGACATAAATTGTCACAAAACACCTACACAGCCAATAAAATTGATGGTATTCCATCCTTAAGCATAAACATTAAGCATTATCAATACCTTGAAGCCAAAAACTTTTCATCTTTGTGTGCCACAGCTATAATCTTACATCCTGACCATCACAGTGAAGCTGTGAACATTCAGATTCTCCTCACTGACGCTTCCGGACATAAAAGTGGTATTTGGGACAATCCCATAACCTAAGTATCATTACAGCAAAAGGAACCAGAAATATAATGCAGAGCTGACAAAACTGAAGTCCTTTCAAGTTACCCACATTTAGTAGCTTCAGACTGATCTTAAAATAGATTCAGTTCATATTCTATTTTCTCCTCAATCTACACACAGTGACAAAACACACAGATCTTTTGGATCCACAGGGTTTTTTCAATTACACAAAAATATAAAAAATATTAAACCTTAAAGTTTAATTATACCTTCTCTAAAAGTATGTACAATTGTAAAGTAGCACTGTGTAATTTAAAGGATTGCATTCTTCAATTTCATTGTACTTGTACAATGAGAATAAAGTGGTACTGACTCTATTTATGAGTGAATTGAGACTGTGCTCTTGGTTAAAGTATCAAGTCTTCAAAGGAAAGATCTTACAAGCGTGGGATACTTTTTTTTACCATTTTCCAGCTCCACCAGGTTGGATGGGGGAACATCAGTGTGCAGCAATGACTCATTGTCAGTGGGTCACACCACTAAATCAAATTTTTTTTCTTGGTCTTGCGGTCTCGAGAAGTTCTCACTTCTCATGGAGTAGGTGGCAGTTACTCTGATCTATCCCCTCTTTGCCTTCACTCTGGAGCAAGCCGCAGTAGAGCCAGACAGGACGTTGAGACCAGTTCGTTTCTCAAATGAAGTTTTTTGCAGTGGAGTGTCACATTTCCTGAGTACAATTTCACACAGATTATGGTCCGAAAATGTTTGGACTTTATGATCATATGGAGCCATTCATACAATATAATTTACATTTATAACATCCTTAAAATCATAATTCTGAAGGCATGGCAGCTTTATTTTGCCGTGGTGGTGCGCCACAATCATTTACATGCAGTAGAAACCTGTGTAGTTGTTTATTTAGAGAATGCACGCACTGTCAACGGGTTATAATCTGTTGCTGAAAAGATGGGAGGGATACACATCTCTGATTAATGAGTGTGTGGACATTGCGGCGTGTCTACACAATAGCTTGAACACATTCAACACACACAATCATTAAGACATGCAGGCGATTATACTTTTTGCTATAATGGAAACATGAGGACTGTCTCAGCCAGTCTCCATCTTAATTTGAAGACATACTGCAAAGGACATATATGCCAGATACAAAACACTGGCTAAAAACTGTAAAAAAAGAGAAACAAAGCAGCTTCTAACTTTTGGCAGTTTTTGCCACTAAACTTCAAACTTGTGGCTTTCTTTTTTCATCAGTGTGTCTGAAAGCTTCCTGTTTTATATCTTTAGTTACAGCTCAGTCTGTTGGGTGTTTAACTTGTACAAACAGCTTGTCCAAAACAGGATGCTGAATGCTCCTTTAACACTTCTGTTTCCCCTACGTGCAAGGTGCTACTGTTGCTGAGGTGCAAGCAAAGTGAAATTAAGTTGGAAAAATGTACTGTCTTCATAGCATATTTCAATATAACAATGCCAGGATTCATTAGGCTTAAATTGTGAAAGAGTGGTACAGGAAGCGTGAGACATCCTTGTGGATTTTTTGGATGGGTGGAATTGGTCACCACAGAGATCAGTCCTTAACCCGATCAAGAATCTTTAAGATGAGTTGGAGAAGTTTACGCAGTGGTCTAACTCCATTACTGAAAGCGCCTGGCGAAAAGGGAATGTCACTCTGTCACACTGCTGTAATCAGAGCTAAAGATGGTCCAGCAGAATATCAGTGTGTTCGTAACTTTTGCTTTGATCAGGGAGTGTATAAACCCTCTTTTAATATTTACCACCAGCAGCTTAGTCACATTGTTCTTGCAGATGTTGCTGATTTGAGCCACTAAAGTGTTTCCTCCATCAAATGTTTTGTTTCTTCTTAGGTCCTCAATGCCCAGAAAGCCGGGTACAAGGCAGCGATTGTTCACAATGTGGACTCTGATGACTTAATCAGCATGGGATCCAACGATTGTAAGTTAATGCCCCGCCCTCCTCCTTCACCCCACATACACAAACACACAATAAAACATTTAGTATCTCATCTTTGTGCATGTTCCTATGAAAATAAATTAGGCCGTTTTACTGTCAGAGCTTAATTTTAAGTCTCAACATGTTCTTTAAGGAGGAGGCAGAGTGCTGCTGAAGTACCTTCTGTGAAGCCAAGGCCTTGCTTTATCATTTTTATGATGTGACATTGTTTGAAATTTTCTCACACGTTGTTCTTACTGACAGTCATAAATTTTGTTGTTAGCCTCTTATCTCGTTTGTTATTCATATTAAATGAAATAAATATACTGTTGATCTTTAACCAAAGTGCTGTGTTGGAGTACTCAGTGTCTGAAACTACCATTTTGTTGTCTACCTAAAAACAAAAAAAAAAAAAACGTAAATGGTAAAGCACTGATGAAAACCTGAAGAGAGCTTATTATAGTTGCAGTTAACTTATGATTTATAGTTTAACAATTTAAACGGTGGAACAAAACATCAGCTGGACTTAGCAAAAGGTATAAAAGGAAACTGGGAAATGTGGTTAAAGTTAGCAGAAGCAGAGCATGCTGTACTGTGCTTTTCTCTGAACATAAACTCTATTTTTATATCATGTTTCATGATTTCTAAGTGGAATCAGGCTTTTATGATTATTCATATGATTTATTTATCTACTTTTTTGTTTGTTTTTCTTTCTCTTTTTAGTGGATGTTGTGAAGCAGATCGTCATTCCCTCTGTGTTTGTGAGCGAGGAGACAGCCAACACTCTGAAAGATGACTACATGTTTGATAAAGGGTAGGTCTAAACTCAAATCTCATGTTTGGGGCCATCAGTATAAATAGAAACAGCTTCCTGCTTGGTCCACTCTCCAAATATTTCTTCTATTCAACATGAAGAGCTGGCTCCAAATTCTCCGTAGTTCAGCTATGGGTTACATTTTTTTTGGTATTGCACAATAATGCCTGCACCACATTGCTGAGAGGACTTATCATGTGATGATCTGTCACTTGTGCCGACGTATTAGTTTAAATGTTTCCATGTAGGCTCAGAAATCTTGTTTCTCCACTTTTTAAAGATGTGGCTGTTACTGTATGTGTTCATGTTCAATCACAAAAATACAAGCGTTATTCCCTCATCCGTTGCTGTTAGGGGAATGAACTCCAAACACGGCACCAGCAGAGGTTTTTCAGTGTGGACGAACGTAGCTGCTACAAATTTGACGTTTGAGGGAGGTCTTGTGGAAGTATGTGAGGTGTCATTGATAGAGCAAGCCTGATGTGACTGCTCCACTGTCAAACCGAACAACACCAAAGGCTAAATCCTCCATGTGGCAGCTGTAACGAAAACACTGCTATAATGAGGCTTCTGTGTGGCTCTGTGTCACTGACATAATATCAGCCTGTATTAAACATTAGCATTTACCATGTGTTCTCCACCTGACAATGCTCTGCCTGTTTGACCAGGGGGCACGTGGTCCTCATCCCAGACTTCAGCCTGCCACTGGAATACTACCTGATCCCTTTCCTCATCATTGTGGGGATCTGCCTCATCCTCATTGTTGTTTTTATGGTGGGTATTAATACATCCTCATTCTAACATTTTTAGTCGATGACGAGATGCAGAAAAACACACTCAACTTTAATACCATCTGAAATCTATTCCTGAAACAAAGATGAGTGTGTTTATCCCAAATTGTCTGTTTAGTTTGAGACATTAAGCTGTGATTATACACGTTAATAAGGAATTAAGTTGAAATCTGACATCCAGTCTGGACTTGTAACTTTGCGCCGTCTCTGATTGAACACACTTTAGTACAAAATTGCTGTTAACTTTTTTTTTTTTCCACTGTGTGTATTTTAGTGTCATTTCCAAGGTTTTGACTGTTTTCATTTTCCTGTTGCAACTAGATTACTAAGTTTGTGCAGGATCGACATAGGGCTCGGAGGAGCCGCCTGCGCAAAGATCAACTAAAGAAACTTCCCATCCACAAGTACAAGAAAGGTAATGAAGCGATTTCAGATACTTTAGTTTGTAGTAACAATGAAATGTTAATGATTTCCAGTCAGAAAGGATCACGATCCTCATAGGAACTGCTGAGTGATGCTCCAGTGTTTACTGTGTCATGATGGCTTTAACGAGTGTTGCTGATTTGTGCATCTGCAGAATCTTAATGGTGGAGGTGATTGGTGGGTGATTTGGGGCGGCAGTGGCTCAGGCGGTAGAGCAGGTCGTCCAATGATCGGAAGGTCGGCGGTTCGATTCCCGCTCCCGCAGTCATCTGTCGTTGTGTCCTTGGGCAAGACACTTAACCCTCCTTGCCTCCAGTGTTGGCATCGCTGGTGTATGAATGTGTGGATGAATGTTCGGTGATGGTCGGAGAGGCCGTAGGCGCAGACTGGCAGCCACGTTTCCGTCAGCTTGCCCCAGGGCAGCTGTGGCTACACATGTAGCTTACCATCACCAGGTATGAGTGAGGAGTGGATGAATAGTGGATTCACACAATGTAAAGCGCTTTGGGTGCCTTGAAAAGCGCTATATAAATCTAATCCATTATTATTATTATTATTATACCAGAAATAGCTTACAAAATTAAAAGCAAAACAGAATAGGAGGAAGGTTTTTGGCTGATTTGTTTTGTTTAGGGGAAAAAAAATCTTTTATCTATATGATTTGTTCCTGACTATTGGCGCTTAAGGATCCGGATCAGCAGACGTTGATTCCTCCTGTATTCTGCTGCGTTTTTTTCACATGACCACAGCCATTTATGAATTGTGGCACATCATTCCTCGCCAAAGCTCTGCACCTTGAAGCTAATCGGATTAATATGGACTTGATTTTTTTCTGCAAAGCTCACTGTTGCAGATTAGAGCTCGTCTCTGTTTAGACTGGACACATGACTGATGGTTTGGAATGTAGTGTCGATCATGCCAGAGGCCCGGCTGGGTTGAAAATTAGGTATATTTTGGTTCAGTGTGCATTGCTTGTTTAAAAGAACGCTTAGAGGAGTGGAAAAGACAAGCTGTGGTAATGTGAGATCTCTGCTGTATCTTAGTGTGAATTTGAGCAATTGACTTAAAATGTCTGGAGCTTTTTCAGATTACAGTTCTAACTCTGACTTCCTCTGCCTGAGCATAAAGGCCAGACAGGCTACAGCTATGTTTCGAAATGCAAATCCTCTTTGTTCTATGGTTAAATACGTTTGCCTGTGTATTTAGAGGCTGCGTTTTCTCCAGCAGCTGTACTTTGCAGACTGGAGGGTCCCCTGACTACAGTCAGCTGTAGAGGGGAACACCAGGGAGCTCTGGAGAGAATGGGTGGTGCATAATAAGTATTCCCCTTGCAAAGCTGCAAATTGAGGAGGTTGTTTGCTCCTCCCCATCCGGTGGTGGCAGATGCCTGTGCAGAACACCAGCTAAAAGTGATGTCTGCTGCTCAGATAGCCATGTCTGTCACCTTGAGCTCTGTGGCTTTTTGCACTCTCATTGCTGCGTCTGGGAGCGCTCTGACTCAGGGTTTCCGCAACACACCTCTACAGTAAACCTTGGCTGCCTCTACAAGGAGTTCAGATGTCCAAGAAAAAGCCTCTGGGGAGGTGGAGTGGTCTCTGCACTCCTGTCAGCTGAGTCAGAGGGTTTGGCGACGAAGGAGGGGGACACCAAATCTCTACCTAATCACCTTTTAAACCTTGTACTCTGGAGCAATGTTAACTTGGCAAAAAAACAATGCTCTGATTTTGGGCATAGGCAGGCTGCAACACACAGAGTAACTGCCTCTGTTGTCTTGTTTGTATCGTTATGCTGCATTTACTCCAAGTAAGATGACTAATAACAGGATTTAAAAAAGTATCAGAAAGGGTGAAACTTATCAGACCTGTGCATCCACTCTCTTCAGTTCTGATTTCAGGCCAGGACGCTTAAGTCTGTGTTATCACAGTGAGAATAAAACTCAGATTTTTACTATATACTGCAGCGCCTGTGTCACATCTGACAATGAGCAAAAGTATGTAGGAAATGACTACAGTTAAAATGGCTCTGCAGCATTAGCTTTAACTATGAGAAGCACAATGCCGAATTGCAAATTAACAACACAGACTATTTCAGCCTGCCAGTGGCAAAATAAATTTGTATACAGAAGCTATGACAAGAAACATCTGTACATCAGTATGCATGGGCTCAACACAGGGTGGGAAGGATGCCTAATGGTGGCCTTGGCCTCTGTTATAACAGATAATGCTGAGTTTGGAGTTCAAGGGCTTTAAACAGAGACAGTTATAGAGACCTAGAGCTCTACGATGCTGTGTAGATTTTGATTTAAGCAAATTGATCTGTTAAAAGCCAGTTTCATGATACAAATGTTAAGCCTGATTTTGACTATGTGGACAAAATGTCCAGATCTGAGACATGTCAGTAATCAACTGACAATCACCAGTGGCTGTGTGTGAACCCTTTTAAAGAAGTGATTTAACTAGGAGTTGGATATTTGGAGGAGTCAGCTGGGAGGGTTGCATGACAGCTGAAACTGTTTAGAATGATAAATCAGACTAATTGGGAGATAAATCTGACAAAAATATAGGTGTTTTCCTGCCACCTATCAGTTGTGTAGTATGAACCCACTAGGACTTCAACAAAATGCAACATTATGACATCCCTGACATTTCTGGAGCCTGAACTTGAATTTACCTTCAGCAAAGATCAGTGTGGTGGGGGTGTTTGGGATGGCAGCAGTCAGTAAACCCCAACCCACACAATCCAGTTTCCCATAAGAATTTAGTCATTTACCTGTTTATTTTTCTGCTGCCTATGCAGTGTTTAGGCAATTTACAGGCACGATGAGTTTGAAATGTAGCATCATTTATGCTCTTTTCTGAATAAGCGAAGCTCTTTAGCCAGCTCCTCAGCTGCTGTGCTGGCGGGATGCCTTTCTGCTGATAAGCACACCTGCCCACCTTCTCATTTGTTTTTCATATCATCTTCACATATTTCTTGCTACTGCTGCAGTTATGGTAAATCTGTTTAATTCTTTCAGCAGTTAGAGTGTAATATAATGTAAAATATTTCTGGTAATAAAAGTGGTGAAAATGGGCGTCCACAGTCTGAAATGATGGGCAGACAAACAGAGGGAGAGTCTGAATGGATAGCACACAATGCCCTAATGATTACCACACTACCCATGTAATTGGTCCACAATACCAGTCTGAGCAGGAGCCTATGACATGAGACCTGTGTCAATGTACAGGATTATGTAATAGCAGCTGCCACGGCTGTCAGAGTGCAGCGCTGCGCTGCCGTTAACTTGACTTATGCTCTGGGTTTATTGCAGAGCCTTGCGTCATTCCCACTTAGGCCGCGAGTCTAAAGTGTGACAGTTCAGTTTTGGCCGTTACTTGGACCACTGGCATCTAGCAAACACTTGAGTCAGGAACTTGGACCACACACAATAGTAAACTTCAAACTAACTGAGGACACAAAGCGGTTGTTTTTAAGCCTGAACTCTTCCTCTGACCCCCAACCCCTAGTAAGCTCCTTCCCTCTGCATGATGACTCACTTCATCCTTTGCTGCCTGCTTCCAAACCAAAGGCAGGGAGCGTAGCGCATGCACACACACAGCAGCTGCAGTGTGCCAGCCCTCTGTGTGTGAAGCATGTTGATGTCAGGACAGAGGAGCTCTCTTTGGCCAGTGCCAGTCGGCCTTGTCTGGTCCGCTCAAGCAGAGATGAACTGTGCTGATACTTTTTTTTTTCTTGTTCTTTTAACTCAGTTTTTCTGCCACACTCCCCTTCATTGGCTCGCTGTAGCGCTGCTTCACACATCCATCTCTCATCTGAAGTTCAGTAGGACAGCGTGGTTCCTTTGAGAGCCAGGAATGTTGGCAGGCCAGACGATTAATGAATAAGTAGAGGAGGAAAGTAGCTGCAGCAGCTCTCAGTCCTTTAATATGTGCTACTGGCCCCAAAACATGAATGTTAGGGATTCCCAATGTCTGAAAAGTTTCCAAACATGAGCAACGCATTCTCAGTTGGCCTAGAATCTTAAATATTGTCACAAAACTCAAAAAGAGGCAGGCAGTATTCAAATAGACTTGGCTCTAATTTGAACTCACGCTGCTATTGATTCCCCTGTAGGCCATGTACTCATCAAACTAAATCTCAGCTCACATGTGTAAGTCACAGTAATGTAATTACTGTGACGATTCCTGGTAGGAGACTCTCAAAAGGAGAAGTGAGTGGTGTCCACAGCAGTCTCCTTGATGAGTCCAAGTGGGGTAATTTGTTACGTCACAGTGGATGGCTGTGAATTACATTTCTGCATCTGAGGACTGGGCTGTATGTCTGTCACCGTGAGTACTCGGGTTACATGTGCTCACTTTGAAAAGAATTTAACCGTATCACCTTAAAAAAAAGAAGTGGTATAATGGCATTTGTTTAAAGGATAGCCAGTCCTGATCTTTATCTCCTCATAGCTGTTTGCTGAGTTCACAAAGGCACTGAACACTTTCTGCTTCTCTGAGAATAGCTGTTATTGCCACAGTTAAGCATTTCCTGAGTCTAAACTGGATACTGAATCCATGCCTGCATGGACACTCCCTCCTCTTCACCCTGACTCTGACTCCAGTGTTACTGAGGTCGCTCTTGAAGAAAGAAGATTGGAGTCATAGTTGTTTGGATCTTTGGGAGATGTAAGAACAAAGCTTTAAGTGTTAAGAGAAAGAAAGAGCTGAGTTTATGGCCTGTAGTTGTAGTTGCTGACATTCAGAAAGAAAATGAAGGAGGGTGAGGGCAGGGGGTGTTGATGTGACTCTCCTTCCTTATACGGTCACATGCAACCCTGGCACGAACACAGAAAGTCCAGTTGGGGAAAACATACTCCTTTAAAGCTTACATAAACACACCGACCCACAGCCCTGCTCCCTCCGCCTTCTTTCAGCTTCAACAGGGAAGAGGAAGGGAAGGAAAAAGAAGAATGCTAGGGAATTTGAAAGGGAGTACGTTGATAAATTCCTGAGCTTTCAGTCTGCAGAGAGACTTTGCACCTCTGTTACATCAGGAAATGTGATGCTGGCAGCTTAGAAAGTGCTCTGCCTACAGGCCTAGGACTGGTCTGAATGGGTGGGTTCAGGGACATATTTGAACAAAGAATTGAAGGAAATCAGACTTGTGAGGCAGTTCCCATCAGTTACCTGACCTCAGTGACCAAGAAATGACCATGGAACAACCACACTCTTATGATTTTAGCTATAAATAATATACTACACCCACTTGGATCATAAGAGATTATCTCATATCATTAATAGCATACAAATCAGAATACGCACATTTTTTGGATTGACATTATCTTTGTCTTTTTAATACTGTGACTGGGTTAATCCAGCGCGTGCCATCAGCTGAAATCAGCAGTCGTATGAATTCATAGACCTAGTAATGAGTCCTCTCTCAGTCTCCAGCAGTTATCTGACAGTGATGCTACTTTTCTAGCCAATAGGAATTTAGGATTATCAGCACTTAGCTAAGCACTATATTGCAAATGTGTTGAGTTAAAATTTTAAATTATAACCTTGTCTTGTATTTTTAACCCAGGGGACAACTATGATGTTTGTGCCATCTGCCTGGATGAATATGAAGAAGGAGACAAACTCAGAGTCCTGCCATGTTCTCATGGTGAGTCTACTGCACCAGAAATTGAACACACAAAAGAAATGCAGGTTGAGCTGACAAGGACTAATTGTCCAATTCTAATTCTAAAACAGGAAGATGTTTGATTTGCTGTCAACAAACAGGAAGCTGGAAGCAAGCAGCATTTTGTTTAAAAATGAACAAAACAGCTGATTTGCTGCTAAATTGAGTTTTTCGGTTTGTATCAGAAGGTGATGAAGGCTACTGCTCTTTTGTTTATAGCTTACCACAGCAAGTGTGTGGACCCCTGGCTGACCAAAACTAAAAAGACCTGTCCGGTGTGCAAGCAGAAGGTGGTCCCATCCCAGGGCGACTCAGACTCCGATTCAGAGGAGGGGGACAGCGGCCCAGATGAGAACGAGGAGGTATCTGAGAGCACTCCGTTGCTTCGCTCCTTGGCTTCAACCAGCGCTCACTCCTTCGGCACCATGTCAGGAGCCTCTCGCTCAGAGCAAGACCCAGATTCCTCAGAGTATGACGATGACGAGTTGGACAGCAGCGACAGCGAGGAGGAGGTTACCGTGGAGACTGTGGTGGTGCAGATGCAGAAGCCATGCTCCAGTGGACCAGACCACGAACACGACCTGCCTCGAGCTTGACTGACCAATGCCGTGTTCTCCCGAACCCTCACAGCAGCAGAGACTTTTGTTGGGGGGCGGGTCACAAATAGATTCATCATCAGTTCTCCTGTCACCGCTTACATTGTAATCCTCTCAAAAAGTTCAAATACACGTTTTTACTTGGTAAGTGTGACAGGAAGTCAGTGTTCTCAGAAGAGCTGATGTGTACAGTAGACTGTTATACTGTACTCTGGTCATAAAAGTGGAGAGGGTCTGGAGTTTTCAGACACAATCACACACTCAGTATAAATACTGTCTATGTATTAAATCACTTTAAGTAGCATCTTAACGTTTGATCACCCTCTATCTTCATACATGTTCATGCTGTATGACAACCTGAACCACTATGCAGCACCTGTTTTAAAAATTTTCAGCAAGCCCAACATTTAAAGCCACAGCTAAATTGTTATGCCAACTTATATTTAACCTGTTTGAAAGAGACTATGTGCTCTTGTGTTTTGTGCCACAGTTTGTTAGTGATTCACATGTCAAACTGAAGACAAACTGGTCAGTGGTTCATTAAGAAAAATGTATTCTGAGGCATCACAAAGCGGTGGGTTATGCTAGTTCCATACTGCCTGTGGTGAACTTCTTTTGGCTGCTCCCAACTTTTTGGTTGATCGACCATGTCATGCACATTTAATGGATGTCATTTTAATACTGCTTATTAGGACATTTTTGTAATAAAATAGCTTAACTTCTGTTGACAGATCCTGTTGCCTTTTAAATTGAGGTATTTGTCCTTTTTTCTTGCTCATGCCTGTATTCAAACATTTCAATAAAAATGTCACTTTACGTAACTTTTCACCAATTTGTTTAAATTTGGGGAATCGTCCCATCACTTCAAGCCAGCAATTCCACATTTACTTGAATGTAAACATGCATTTTTTCTGCAGTTATCTTGTAATATCTAAGATCAGGCCATTTACTGATGACCATGTGATGAATGACAAACAAATGCCCCTTGTGTCTTCTTGTGTCTCAAAAAAAAAAACGATTACTTTTGTTGGCCATACTCCAGATTAAACATGTGGTCTATGTGCTTGAGAACAGCCCTTTTAATTGACCCAGGAGTAAGACAATTTCAAAGTAAGATGATCTCAATCCTCCTCTTTACTAGCAGCGAGTACAAGTGGAGCACAAAACATGACCTACTGGCTTGAAATCTAAAACTCAGTTTGATATTAAAGTCAGACTAAGAAAAGGTTTGGCAATATTGGTTAAAATATCAGATTTGGAACTTTGTTACTACCTTGAAAAACACCACATGACCAAACATTTGCCTTTCAGGTAGTGAAGCCAACAATTACCCCAGATGTTAAGCCTACAAGTGAATGTCTCATACTACCCCATCAAATCCCTCAAAGCACATTTCCCAAAATGAAGCCATTCCAGAAAATAAAAGTACTCAACTAAAGAATTGACAGTATACACTTGTCTGGTTGGAATAAATTTATTTGATCTGTCTGTAAACAAGGTGATAAATCAATTTATGGCATTCTTGGTTTATGCATATGAAATCAGATGCATTAAAAGACTGTATCCCAGATGCAACAAAGGGGGGGAAAAAAAAAAAAAAAAAAAAAAAAAAAAAGTGAGGAAAGGAAAAATGAACAAATCGGCAAACAGGACTTGAAACAGCTTTTTTTTTTTTCTTTTTTAAATGAGTACACATATCCCACAAGGCCTAAATAGTGGAGCTGAAGCTTTAAAGAAAACAAAAAAATGTGGATGACTCCTTAGTGAACAGTGGGTAAAATCCATCTTACAACAGATCTCTACATTATGGCACAGGATACACAGGTTCTGTAGTTACGTTTTGACAAGACAACCATGAGCATCATTGTTCCAACTAATCCGTCTCCCATTGAGTGTCATTTCTACTTTAAGTTAGTCATTTATCAGTTGGACATTACAGTTAGCAGTACTGAGCATGGACAGACCATGTGATACCCCAGAGCTCAGCTGACTATAAAGTAGAAGGCAATTTATTCCACAGTTATGTAGTTGTCAACACAGCATGGGTTTGTACAAATGCATTTTTTTCTTCTAGACATGAGGATTTTCTTTAGATACTCCCACCCTTACCTGCCCTGTAGCTTTTTCAGTTCAACCATAGCATTACTGTTAGTTTAATCAGGGGTAGGGGGGGGGGGAAAGGGGAAAAAAAAAAAAAAAAAAAAAAAAAAAAAAAAAGTCATCCTTCCCATAATTTAGAGCAATTGTATAAACACCCAAGCTACGACTACACTTGGTCCTATAGAAGAAGAAAAAAAAAAAAAAAAAAAAAAAAAAAAAAAAAGTTAAACTGGACACACTCCAGGTGGTTATATGCTGGGATATCTACTGTCAAAAGAAATGGCAGGCTTTCAAAAGGGTTTCATTTTTTTTTTTTTATTTATTCATTTTTTTTTTTTTTTTAAACAGGAGCTCGCAAACAAAACAGTATTAAGTGCCTGAGCCATTGTTACTGTGGAATGTCCATGGGTTTAGTGTAGTCACGGAGGTCGTGATGCCAGGGAGAGATGCTACCAGCATCAGAATGACACCATCATTTACAATATTAGTTCATGATGGCTAACCGAACTGATCCCATGCAGAGACTACCCCTCCCCTTTATATAAATGCAATCAGGACATTACAGTGACGAGAGATGGAACTCTGGGGGTAGTGTTAGATAAAATCTATTGGGAAGTTTGTAGTGTCGCCTCGTTTAAGCTAACAAAAATAGGGAGGTACTGAGAAATTTGGCAAGAGACAGCCTAAAACAGGGATGTGTAGTGGTGAGTGTGGGAAATGACAGTGGTCCGAGATATGCACATAGTCTCCCCTCCTGGACGAGGAGGAAATAAAAGGAAGACATGATGAGCTATGTTACTGCTCAAGTGCTCCAAAAGGCATAAGCTGCTCAGGGAAGGAGTGTCTATGACCGGGGTCTGGGAGGATAAAGATAGGTACCATCAAACAAAGAAGAAAGTAAGATCTAGTTCAAATTGACACTGTAGCCCAAATGCTCCGTTTTGCTGGTCTTGTTAATGGATTTGTCATGACATCCTGTTTAGCAACATGCTCATCTTTGTTATGGATCAACTTAATGCTTAAAGGGGGCTTAATACACAGTGCAAGTGAAGGGAACAAGGGAAGGGATGAATATATATATATATATATATATATAAAAAAAAAAGAAAAAAAAAAAAAGTATAATAGGGTGGAGAGAAGGCAGGAAAAAAAAACAAAAAAAACAAAAAAAAAACAAACAAACTACAAACTAGGACAGGAAGTAGTGTGAATTGCAACAGGGTGGTAAGGGTGAGCGGCTAGGTAGCTGGGCACAGGCTGCTTTAGTATCCGGACTTCCTCAGGTACTCAGCCATCTGAAATGCTTTCTTGTTCAGCTGCCCTCCATGGACACCTTCCTTTCCCATGACAAAAACCAATGCTGGAGTACACAAAGGGGAAAAAAAATAAATAAAATGAACAGGCATGATGATAGCAAAGCTGGAAAAGAAAAAACACTTAAGTTTCACTTCAGCTAAATATGGGGCTACATTGTTGGGGCAGAGCATAAACTCTGCACTGTAAGAAACACTCCTGGGATTCTGTTTACCGGGCTTTTGGGGGGTGGGAAGCAGGTTTGACAGCAACTTTTTTTGTCTTTTTTTTTTAGTTTTGTTTTTTGTTTCTTTTATTTTTTTTTCTCTCCCTCTACTACATCACATAAGCTACATTTAAACTAAAACCCTGAATCCCTCAAGTATTTTGCCATCGAGTATGCCTTCTTATTCAATCCGCCTCCATGGACCCCTTCTTTGCCCATTACCAAGACCAAGACTGAAAGAAAAGGAGACAGAGAAGGGACATTTAGAGGATGTGCAGAGATCACACAAGTGAGAAAAGCACAGAGCCAAAGCAGCAGGCAAGACGAAACATATGAAGGTAAACAATGCCACAAGAAGCAGAGTGACGCCTTTTTGTATGAAAGGAGCAAACCTTCATTTTCTTATCAGTGCTGCTGGTGATAAAACAAGTCACATTACAGTTAAGACACTGAGTGCAACAGGAGGATAAATGTAAAGGATATATGTAAAGCCATTTGTGAGTGCACACTCAATGATAACAATAAGCAGATGTGAGACAAGTTCGTGTTGACCACACCAGCAGATGTCCACAGAGACACACCACCTAATTTTCTTTGTACAGTTCTGGTTCCCTTTATGAGAACTACAATTTTCTTTAACAGAAAGCCAACATGATTGTAATGGGATGTTGACTCAACTTCAGAACTACCAATAAAAAGTGAAGGGACATCAAAATTAACGTATGAATAAAATTCCACTTAACTGCTGATTTTATACACATAAAAAAGGGGGGTTATAAAGACTGAATGAAAAGCATTTAGTTCACTTTATTTGCAATTAAGGACAGCTTTTCCACCACACACTGGGCAACTAGAAAGGGGAAAAAAGGGCTGCATCTAATCAGTACCTGTTAGTTGTGTCACTGGCTGATTGTGAACAGCCACAAATGAATGGGCCAGTGTGGACTCCTTTCTACTCCCTTCAGACTATACAGATTACACAAACTGTCTCTTTGGGTTAAACAGTCATGCCAGCAGCAAAGAATAAGAAAGTGAAGCTTCAAGACGAACCATCACTAATGCAACACACATGCAGCAGCATGCTTGGGGTACCTCTCCTCAATACATGTGAGAACCCTGAAGCGCCCAAAAAACATGTGCAGGGAAACGGATTCATATTTTGGAGACAGTGGGTGTGTTAACTAGGAAGAAGAAAGATGCATGCAGTTCAAGGAAGTTTTTAGGGAGATCCTGCTCATTGTAGAAAGAAAAAAAAAGGAATCCCATTTGCTTCGATTCAGTCTCACCTGTGAGCTTTAGGGACTTCTGGGAAGAGTACGGAGGACACGGCATAGGGGCCCATACAGACAACATGAAAACTGGCACAACTCTCAGACGAGCTCCAATTGTAAGTTAAATTGAGTGATATGAAACATGATATAGGCTGCTATAGATTATTAACATTACCTGATTATTTAGACATTTGTTAAAACTGTGTTACTAAAGTGGCTTGAGGAAAAATGCTTCATGTCATGTAGTGCACAAAATGTGCCAGGTTCGTTCTGGCTAAGCTGTTAACTGTCTAAGGCTACTGCTACAGTAAACAGATGTTTTGTTTTTTACACAAATGAGTTTTTCATAAAAAAAAATAAAAAAAACAGGCCCAGTAAAGATTCAAATATTTAAGACTTAATGGCAACTGTATACTAATCTCAGTAGAATGGAACAAGTAGACATAATTTGACCATGAGGGTACAACAAGATACATTACAAGGATGGGAAGAAACTCAAATGCTTTGCTTTTATCAGTCACTATAAAATGGTGTATGCAGCATTGAGCGAAACTTAATACAAAATCAACTTCATGCAGTCATAATAAATCTTAACTTCCTAAGTTTGAAACAAACTAAAAGTTCTTATAGTAATGTTTAAAGTAGTCGCTACCCCATTATAAATCTACTGACACTGAAAGTCAATACCCAGTAACAGACACCTGGTCATATATTGAGGAAAGGCATATTTTAAATCTGTACCACATGCATGCACAACATACAGGCTACAACAATAAACTAATGGCATTACATTAATGCAAGCTACCATGTTACTATGGCACAACTAAAATGTAAGCTACTAAACAACAAAGATGCACTATGCTTACCTTTGCCTGCTCTGCCTACAGAAACATTGTATGTTGGCTCTCCTCCTTGACTCTTTGTCCGGATGTCCATTGTCCAGTCACCGTCAATTTGGAGGCTGTCTCTGATTACTGAGCACTTTTTATTGCCTAAGGTCAGCCCACTGGTGAAGAATCCCTCTCGGTCCTTTCCTATTACCACATCGATTTCATCGGGCTGGCAGGGAAAAGGGGGGGGGGGGGGGGCGCACAGGTATATCAGTAAAGTTCAAAACATGCATATAGTTGTCTTTGTGTCTTAATTTTGAATGCAAAAGTTAAAGTTTGACTGCAAAGGATCAGCGGTAGCATTTCTCATTCTAAAAGATGAAGGTTTTAATTTACTTGAAGCTCATTATGAAGCTATTCAGAGAGGTGAGAGGGAAAAAAAAAAGTACCAACAACAGGGGTGATGCTACAACTTTCATGAAAGGTAGACTGAGACAGTCACTAAAGAATATTTTTTTCCACACATTTGTAACATGTTATACTGCAGTCTTTAAGTTATTCTTTAAATTAAATTATTCAAAAACAGAAGGTGACATTTAAAAATATTCAGTATACTGCAGGATTAGCTGATAACATTAAGCCAGGAAACTGGACAGAAAAAATATGCAGCTACCTGAATCAAACCATAAGTTGCAACCACAATAATTAAGAGAACACTGCTGGGGGTAAAAGATGCACAGATGCCTTTGAGGACGATTTAGATTACATTAAACAAAAACCGTGCCTTTCAAGTAATTGCTTTAAACAAGGCGCTTATTTAAAGCCTTCAGCCAAACAAAAGGCGTAGCCCTTCAACAACAGAAGTGCATAGTCATTGTACACACGAAAGCCTTCTGCAAGAAGAGGGAGGAAAAAAGGAAATTCGGGATTTCTACAGGCTCAGATAATGTTAGCATGGCGGCTTGCCACACGCCCAGGCCCGGCTAAGTATAAAAGAGCGTTTCATTACTGAAAAAGCCATTTCAAGACCCCAAACTAAACCCACCTCGCCGGTATTGATATTTGGCGTCACCTTGCTGCACTCTGCTGAAAAGCGACGGAATTTTGCTCGTTTAAAATGAGCCTGGATCAAACATGCGTTGTTGGCGCCAGTTAAGGGTCAGACAACGTTATCCCAATTGTTATCTTTAACGTAATTTCGAAGAGACAAAATCCTGCCATTTACTGATTTTTTGTTTACCTTTGCTATAATACACTAAGTGCTATATAAATCACGCAACATCTATGCAGGAAGACAACATATGTCGTCTTCCTGCATATTATGCAGCTGAAAATCCGTAACAGGTCGGAATTGTTCCATACCGTTAAGGAGGCACAGATCTGGTTTTAAGTTAAATTTACAAGGTCAAGAAACGACGTTTACAGCCATGTAAACCTTTTAATCTGATATTTATATGTGGATAGCATGCCGAGTGGACACTCCCAAACAGCCTTAAGCTGAAGGTGGCACACGTACTTGGTTTGTAGCATGACCCGACTTTAGTAAAGTTAACAAACTCTTCATAAAACGATCGAACTATTGTTAAAGTTTTAATACAACTCTCATTCCTCTTAAAAATAGTCAAGCTATTGGCTAACGCAATTGACAAAATGGAGGCTCAAGAAAACGCCAGAGAAGAATGTATAACAAAGCCAATTCAAATTTAATTCAAATACACGATGCAGGGTTTTTTTAAATAAAGTTATGTGGCATTTAGGAAAGCTGTACATCAATAATACAGTGTTTGGGCCAAACGTTTTGATAAGTTTCTATGAACAAAATGAATTGGAATCTGGGAGCGTATCCGCCATCTTGGAGAAAAAAAAGGGGCGGTAGCGGCAGTGTGATTCACAGAAGCCGAACTGTGGGGGGAAAAAAAGACCAACGGCACGCCTGTACGTCAAGAGCGCGTGTGAGCGCCGCTAGCTTTGAGCTTGTAGCGCTAGCTTCTAATGGTTTCCCAATGAGAATGGCCGGCTGACTAATGCTAACGGCGAGCTTTGGCTTGCTAAACGCCGCGAACATGTACTTCTTCTGCACAGAAATGCTAAAAGTGTAGCTTATTGTTCAGTTGCTAGCCATTTTTCCGCAAACACCACGTTTCTAATATCATGTTAAGTATTTGTTTAACAGACAATCGAGTGTGGTTATATGGTGACTAACTTGACACTTCTTAATTGACCGGTATGACGAGCAAACATGGCTTGTTACAGTTAGCTAGCGTTGCTAAGTTAGCCACTTTAGCATAATTTCTTGTACCAGTTAGGTGCTATCTTTGCTATCTGTTAGCAATAGTACTTTGTTTTTTTCCTTTCAAGAAACATGGATTTCGTAATAGTTTTACAAATAACAAAATCCACAAATGTAAACGATGGGCTAAAAGGCAATGCTGCATGCCTGCCAATGCATCTTAAGTGTGACCACCGGATACCATGTGTACCGCACTCATTCAACGAGGCCTGGCTATGCAGACAAATACATATGTATGAAAAGCACAATTTTTGCTTCAACAAAACGTTAGATAATGACACACAGAGGATACTAACCGTTATGTTGGCAAAGGTACCGCCGATGTGAGAAGCCCAGACGTATTTGGCGTCCGTGTATCCAACAATGGCCGCGTCCTGGCAGCTGCCATCAGCCATCAGGTTATCCACGTAGCTCTGCCAGGTCATGTTTGTGAAATTGGAAAAGGTAAGCTGGGTTAAGTTAAATCACAATCGTCTCTTGAATGACGAAAAGAAAACTGCTAGGAAGCTGTATTTATCGGTGGTTCACGGGCCTCCAGAAAGCAAAACCCCCCCGGCTCCGTCACGTCCCGGCTTTCTTCTGGTCTAGGCAACGAAGAGAAGCCGCGGCAATCAGACAGGCGCTTGGGTGTAGTCCTAACCGAATCACTCCGCCTGAGGTCGTGGTTCGTCTTCCGCCCTCATTGCATAATATACTACGCGGCGGAGGAATATCACGGTTCCTTAGGATGGATAAACTCTCGACAGCCTATTTTTCTCCAGCACCCCTAATATTTTGCCACTCTTTCTGTACTTTGTTGGGATAACCTGCCATCGTATCTGTTGAAACAGCATTGCTCTTGCAAAACATTACGCACATATAGGTTTATTTATGAAATGATTAACACTGCTCTGACACTTTTTAATCAAAGCCACTTCCACTTTGGCTAATCACTGATCATTTATAGTGCCAATAGCAAAGCACTAACAATACAAACACAATTACAGCATCATTAATTTCCTTCAGGAATGAAAAGCAAAAAAAAAAAAAAAAAACAACATAAACTACTATAAAATTGTACTAAAATACCTACTTTTTCTGCTTTTTTTCCTCATAAATAATTAAAACAACCTCTGTCCTGCTCAAAAACACACACAAAATACAAGCCAAACATTCAATCATTTTGAGAATTTTAACCCTATGAATTACTGCCTCATTCGTTTAAAAAAAATCCATATAATGGTTGGTAGTGATTGGACCCTTGTATATGTCAAAGATCAGCAAAAAAGAAAAAAAAATGGATTTGATTCTATTAGTTTTTGTATGTAGCATCAGAAATTCGCTGTGGGACTCTCATGGCAAAAATGTACATGCCCAAAAAATTGCCATAAAACCATGTATATATATATATATTTTTTTTTTTAATTACTTGAACACCTTCAGACCTGCTCAAAACCCAACATTTTTAACCCTTTAAGTGTTAGCTTAATTATTCAAATTCATAATTATTCATTAAGACAATGATGGGGCTGTGGTGGCCCGTCTTGGATATGTTAAAGATTAACTGTAATAGTGATCCAGTATATGAAGCTTGAAGGTAAGTGAGCCACATCATTATTGTCCTAATACATGATGGGGTCAAGAGAGTGACTGTCCTTCCAGCAGAAGGGGTGCAGCAGTCAAAGGTTAAGGTGCCATAGTCAGTGTGAGCCATCACATCAGTTAATAATCACAGGGACACAGGGATTTTCTCAGCAGGACACACACCTGCCGATGATGTCAGTTATGGAATCAAACCTTTGACTTCTACAGGACAACCCCAGCCCATCAGGCCACAGTGTTCTGCATATGCTTATGTTTGTGTTTGCTCCATGGAAACCATTAATCAAGCAATCACATGATTCTTGTGATCTTGCTATTTTTCCTCCTCTTCTCCTCTAACTGTAAAAAGATAA
This sequence comes from Melanotaenia boesemani, assembly GCF_017639745.1. Lineage (NCBI taxonomy): Eukaryota > Metazoa > Chordata > Actinopteri > Atheriniformes > Melanotaeniidae > Melanotaenia > Melanotaenia boesemani. Next base: position 15,543,947 of record NC_055695.1, on the reverse strand, counting down.
TCTGGCTACCGTATTCTGCTGAATAAATTTACTTTGCCAAGATGAGCCTTTTGGATATGTGGCTCTCCTTGAATATTAAATATTATTCTTTATTATTATGTTAAAAGATATTTTTGCCAAAAAAAAAAAGAAATAAAGAAAAAAAAGGATAATCTGAAAATGGATATGTTTATACAGATTATCTCATATATTGGAAAAGATTTTCTACATGCATTATTTGGGTTCAGGTCTGTAATGTTCATCCCAGGAAATTACAAAAATGTCCAACTCTTTGTTTTTCTTTTTAATAATTCTCAGCACAGTGCACATTGGTTTAAAATTAAAAAGAGTTACACCTGTGGGGAAATGATCCAAAGCAGTCATTCATAGGCCTTGAGCAATGACCGTGACTATCAAGATCAACCTGACTATCATGAACTGACAAAGGTACAGAAATAGTTTGAACTTCTCAGAGGGATTAAATTTATTCTAATCGTATGAAATGTTTGGAAAAGTACTACATATCTTAGGTACATCCACAGATGTTAACAATGCCACACACATACAGAAGTGAATTTCCAGTAAAATAGAAATAGGTAAACCGCTTGACATTTCAGGGTTTACATTTTATGGTCTTTTAGACAGCCTTCTTCATTTGTGCCTCTTGCAGCATGTAACAGTTCTATTTTGATCTGGAAACTTCCTATAAATTCTTCCTGTCTGTACTTTCAGAGGATTGAGTGCAGAAAAAGTTATTCATTCACCAGAAAGAAGTGAGCCTGTCAGTCAGTCAGCCACACCCATATCCTGCTCTCTCATTGGATGCCAACAGTTTCCATGGTCACCCGTGTTTTGCACTTGTACTGGGTCAATTTAATACAACTTGCAGCTTTGCCACTCAGCCTGTGCATGAGTCACATAGATACAGAAAAGAGCTAACTTATTCATTGTAGAACAGGCTTGGTTTTGACAGAGGCCATTAGTACAGTGTGTTGTCATTACATCAGCTAGATGTGACAGACTGCCTCAGCCTTTTCCTTATTGTGGACACATGTATTCCTTATGTTTCACTGTAGTGATGTTTAAAATGTTCAGGTTATGCATGCTTGCAAGTCACTGTCATGCAAGTTATCACAGTATCAAGAATCACTTAAAACTATCTAGTTTTAAAATAATAAAATAAAAAATAAAAAAATAAAAGTTTCTAGTGCAAGTGGCTAGAAAATCAAATTTGAGAAAAGTTAGTAAAAAAAAAAAAAAAAATCTGAATGATGTGTATTTCAAACCTCAATATTGAAGTTCAATATGTTGAATTTTTTTCAGTGTTTAGATATTGTCAGTGAAATATTTGGTGAGTTTTATGGCTTTATTTGTAGGTAAGACCAGTTTAAAATAAGTTGCACTGAAATGCACATGAAGACATATGTCACCAAGTTGTGTCTTCAACTGTCTTTGGCTGCAAAATCAACAGTCTATGATGCAGAACAAAAACTTCTTTACACTGGAAATTTCCAATTTGAGTTTTACACTAAACCTGTCAACAAATGATCATTACCATATCTGTCTTTTGGAATATTTTGCACTAAAATTAGTCAGTTTTAAGTAATCTGTCCGTCAGTTTGGGGGGGATAAAAAATGTCCTAATCATGTAATGTAAAAAAAATTGAGATTTTATTTTTTCTTTTTATTCTGCCAATGGCTCTGCTTTGTCTTATGTACCCTGAGCTAAACACAATTTAGGACATTTTTCTCCACAGATTGGCAAAATTATTTATTCATGACCCTAGTTCACTTATCGTCTTGCAAAGCAATGGAAAAATGTTCACGGCATGCAGATGCTATTGTAAGATGTGTTTTCAAAACCCATTATTATAAAAACAAAACAAATTCTGCCTTTCTTTGTTTTTCCTGGAGCAGCTTAGGTGCAGTGTATTAAATATTGAGCAGCATCAGGTAGAAAAGATGAAGCACTGGTGATGCTGTTTTCCCAAGAAATGTCTTGAAACCCCTCACTAGATCCCAGTTTGTCACAAAGAAAATCATAATAGCAGCCAAGGCTGGAGGTGCATGTGGTGCATTACCACTTAAGAGATACAGTTCAAAGCTTTAACAGATAAGTTCAAAGATAGGCTTCTTTAGAACACACATGTAATGAGGGCCCCTTCATAAGTGGTTGTGACTAATATTTACAACAAGATCGGGGAGGGATGGATAAATCCTATAATCACTCAAAACTTGTTTATAGCACCTTAAAGCATGTGACGCCATCTCACATAGCTGCACTAACCTTTGCCCCTTAAGAGATCAACAGAGGAGATCAAAAGTGATCTATTTGCACTGCAAGTGGTGTTAGACACAGCAGGATGTACAATGAGGCAGTCTTTTCAGAAGAATGCACCCCGCCCTTCTGTGGAATGCATCTGACCTGATAGGTGATCATTATATTGATTTATTTTATCTTACAAAAACCTGCCTGCATGTTAGTATTAATGAATCTGCTCCACCCAATTGTTTAAATTTTCATGTTTCTAGAAATGCAGGCTTAGGAGGAGGTGTGGCAGCTATCATTGAATCCTGGTTATTGAGCAGTCCTAGATCTAAGATTAATTAGGATTCCTTTGAATAGCCCAAAAATGGAAATCAGAGAATCCACTTCTGCTGGCAGTAGTATATCATCCATCCTGGACCTAACTTACAGTTTCTGACTGATTTTTCAGACCTCTTATCAGTCTTAGTGATGAATCCTAATAAAATTTTGTACTGGGTGACTTTAACATTCATGTTGATGATGAAAACGACAGCTTAAATATAGCTTTTAACTCTATATAAAATTCAGTTGGTTTTTCACTAAATATCCAAAGACCTACTCAACTAACAGTTTTTCCTCAGAACCCTGTTCTGTCTGATCATTTCTTAATATCGCTGGCACTGTAGCCAGGCTGACTTAAGAGTCATAGTGTATTCCTTTAACTCTCAGCTATAATGACTTCATGAGTTTCTTCATAAACAAAAATGTTCTGTTAGGGAGAAAATCCATGATATCCTTCCCACTATTGATGATCTCTCATCCACAGCAGCTTTAGAGACATCTGCAGAAGCTGATTTATGTTTGGACTGTTTCTGTCCTGTAATAGGACTGTAATAGCTTCATCTAAACCTTCAGTTTGTATTTTAGACCCCATCCTAACCAGACTATTTAAGGAAGTTTTTCCCTAGCCTAATACATTTGTACTTTTATTGACAGGGTATGTACTTCAATCTTTTGTCAAATCTTTACTTAAAAAACAACTCTCGATCCGGGAGTGTTAGCTAATGATAGACCTACAGTATATCCAACCTCCCCTTTATGTCTAAAATTCTTGAGAACAAAGTTTCAACTCAACTATGTGCCCATTTGAGCAGAAATAATCTTTCTGAGGAATTTCAGTCAGGATTTTGAGCTCATCATAGCACAGAGACAGCACTAGTGAAAGTTACCAGTGATCTTCTCATGGCCTCAGAAAAAAGAACTCCTGTCTGCACTTCTTTTGTTAGACCTCAGTGCTGCATTCGACACCACTGAATGTTGCTTGAACATTTTATTGGGATTAAAATAAAAGCATGAGGCTGGTTTAGGTAATATCATTAGGCAGCATGGTACAAACTTTCATTGCTATGCAGATGATACTCCGATTTACTTATCCATTCAGTTTGTTAGATTACAAAAATGTCTTAAAGACATAAAGACCTGGATAACTCTAAATTTTCTTCTTCTAAATTCAGACAAGGTTGTTGAGGTTGTTGTCTTTTGGACCTGAATAACTCAGAATAACTAGCTATGCCATTAATGTGGATGACATTAATTTGGCTTCCAGTACTTCAGTGAGGAACCTTGGAGTAATTTTTGACCAGGATTTGTCCGTTGACTTGCATATAAAACAGGAGACTAGAACCGCCTCCTTCACCTACGTGATACTTAAAAAAGTAGGCACATCCTATCTCAGAGTGATGAAGAAAAACTAGTCCATGCTTTTGTTTCTTCTAGATTAGCAATTCCTTATAAATGGGCTGTCCAAAATATGTTTTGAAAAGTCTCTGGCTAATCCAAAATAGTTCCATCTTTTCCCAACAAAGCACTTTGCTCTCAGACAGCAGGTTTACTTGTGGTTCCCAGAGTCTCTAAAGGCCCATTTATGCCCCCTTAGGAACGTAAATGCAAAGTTTGTTTCAAAAGTTGTCATACGTCATCATTCTCATACTTTCATGTGTTTTTCGCATGGGCTTTAGAGTACAGTAGGAGGCAGAGCCTTCAGCTATCAGGCCCCTCTCTTATAGAACCAGCCCCCAGTTTAGGTTCAGGTGGCAGATACCCTCTCTATATTTAAAATTAGGCTTAAAACCTTCCTTTTTGATATATCTTATAGTTAGGGATGGTCAGCCAATCCTTAGTTATACTGCCATAGGCTTAGACAGCTGAGGGATGTTCCATGATACACTGACCTTTTCATCTCTCTGCTCCTCATCTTCCATGTATTGGCCCTCCCTAAACTGGTTTCTGCCAGAGATTTTTCCTTCCTGTTAAAATGGTGTTTTTCCTTACCACTGTTGCCTGTTGCATGCTCAGGATGGGGGATTGGACTGAAGTCAAGATCCGATGCAATCTGTGGGTTTTCTCTAGCTAGGCTATTATTTATTATGAATTGACTCTAAGTGGTCTGTCTGTAAAGTGCCCAGAGTTGACATTGTTGTGAAGTGGAGCTATACATATAAAGTTAAGTTGAACTGAATCTACATCACCACTGAGGATGTCTCACAGATGCAAACTAACCCTGAAAAGCATACACCCACATTTTCCCATATGAACAGACTTGTAAAATGCGAGTATGCAAATTAACAAGACACGCAGTCGGCACACACGTGTAAGAGGTAAATTTCCATAAACCCCTCTGGCCTCGAATGGCGGAGGGTTTGTTTGGATTTGAATAGCGATGATGCGGCCAGAAGACTTCACAAGCAGCACATAGCAGAAGACAAAGTGAAGAAATTCGTCATCTTATCTGATCTTTGTTATGCATTTGTTATGCACGGACAAGTTTTTCTTTTAAAGAATAACAGCATTACAGTAGTCAAGTCTACTGAAGATAAATGAATAACAAGTTTTACTTTTCAGTAAAAACTTGCTATGCATTTATCTTTAGTAGACTTGACTACTGTAATGCTGTCTCCACAGGTCTCCCAAATAAGTCCATCAGACAGCTGCAGTTTGTTCAGAATGCTGCTGCACATTTTACAGCTTCCTGCACCCCTCTGTAATGCTTTTAATGTCTTATGTAAAGCATCTTGAATTTTCTTGTACATGAAATGTGTGATATAAATAAACTTGCCTTGCCTTTGTTTACAGCAATTGTTTTTATTTGGCTGCTCATCAATTTAATAAAATGGAGAAGCTTATAGAGTTAAACATACTTGTTAAACGTTAGAAACTGATCAAATCTTAAAAACACACACATGTGGTTTCCTGATTCACCAGTGTGAATACAGATCATACCAAACTGTGTTTTAACTAAAAGCCCATGATAGTAAAGAACACAACTGAGATTATCTGGCTTGTCTGAATAAAATTATTTAAATATTTAACCCATTAAAATCCTTTAATTTGGTATGTTAGTATCATGCTAAAGAGAAACTTTTAGTAGAAGTAATATAAAAAGGTCTTTAAGCCTGTTCAGAAGGATACTGTTGTTGTTCTCCAGGGTATGTTACTGTACATCCAGTCCTAGGTTGTGGCATGATAATGCACAGAGCGAGTATAAAGCCCTACTGTTCTGTACAGATGAATAGTCATGATTCATAAGAGAAGGATGAAGTGAGTCTGGATGGTTATTTTCATACTTGGATGTCAGTTTCTCTGTTTCAGAGTCTTTACTGCAGCTCTTGTCATGATTTTAACTTCCCAAGGGATTTGTAAATCAAATAATTTCTTCATCCCAGTGATCTGTGACCATATTTGATCATAAATAAGACTTCAAGACATCTATAGTCTTTTGTCTAAGTCTAACATATATACCCAAATCAGAATCAATGACATACAAGAAGATCGGGTAGTTCATATTAACTATATATTAATGAACCCATTTCCGTATGTTGGCAATAAGATCTTTAAATGAAAAGTATGAATAAAAAATATCCCAGTTTTCCCTGAACTAGACAGATTTATTCCAGAGGTGTGACTGTAGCTTGTACTGCAACACACTGTATAACTTTGGCGAGTGCAATGGCATGTGGTCATCTCTGAGATTCAGATTCTTTCTTTTTGTGCTCATTTTCTGTGATCAAGAGCTTGCTGCTTTGAAATTTCTGCTCTTTAGTTTCTGTAGGTGGTGCTCTTCTTTCTGCCCACTGCCTCAACTGTTCATTAAATACAGCTTGAAAAGACAAACTGAGTCACAGTTTCTAGAAATGATTTACTGTGTGTGATGATCAACAAGCACAAAGTTTAATTCCCTGTTAGTGGTTTCCAAGCTGGGGTCCAGGACCCCCCCATGGAGTCCACCAAAGAGTACAGGAGTCCCAGAGGCTTTGAACTTTCTGAGCCATTGTGATTAATGTCCACACATTCTCCCTATTTTAAGAAATAAATAAATAAATACAGCTATATGTTGTTAATTTAACTTTTGTATTGCTGAAGGACAGGACTCAACCAGAGTACATTATTTATGGTGAGAATCTCACTTTTGAAAGCATAAAACCGAGCATGGTTTTAGCCCTGGGTGGGACAAGTCCATGGCTTTTCCATGAAGGAGGTCCCCAAGAAAGACCGATTGGATACCACTGGTCTAGAACATTTTCTTTTTAATGACCATTTCTTTATATTTTATTTTAGACCCAGGGTGATCCATATCACAAAAAAACAACAACAACAACAACAAAAAAACCAAACAAACTGCAAACAAAAGCTAAAAAATTAAACAGACAAAAATGACTAAACATACAACGCCTTTCACAATGTTCAATGTCTAACACACAGACAAGTTCACCAGTCTGGAAGAAAATCTAACAGAACTGTGTACAGGGTTAGCCAAAACAGCGATTAGCTCATTAAAGAGCTGCTTTTGTGACAAATTGTCACAGGAACACAAGGTAAGATTATTCAATTTTATGATCTTATTAAATATGACACAAAATGCTAGTAAATATATCTATTTATTTGGACTTATTTTAGTTAGCATGTTCAAGAATTCTGTTTTTCTTTTTATGTTAATGCATGAGACTTTCTTGGTTTTAACACATTTTGAGTTGGATGGGAATAAAGACAAAATTGTGAGCATTTTCGTTCACCATTTTTAATGATTTCACCACCTTTACTGCATTTGACTGAGATTACATCAGTACCTTTTTATACCCACTACTGTGTCCAGGTGTTGAAACATGACAGGCCACTGCTCTTTAGTACATCTAGAAATGGGTTATATGCAGAGCTGAATTTACATTGCTAAAGTAAAAATTATTATTATTATTATTATTATTATTATCATCATCTAATTGGTTTCAGGGTTCTTAAACCTGGAGTCCAGCGCGTCTGCTGTACTGTGTGCAGCTTCTGTGGTTGAACAGATAAACCGCACAGGGTTTTTTTCTTATGTATTCCACATAAATTTTTAAAACTCAAGCACTGTTTATATTTTCAAGTGTAATAAAACTTCTGACCTTTAGATTTTTTTCAGCACACTTTAGAGCAACTCTCAAGCATTGAAAATATGAAAACGTGTTCATCTGTGTAAGCCAAAGCCTGCTCACTTTATTACTATAGTAGTAAACATATATGTACAAAAGTTTTTAGTTAAGTATGGGTAATCGAAGTTGTGACTATTCTTATGAGTGCCTGGACAGAGGTTGTGTTTATTTTTCCATCAGCTGCCTCAGTGATCACCTCTACTTGGACGGACTGAGTCAACATTTCAACACCTGCTTAGTCCTTTGAACACCCCACCCACTGATATGGAGATGTGGTTACAGGCCATTTATGAAATACCCACAGGAAAAACCTGAAAAGCTACTTGCAAACCACCATCAAAACACACAGAATCATACACACGGACACATACACTTCCCTATGACAAAGGTCTCCTTAAAAAAGCAGCGGTCATTTGCAAGTCAAACAAATAATAAATATGGTATGTACCAATCCAGCATGCACCACAGTATTTGGGGTTTGGTTGACTCACATCAAGTTTGATTTAATTATCTTTACAATGTTGTAATTATGCAAACATGAAAACAAACAAACAAAACAAAAACAAAACATTTTTCAGTCTTCTCTTATACTTATAGGTTTTTAACCTATATCATATTTCTGGGGTATTCAGCTAAAGTCTTAAGAGGTCATATATATATATATATATATATATATATATATATATAAAAACCATACAGTCTGTTTAATTATTTAATTAAAATAGGACATACATGACTCGTCTCAAAAAGACCTGTCTTCTCATATTATGAGACAATGAAACTGGTGTCCATTAACTTCACGTATAAGAAGGTTTTGAGAGGGGCTGCATGTCGAGCCCTCCTATACACGTTTAACTATTTTTATACTTTTCTTTTATACATATTATACATATTTCTTATTTGACACTACTTCTGCAAAAAAAAAACCCGGACTGTTGTGTTCACGTTTCCAGTTCCGCACCCATGGCTAATTCCTTTATTGTGGACAGCTGTGAGAGAATCAGGGAGCTTCCTTACAGGAGCAGGGCAAGCCCAAATAAGCAATACACTCAAGAAAACAAGCCCCAAAACCCGCAAGCGATTTTATAGAAAAACAAGCCCAAAGTCTCTTATAACAGGCGGGCTTGGCAACACTGCTGCCTTTCTCTGGCGCATTGGTCTGTATCTCTCCCGTTATTTTATCTAGCTGCTTTCTTTTTTACTTCTACCACCTTGTTTCCTCTTAAGCTCTCGTCTGTCTGCGCTGTAGTACTGCAAAGCTTACCGCCCGCAGCTTCACCGACTTCATTGGCTGAGGGGATCACGTGGGATGGCTTAGCTCAAACGCAGTTGGTCTGCGTGTTTCCTGACTACTTCCGTGAAGACCGCAAAAGCTGAGCCAGTTAAAATAAAAGCACACCGTCAGATTTTATGTTTTATGCTCAGGTCCATATAAGACAGTGCTCAGCTTGTTAGTGTTGTTCTGCCATGTACAGTTACCCTTAAAGGTTTGGTGACCTTTTAACACTATTTCTGTAATAGTGAAATGCTTGAAACCTGATCTTTTGGTACATTTTCATTAAACATTCCGTCCCTTTTGACGAAGTCTGGGTGATGAAGACAACTTTCTAAGAGACAACAGCTTGATTGCTACAAAGGCAAAGATGAGGCTGAATGGGTGATACATTATGTGCAGCAAGACTGGAACCAATATTATCTGCAAGTCGTCCTTCAGAAGACTGCTAAAAAATCAATGTCAGAACTGTGCAAATTCAACAAGAAGCCTACTTCAGAACAAGTTCTGTCTGTAGATCAATCACAGGGAGGCTTATGTTGCGTCCAGGGACATGGGAAACATTTCGTCTGCAAACTGCAGAAGAAAGAAACGTCACACTGTCAACATGACACGTCCTAATAACAGGAATGACTTCAACAAGACAATAGTCCTAAACACACCTTGAAACCCACATGCTGGAGGGGATTTCTGTGTCTATCCAGATACACTATTTAAAAACGAAAATCCTTGTCCTTAAATGAGATGTATCCAAACTTTTTCCTGAGCATTTTGTTAATTTCCCTACTGTGTGTCAATAACTTGTTTTTCTTTGATCATTATATACAATATTAATTTTATTATATTACAACTAATTTTCCATTTTATATATATATATATATATATATATATATATATATATATATATATATATATATATATATAGCGTGTGTGTGTGATTTGTTTTAGATCTTTCCTGAAAATAAGGTTATATTTACTTTATTAATCCACTGCAGACTAAACGTCTCTGCAGTATTCCTTCACTGCTCAGTGATGCCACCTCGTGGCTGCAAGTTGTTATTGCAGCATTTGTTCACTGCTGAGGCACGTGTAGACATAAAGTGACACAAAATGAATAAACATTCTGCTAAACCATCTTTGAAAATTTTCCAGAACCTTACAGATACTTAACTACCTTGAAACTGATACAATATGCGTCACTCAGGGTTGTGAGACAACAAACGAGTGGAATGTGGAATTATAGTGTAGAAATAACAAGAGATTAGAGCCATTTTTAGTGACCATTGTCTTTAAACTGAGAAGTAAAGAATTATTTCATTTAAACAATTTATATACAGCACCAGTCAAACGTTTTAAATGATACTGTACCTCTCAAGAGTTTAGAAAAAAAGATTTAGAAAAAAAGGTCAAATAAAAATAACCAAGTTGAGTATTTAGTTTGATTAAAAACCCCCCAAAAAACTTGTGTATTATTTAAAAGATAAATAACACAACACTATCACTGAAGAGTATCTGAAAAGGGCTTTACAGGGATATTGTACTTTTTTCTGTTGTGTTTTTTAAGAAGTCAACAAATCACTAACAAATGCCAACAGGTGAATCAATGCTAAAAGTTACTCAGGATGGAGCCATGACAACATCTAATTTCCCCTGTAAATGTTTCATAGCTGTTATATTGCTATATGGTGGATTTTTACACTGCATCACATTTGCTGTTGCTTACCTTGTCATTACAGTTTCTTAACAGCAGAACATCTGTGATCTCATACAATCCAGGTTTCAACACTATGAGGAAACTTGGGCCAGGTTGCACAGAGCCAGTCTGTGAAAAGTTTAAATCCACAATAAAGCATTCCCACAAACTGACAATGAAAATTGTAAAGTTTAAATTCTTTTAAAAACTAAACAAATACTCCTTTCATGGCATTCTTCTAAGTATTTTACTGTCTAAGCAAGACAAGTTTATCTGTATAGCACATTTAATGTACAAGTCAATTTAAATTGCTTTTTACAAACCATTAAAAGCATTACAGCGGGGCGCAGATGAATCATTAAAACAAACTTTAAACAGAAAAATATAAGAACTTAAAGACAATAAGCTGAAGCAAAATAAGATAAAATGCAAGAAATAAAAGTTGTGTGAGGAATTCACAGTTGCTTTGACAAAAGGCAGCAAATAGAATTTTTGTTTTATCCCCAATTTGAAACTGCTGACAGTTTTAGCAGACCTGCTAAAATTCAGGTCTTTTTTCATGACAGATTTCTGGCTTAGTTATTAGTTTTGAACTTAGATGTTTGAAGCTGAGTACTGACTTTTAATCATTCTTCTTTGGTTCCAAAAACTATTATTTCAGTTTTGTCTTCATTTAACTGAAGGACTTTCTGGCACATCCAATCTTTAATTTGATCGATGCAACTGATCAGAGTTTGGATTGGACTATAGTCTAATGGTGAGATGGTTATGTAGATTTGTGTGTCATCAGCATAGCTGTGGCAACACATTTTGTTGTTTTCCATAATTTGAGCGAGTGGCAGCATGTAGATGTTGAACAGCAGTGGCCCCAGGATGGAGCTTTGAGGAACTCCACAGGTTATTTTAGTGTGCTCACATTAATAGTTTCCTATAGACACAAAATAGTTCCTGTCTTCAATAGGAGTCGAACTAATTAATTGCAGTGCAGAAAGTCCTACCCAATTTTTCAGCTGGTCTAGTAAGATGTTCTGGTCGACCGTGTCAAATGCAGCACTGAGATCCAGCAGTACCAGGACTGAAATGTTTCCACTGCGTACTCAAGCACAGACGTCATTTAAAACCTTAACTAGAACAGTTTCAGTGCTGTGGTGTGGCCGACAACCTAACTGGTAGACATCAAAACAGTTATTTAGTGTCCGGAAGTTGTGTAGCTGTTGAAATACAACTTTTTCTATAATCTTTGATATTGGTCTATAGCTGCTCATGAATGACTAAAGTTTTCCTTTTTCAGTAGTGATAGTAGTGATGACGGCTGTTTTTAGGGTTTGTAGAAAGACACCTGAAAGCAGAGATGTGCTTACAATCTGTAAGATATATAAGGCCATGCATCCTGAAACATTTTTAAATCAAGTAGTGGTAGAATCAAGTGGTAGAATTCAGAAGGGTAGTTTCTATAGTGCCACAGATGAAATTCAGCTATTTTCACAGGCTGAATGGCGTGCTTCATGCCATATAAACTGACCTTATAAAGTTGTTGGAATGCCCCTTTAACCTGAAGGAAGCCCAGCTATAAACAGAAAAGCATGAGAGAACATGCTTGAGCTTGCACAAACTCACACTCACTTGAAACTGTGTTAATCTCTCGATCTGTCTGTCTTCTTGTGTTCTGACCACATTGTGCTCATCTCACCCGTTCGGGTTTGGTACCACCGCTTGAACGCTCTAACCCTACACCCACTTCTTACCCTACACTAAGCCTCCTGATGGCCCTGCTGGCCTCTGAAACACAAAAATCTCCTTCAAGCCAAAGCAATTAAGAAATTAAGTCGCACAGGATTTTGAATACAATAGGAAAATTAAAGTTGGAAGCTCACCTGCTTGAACTAACAGTAGAGGATGTTATTGCCTGTCAAGTCGAAGGTCATTCATTGGCTTCTTTTTTTGAGAAAATACTTTCTAGAGAAATCACCATTATCAGCACCCTTACGATGGGCAGTAGATCAAAGAGGAAGGTTTAGGTTAACAAAAGGTTCAATGGGTGCGACATCATGAACCCAGCTTTAGAGGGAAAGGTCTCAGAAAACCCATACAATTTCTGAGTGTCTTTTCTGTGAACCACATCGTTCATTGATGAGTTTATGGAAATTATATGAGTCACACTCTCCAGATTTCGCCTGGGATCTAACTAAAACTCATTCTAGTAATTTATTATATAATAAATTATATATTTTATAACTTATTTATTAAATAATAATTAATAATTCATTTAGAGCAATTGTCAACACCTCACCCTAGTAATCACATACTTCAATACAACTGTCGAGTGCCTAGAAAACGTTTTTATAGTCTATGTAGTACATTTCACATGTAATCCAGATTTCACCTGAAAACATGAAAGATCATAAACACACATGTGCACTAACATATGCATATTCTGCATGAATAGATTATATTTGCAGATTAAGATTGGTTGATTTTAACATAAAATGTGCCCATGTGGGAGATTTGCAAGGGGAATAAAGACTATTTTTCCATTGTTTTTCCTGTATTATTATTTTTTTTATTTATAATATGAATTTAGATCATTTTGCCAAAACTAACAGAGCAAAATGGGGAAATCTGTTGAATAATCAACAAAACCATCTGACCACAAACAGAGATAGAGATCATTTCTGCAAAATTTCCACCTAAAAGATTAATCTTTTTCCTCATAAATGCATGTTTATACCTGCTTTGCTTGGGTAACACATCTTTCATCACAGTACCTATGAAACGATAAAATGCCAGAAATTGGCATTAGTTTTATTTCCGTAAACATATGCTCATTCAGAGTGATTCAGTCATGTATGTGTCATAAGTGTAAGCAGGCCATGCTCAGTAACACGTATCCAGATTCATGAATCTTTCTCACATCTTTTAAAGACAGTCCCTTAGAATAAACTGTAAAATAAAGATTTATGATTTCTGCTGTATTTTGTCAGAACTGCAAGATTTGAAGATGACAAAATTATCTTGAGATCTTTATCAAAAAGCATTCTCATTCAGGAATGTTGTTTTGCCTTCTTTGTACCAATTTAGCCCAGTTTTCAATGTAACAGGTATTATTCTTTGTTTTGTAATAGTTTTAAGTCTCAGAGGCCTTGAACTTTGTACTCACTGTTTTGTGAGATTTGTGCATATCCTCATTATTAAATCTCCTTCTAATTATCCCAGGATATGTCTTAGCCATGAATGAAAAGGGCATTTTTTAAATTCTCAGACTGAAGACAAGAGATGGGTCTGAAAAAGCTTGAAGCCTTTGAAAGTTAGTGAGCAGGGGCTCCGTGTGTGCATGAAATTGCACAATAAGAATTTTAAGGCTTTAAGATCTTAAAATGTCTAAACATGATGCAACATACACAGGTAGAAGGGTAAACATAAACTCATGGAGTAAGGTGATGCCTGGTCCAAAATAACAGACACCTGCACAACTACACATACATGGGAAGCACAAACAGTGGGGATTAACAAAGGCAGGGCAGCAGGTGGGAAAAATAGACAAACTGACAAAAGGCTGAGAGGGACACCAAACTATAGGCACGCACACAGGCACTTTATCCCATTTCCTAATTTGTGCATCCTTGAGTCTTCTCATTATCCTCTCCTGGTCCGTCCCCATTCTTCCTTTCAGATGTAAGTAGAGAAGGTGAGGCCAGAAACAAGGATAGAAAAGCTGAGGTCACAAAAACTCAAATAAATTTAGATATAGAATGAAAAAATGTTGCATCTCAAAAATCTTTCACCTGATTATTTGTCTGATCATGCACTAAGTCTTAATGAAATTTGCTCAAGATTGCAAGGCCTGTGAGCTCCTGTATGTTTATCAACATGTCATGTGAACCATATAGCCAAAGAAGAGGGTGAGTAGGTTTTTAGATGTCCTTCCTTCTTCTGCCTCTCCGTTCAAACACAATGTCCATTCGGGCAAACACTTAATATATTTTCTGGATTAACTTATATAAAGTATTATATAACATGCATGGTAAGTGAACTATTAGTCCTCCCAAAGGCTGCTTCTGAGAAAACCTAAGAGAAAGGGAAAAATGATGAATATGCATACCCAAACAGAAATGTATAACAGATGATCTCCAAAAACACGACACACTTAAACTCATGGCTTGCTCTGAGTGTTTTAGATATTTGTGACTTACAGGCAGCTGATGTGACTGAGACAGAGCTTCAGCTAAAGGAAAACATACCTGTGTTGGCAGCTTAGCTTTATTTTACATTTATTCTTAGACACTTGGAAATAAATGTTCCACCTCAAAACTAAAAAATCTAAGTGTATTTCTATGGAAATCCAGACCAGTGCACCTTAAACTATGCACAGGGTTCACTGTAATATAGAATTATTTCCCAGTCAGGCTGCTTAATTTGAACTGAACGAACCCCCTTGTACTATATTCTCTCGGGAAATCCTTTTTTTAGCAAGTGCTGAGAGATGTTTGGTCAGCCTGTTTGTTGATTGTGCACTTTTAAACCCCACAAGGTTCTGCTAAAGGCCAGAGGTCTCCCAGGTTGAAATGCTGAAAGTGACCGCTGATCAAAACCCCCGAGCCCCAAAATACAGACTGCACAACGCTTGTGTTGTTATTGAGGTGGTGCACTGAAAGTGGGCCCAGCATGTTGGACTGTAATGTGCTGCAGCACAGCCAGGTAGTCTTTGCCCTCAGACCAGAGCAAATAAACACAACCAGCTACACAAACACTTTGGCTGGGGCTGGGAAAGCCCACGCACAGCCCACTACTGAAGGAGGGGACATTTAAGCATAGAGGGCTTGTTGGGGCTGATGTTGCAACATGCAGCAGTTTTTATATGGAGTTGTTTTCAGGTCTGTTGGGAGAGGAATCAATGCAATGCTTGGCTAAGAAAGCCATGTCTAATCCTGGAACAATTCAATGGCTGCTTCTTTGTGAGATGTGTGCCGCTCATGAACATAATGCTGATCATATGTTTTCATCCTGCTAGCTGAGAAGTTTTTTCATGCTACTCAACCACAGCCTTCAAAAGTGTCAGTTTTTACATGAATGAAGAAGTCTTCTTATCAATCTTTCTGGGCCATGCAGTTCTGTATCTCCTTGTTGTGAACTCATGTTGTGTTTCCCATCTCTTCAGTCTTATCAAAGGAGGATATGAGATTGTTTTTGTCACACAGACCTTGTGAGTTGACATCCGGACATTTTGTAACCATGTAGTTCAGTGATTAGTGAGCTGTGGCAGTGGAATGATACAATATTTTTTTCTCTACATCACTGTTCATGTACTGTATAAAGAAAAAAAAAAAACACTTTTTTTTCCCATTTCTTATGTAATTGTACAGTCTCAAAGACTAATAAAGCTGCAATACATAAACACAGAGGAGCGGATTACTTGAAGTAATCACAGGTTTGATTTGTGGAGCATAACAAAGCGTCCTTCTGTTGAATTCAAAAGTTGGCTTCTTGTCAACGCTGTCAACAGTTAACCCTCAGGTAACCAGAATTATTCAGCTTTGATTTGATTGTTTTTCCACATAAGTGATAAAACGAGCATTTATAGCATGCCAGTGTATTTAAATAGAAAGGTGAGGTATTTCTCTTGCGTCTAGCTGTAAAACGGATAACTTTAACAACATTTTTCAAGTTAGGTTCATATTAAATCTATACTTTTATTTAGGATAGATTTAATTAAGATCTTCTGCTTAATTCTGTTTTTCCACTGTAGCATAATTATTCTTAATTTGAGAAATTTTCACAGCTAGCTGTTAAATGTAACAGAAACACTTTGTTTGTTTCCTTTGCTGAAGCTTTATCTCCAGCTTCAATGTACTTTGTTTTAAATTAAATGGAAATATGATTGCTTTCTCTCTGCCAAGCCATTGTAGTCTATAAAATAGTAATTTAAGTGACATAAAAATGCATAGACTTTTTATAGGACAAAAAGTTATCCAGCACATTTGTATTACCTCTGCACTGATCATTGTTGATGTGTCAAAGATTATTTATAAAGGTGCACACATAATCCCATTCAACAGGTTTCCTTAGACATTCCATTGGAATTTAAAGCATACAGTACCTGTCAATGTTAGTTGTACAACAAATACTAAAAAAAAGACAAGACAAATATTTCATGAGAACATGTTTACCCAGGCGTTTAAGAGCCTAATACTTCTTTAATGGTGTGGTGTGGGCAGGGTTTTTAAGATACTAGCATAAATTAAGGTAATCAAACTTAAAATAAGTTAAATAGGAAAGGTGAAAGAATATAGTCTGACTTATTCAACAATGCAAAAACAACAAGCTCTTCCAACCCAAAAGAAAGTATGCAATTGGTGAGGTTGTGGATTTGTTGTGAACTTACAAGCTTAGTCATGTTATAGACAAACTGGACTGAGAAATAAATTTTCCTGGCAGATTTATTTATCTATTTTATTTAGCAAACAGGTGACTAATTCTTCACAATAGTCACAAATGATAGGTCAGCGTCATGACCCATTTCTTTCTTCCTTTCATCATGAGTCAATCTTGTGACAAACTGTCCAGGAAGCCCTAGATAAACGTCTACTGATGCGTTAACCTCTGGTAATCAGGTGACTGAAAATGAGTCATTATCAAGGAATAAGGTCATTCGATAATACCATGTGGTTAACATCAAGTAATTGTTAATTTTAGACTTTGAAATAACAGAAGTAAATACAGTTAGTTATCCAGACGGTTTGATCAGACGTATCGATAGTGGGGAGATCATTAAACCCTTTGTGCTGTTCTTATCTCACAGTCACATGAGAGTTGAGTCGTTGGGTTATATGAATTAAGGTGTGAAGTAATCTGAATAGCACATTTACACAGGGCGATACAAGGTCCACATTTGAATGTGTCATAACCCTGTTTCACCCTTTTCTTTCCCTTCTTTTAAAACATCTTTGGTTTATGTTATCATTGGAGTAATGTCTAGATCTACATAAAATGCACCCCAAGAACATGCCTTAGAATATATGGCAGTAATTAGCAATACTTTATTTTAAGTAAACTATCACTATTTAAGAAACTGACCAACTAACTGTTATGAGATGATTTTTTTCAGAACACATCAATTTATGGTGTACATGTCAGCCCTACACAATATTCAACATTTTATATTTTTATTATCAAATAAGCTATGTTTTGCTACATTTTCTTAAGGCTTAATCAATTGTCAATATTAGACTGGTGATATGTATTTATGTTTTGGATATCTATCTATCTATCTATCTATCTATCTATCTATCTATCTATCTATCTATCTATCTATCTATCTATCTATCTATCTATCTATCTATCTATCTATTCAGCTTTTTCCACAAGATTATATACAACTGACATGTGTCAAATGTGTACATATACACGTTTCTCTATGTATGTTTAATAAAAATGCACTGGGTAAATGAAAAAATGTCTTAAGGTGTGTCCCAATTCAGGGTCTGCACACTTCGAAGTGCGGATTCGTCGGCCACATACGTCATCGCGGTGCGCGAAGTACTGTCCCAATTCACAGAATTTGAAGGACCCTCCGAATCCACCCTTCGAATCCGCACTTCGTTTGGCCTCAAACGAAGGATGCTTGTGATGCATCCTTCGCGGCCTCTTTTCTCCCACAATTCGTTGCGCACAGGACGGTGGCGAATCAGCAACCTCAGAAGAGTCGTATTAAGTTTAAATAAAGTTTTATTTTAAAAAAAAGTTCGTTTTTTTAACTACACTTTAGTATAAACGTTACAAAACCAAGTACATTTAAAGCATGTTTGTTAAATGGTGACATTAAAATTCGGTAATATTTGATATTCAGATACTTTTAAGGGGTTAATTAAGTGTGTACCGGCTGGAAAACAACAGAGCCTCAAACCGTTTTTTTTTTTTTTTTTAACTGTCGGTGTTGCCGCTCCGTGTTCAGCGTCTACTAACGTTTCCTACGAGTAATTTCTGAGGTTTAAGTGATTAAACGTCCTGTGTTGTTGCTATGGGAAATTCTTGTAGACTAGGTAGGCTGTCCCATTTCACGAACGTTAAGCAGACTTCGAAGTGTGTAGACTACGGAGGACACTCTGTAGCCTACGTAGTCTGCGCACTTCGAAGTGTGCAGACCCTTAGTAGTCTTTCTCACCCTAGAAATAAGTTCTGCTGAAAGACAGCAACACAGACTTGTATCACGGGGTGTGACAGTAACCGGAAGTGACGATATCAGCAGTTGAACCTTCAGGCAGAACAAATGTATGTCACGATTCTGAAATTGTTGTCTGTTTTAATTTCTTATATATTTCACACAGTGAATATTAACTGTGCCATTTATTTATTTATGTACATATAAATTTATTTATATATCTAAAAATAAATAAACTGTCACACACAAACAAACACACACACACACACACACACACACATATATATATATATATATATATATATATATATATATATATATATATATATATATATATTTGTATGTGTGTGTGTGTGTGTGTGTGACAGAAATCAATCCCATGATGCATTTCGTACTTGCCATCTTGTAGAGAGGTTGAGCGGCAGACAGGAGTTAGCTGTCCGTTAGCTCACTGCCACTGTGGTAAAGTGGTTTTCTGTCCGCTAGCTGCTGGTAGCAGCTGCCAAAAGTGAGCTGTCCACACGAGGGGAAGCAAACTTCGCCGACATAGAGACAATTACTGTGTCTGCTGCTGGATTATATATTATTTTTGGGACACCGCTGAATTTGTTTACATCACGATGTCGCACATGCTTTTACTCAAGCAGGGAAAACTAGCCAACACCAGCTAACTTGGCTAGTTGGCGAATAACACATATATCGCTGAGAAAGAAGAGTGGGCTGAGTGACTGGGCCCTGCTCAGACTAAAGTACCGGTGGCAGCTGCTGAACAAGAACTTTGACAAGGGTCTGTGTATAACTCCGCTGCCGGGACATAAGGAAGGCCGACAGTGTGTTGGAGTGGCTAAAGGATACCAGCTTACTCCGTGGTCTGTGACCGGACACTTCACACGTTTGAGGAGTTTTTCGTGGTCTGGCCTTGGTTGTTAAGCTTTTCTTGAACAGGAGAAAGAAGGAGAAACGGTATGGAAATGTACTGTGACGGCACGTATCTTTATCTTATCCCACGACTGTGAATTGCTTCTTAAAGACATTAGCACAGCACTTCGTTTCCTCTGGCAGCTGGCAGAGTTTCAGCCAGTCAACATGTCGAAAATGCCAGGGAAGAAAAAAAGTTGTTTCCAGATTACGAGTGTAACGCCGGCCCAGGTGGGTGCAAGCAACGTCCCCGACGACACCGAGAGCCTAGAGGATCCGGACGAGCCACGGACAGAGGACGTATCATCGGAAATGTTTGAGGTCTCACGGGTCGATGCGGGGGTGTGTGACAGGAGCTCATTAGAGGAAACTTTAAACAATGTAGGAGATTCTCAAGAGTGTCAACTGCCTAACACAGTTCCTGTCAACGGTGGGCTCTCCATTAAAAGTACACTCAGTGGTAGTGTCGCCCCACATCATGTAGGGGGAAGTGTGCCTGTGCCAGCTACAGCTCAACCCTTTGTTCCAAGCTCCAACACCACTGTCTCTACCAGTGTCGCTCACACAGCCCCTAGCACTAGTTGCAGTTCCCGTTTCAGGGTCATTAAACTTGACCATGGTATTGGAGAGCCCTACCGACGGGGCAGGTGGACATGCACAGAGTTTTATGAGAGAGATTCAGATTCAAATGTTAATCGGACTGTGGACAGCATAAAGCCAACTGTTACCCATGATCACAGTATAGACAGAGACAGTGGGTTAGGGGCCACTAGTAATTCTGTTGTCACTAGCAGTACTTTTCCCGCACAAGTTTCAGAAAGCACAGCAGATAGTGGCTACTCTCCCTCCATTGGGCACCCCGGCCACTCACACCCTCCAGAGTCTCAGCAGAAAGGTTACAGCTTGTCTCCTCAGATAGGCAGTGGAGCAAGTGCCTTCCAGCCCATGGGGTCTTCAGCATCACAGCCACCAGAACAGGCTCAGGTCAATATGCAGCACTCTTCCCAGACCTTCCACCCTAACAGCCTCAATGGTGTGCACCAAGGTGCCATACAGCAGAAATCATCTGTTGTACCGCCTGCCATGCAGGCCCAGCAGTTTGTCTATTCAGCTCATCCCACTGGCCTCTCCTCAGGTCACCCAGATTATCATCAGCAACACTTTGGCTCTGGCACTCAGAATTTTTCCATAACATCATCATCTATGGGGCCTTCTGTCAGCCAGGTTTCCTCACCTCAAATCACCCCTGCTGGTTCAGGAACACAAGGGCTGGGTGGAGAAGTAGCCTCAGCCCAGGGAATTATTCTACAAGTGGGAAATGCACCAGTCATGACTCTCATCCATCCAGAAAGCACACAGCAGCATCCTGTCAGTCAAAGTCAGCCTTCAGGGGGGCTAGGTATTGCCCCTGCACCCTCTATGACCACCACCCCCCACAGCGGGGGCCAGAACGTGCCTGCCACAGTGCCCAGTACAACCAACATCCCTCCTGGTATTTCAAGTCAAGCACCTGGCACAGGCGGACCTGTCCAGCTCCAGGGAGCTCATGGAGGAGCCACAGAAGGCCTTCCCTTTGGCTTCGGGAACGAGGCAGAAGATGGTAGGCTGAAAAGTGATGCCCTACCTCAGCACAGTGCCGGTGTGGTTCATAGCAAAGATGGTATAAAGCCTGCTATCAGTGAAGACCTCAGTTTACCCTCTCCTGTCAACAGCCTGTTTGGCATCGAAATTACCATGGATATGGATGAAGACAGGTAAGAGAGTATAAAGTGAAAATAGTTGTTAAAAATTTAGTATTGTCGTCACTGTTATGTTTATTATTTTTTCCTGTTATCGGGTATCAGTAATTCAGTATACAGTATGGATATCTCTTTTTCTAAGGCTATGATAAAGATAACGTGATAATATGTAGTTGTGATAGGATGTTAGAGATAGTAAGAATTTAAACTTGAAGTTTGCCCTCATACTAAACATGCTTGTGTCATACAGTGGTGTGGTTATAGTCAGCAATGAGGAGAACACTTCTCCCTTTTGCAGTGCTCACAAAATGCATGTTACAATTATTACTATTGGTTGTCCTCAGACTGTAATGTAAAGCTCATTTGAAGACTCTGCAATTGCAAGCAAGAGTTGAGAAGAATTTTCTGTGTTTGTCATTAATGGGTACGCACCAAATACTGGATAGTGTCTTACCTCTTTTGACACCCACAGTTCTGGCTCATACTTGCATTCAACCATAGAGGGTGTTTGGACTGGAGGGTGTTAACAAGCCCTTGGATAGGTTACGAGACACGCAGTAGCTGTGTTTTGTTGCTGAGAAGGGAATAACTCCCCAAACGTAAGAGGCTGGTTTTATTCACTGCTCTATTCAGGAGAGACAGTTAGCATACTTGTACTGGGCAGGTTTCCCAGCTTCCTAACTTTAAACCTTATAAATACAGACTTGCCCATAGTACTCTTGTAGTGTGTACACACTATTTTAGAGTGTGTGGAATGGCCCTCACAGAGCTGAAATGCTGAAATGTTGCCACACTCAAGCAGTGAGTGGTGCTGCTGAAAGGTGATGTTTGAGCCAAGAATAACCAAGATGAGAGCAGGCGGACATACATGTACATAGTCTGTTCTGTTCTTATGTAGGTCTCAGTGTTAACCAGTGTGCTCTGCTCTCTGCTTCTTGTCAGAGTGCAAGTTTGTATTTTCTGAAGTTAAATCTTAATTTTTCTGGTTTTCAGGCCAAATACTTCAGAAGCTAGTTGTTGATTACCAGCAGGTTTATCTCTGCAGCATTGGTATGAGATGATCATGAGAAGAGGGGAGAAACTTTGTAATTACCCCAATTTTGCAATAGGAACAGCCCGTGCCCATTTCCTAGTCATGTGTCTGAGTAAGTGTGTGTGTGTGTGAAGAAAAGGTCATTAGTACTGGCTGTGTGAACTATGGAGATTCTGGTACTGGGACAGGATGTGTTGGGAAGATGGAGAGGACTAACGGAGCATACACACACCTACATCTTACACACATGCAAACATACACACACACCTGCAGCAACAACAGCAGACATGTAAGCTGCTCTTCTTGTGGCAGCAGAAACATGGCCAGACTTAATCAGCAGGACACTGGCTGCCTTCTGCTCCAGCTTTCAGACCTGAGGCCTAGTTAAGGCTGTTCATGTTGAAACATAAGCTTAACTCGGTGTTGACTTGGTGCCCACCTGTGTGTGGGTTTACTTTCCGTGCTCCAAATGCCTCTGTTTTTTTCTATGAGCTTATACATCAGGTTGACTTTGGCTTAATCCTCAAGTGGACAGATATTTTGACAATTTGAGCATTTTTTAATTCTGTATGTCAGGAGTCTTAGGTTATTGTCCTGTCAGATAGGAAATGCTGATCACTGATTGACATTTTTCTGAAAAAAACAAAAGCAAATGGCATTCAGGTGCATTTAACAGATTACTTATTTAGGTGCATGTGGGGACCATTTCTGCTGTTAAAAGATGGTGTTAAAGATTTCTTTTTTTTTGTAGTCTGAGCTAAAAAAAAAAACCAAAGGGGGAACATGTTGCTTATCCAGTTTTTCCCATTTTTTGTCTAGTTAGAAAATCTGTCATTAAAATTGTAGAGAAAAGTTTGCAATGAAATGTTTTTTTTAAAAAATCAGCTTTAACTCTTCTTCCCTGATCTTCTTACCAGGTTATCTACTCTGTATACTTATCTAAGTTAATATAGATATTCTCAAATGTATTTGCATTGTGAATGATCATCTAAATCATTTATTATCCTTTTAGCTGTTATGAATACTAATAATCTTGTCTCAAACCTCTTTTGTTGCTGATATTAACTGTATTTTTGTTGATACCTTTTGTTTTTTGTGAATAATTTTCGTAGCCTCAAATCCCTGAATGAGGTTTTAGGATCCAGAGCGTCCATGGATCTATGACATCCACAAACATTATTTTAATTGTCATCAGCTGTAATTGAAATACCTCGTTAGCTCATAACTTTCTTGTAATTGTGTGTGAGGACAAACATATTTGAAAGAACACTCCCTATCATGGGGGCACAGGGATTTTCAAACTTCTCCTCTTGTCGAAAATGCATTGTTCTGTGTTCCAGCGCTGTCTCGCTAAGGAGCCTGTTCCAAGTTTCATTGTTCTGTTTTGAATTAGAGTGCATCACAAAAGTGGAACAGTTCTTTGTGGGGGTGGAGTTGTAAGATAACAATGATTTCCCCTCAGCTTGGAATGGTTAGTGTCTGTGCTCAGCACACTCAGCTTTTGCAAAAGTGAAATGATTAAGCTGCCTGTTGGACAAATTGGCTTTCTTCAGTAGACGTACATGGCCTTGAACGCAAGTCCTTTTTCCTGGACAGACCACCTCCTGCATTATTGTCTCAGTGAGAGGTGGTTATTATTATTCCATAATTGATTACATTTTCTAAGCTGACTAAAAGTAGTTGGTCACTTATATAATAGAGTAAAATGTAATGTAAAAATGTAAAGCTAATTCTGTTGATAACTAAGTGTTCATTATTTAATTTTAGATGGGAGCACAGTAGCTGACTATAAATCTTAACAGATTATGCTAATCAGTGTTTAAATGTGAATCTGTAATTATTGATAAGTTGTGCTAAAAAGATCGGGGATGAAATAGGTTAATTACTGATCTTTTAGTACCCACACAGCCCAGAATTGCAAACCTAATTTGTTAATTTGTCTGTATGTTTTTATATTTACCCTCCACTTGTTTCCTGTTTTCTTTAAAAAAAACAAAACAAAAAAAACTTATTCCTTCTTATTTGACTTGTCTTTGCTAGTTTCCTCCAGCCACTGTAAAACAGCTTGACACTGTTGGTTTCTGTTTTTTTTCTTTAGACATCGTCATTGACCCACTTCTTCCTCGTGACCCTTTTCCTTAACTAAAAGGCAAATCCTCCCCGATGACGCTCCTGAGAATCTAATTACAGTGTTCTGATTTTAACGTGATCTGTGCCGGTGCAGCACGTGAACGGCATGCTTGAGTGACTATTGAATAGATTGCATGCTTGATGGTTTGCACCTGTAGTAGGGTTGTCACAATACAAAAATTTCAAACTTGATACTGAAAGAAAGGATGGTGCT
This sequence comes from Melanotaenia boesemani, assembly GCF_017639745.1. Classification (NCBI taxonomy): domain Eukaryota; kingdom Metazoa; phylum Chordata; class Actinopteri; order Atheriniformes; family Melanotaeniidae; genus Melanotaenia; species Melanotaenia boesemani. The sequence continues at coordinate 15,519,100 of NC_055695.1, read as the reverse complement.
CGATGGGGGGGTGGTTTGCTGCTGCACGAAGACCAAGCCTCTTCTTTTAGACAGGGTAAGGGCCTGCAGCAGCACCAACTGCTCATTGAGAAAAATAAACAATAAATGCTTTCATGTCAGTCTCCAAAAGTCTCCAATAACAGCAGAAAGTTGCTAGATTTGTTGATTAGTCTCTTTTTTGAAAAATAGTTGCTTGAGGGTCTAAAAACTTGCTAAATATAGAAACGAGTTTCTAAGTTGGAAGCCCTGTAAACAATGGGTCCTCCAGGTAGGTGTTGTACTGGGAAGGGCTGCCCGCTGCAGTGCCTGTTGAAAATGGGTAGAACAGGCTGGTCTTTTCCCTGAATAAGCATGGGTGAGTATCAATACCCATGCTTATTGATATCTGACTGGACACTAAATTTCAGTTTCTATTAGTATCTAAGATTTGATTTTTTTAAAAACCACTTTAACCTGTAGGGTTTCTTCTTTTTAAGTTAACCTGCCTTTTCTGTGTCTGTACTTGAGAAAGAGACTGTGTGTTGATGTTTTTCCCTATTTGACATACCTGTAGATTTTACACTATGATGTGACTTTCTTACAGTTTTCATTTCCTCTCCAAACAGTGAGGGACAATAAAAATTCAAACTGGTGCCCCAACTCGGGCATGATGACAACATTTCACACGTCTCTTAAAGACAGTTTGATCTGTGTTGTTTCAGAAATATTCAGTAGCTATTGATTGGCTATTCTGCTTTCTTTACCTTTTTAACATTGTTCATTGAAGTTGGGACTGTTTCCTTTGGTGTCCCAGTGTTCTTTTTGTAAATTATAGAAGTGGAATAGGGGGCACTAGATGAAGTACCTCAAATGTATAAGGGAAAGCTGGTATGGGAGAACCCATTGCTCTAAATACCAGCACTACTGCTACTCCTGTGAACTTTGTGCAACTTTCTTTATGGGCACATTAATATGGAGCTGCTCTGTCTGTATCACCTTAGCATGAATGAGCAAAGGGAATCGATAGAGGCATAACAAGGGTATCTTCTTTGTTTCAGTATCTGCTTCAAAATGCCTTATATCTAGGAACCACTTATTTTGGATCAAGTTTTAGTTTAACTGGATTCATGAAATGATCTGGAGGTGATTATCAGACACACACATAAAAACTGGCAGACTGATCACTTGAATTCATACTTAAGGGCTATAAGCTGTGTCTGAGGGGTACTGAATGCAGGAAACTGAGTAAAGCTTATTGTTTCCGGCTTTAAAGGGATTTAAACCAAACACGTTGGTAGAAGTAGGTTTGTTTCTGGCAGATGAAAAGATTTCTGCTCTTATCAGCAAAACAAGTCAATAAACTAAGGTCATCAAAATGATTTAAGCCAGCTGGCAAATATGCAGAACCCCCTCAGACTTGTCAGATAGCAAGCATATGATGTCACTGTTCGATTGTGGAA